>NC_064920.1:408837143-409208810 GCF_023897955.1 Schistocerca gregaria
ACGATGGTGCTACTGGTCGGCAGGCAGCCGAATGGACAACATAGACTCTAACCAATCACCATGCTGATGCTACTAGTCAAGTAATGCCAATGCAGACAGATTAGCGATGGTTGTGGAAAATGTGCACTTATCTGTGCAAGTCAATGTAGGTGCCAAAGTTGACCCATACACATCGTGCGGCCAGGTGCCAATTAATACATGCAGTGGGGGTATGGAGCGTTGGCACTAAGTATTCTTCAAAGATGGTTCAAATGGCTCTGAGCACTATGGGACTTAACATTTGTGGTCATCAGTCCCCTAGAACTTAGAACTACTTAAACCTAACTAACCTAAGGACATCACACACATCCATGCCCGAGGCAGGATTCGAACCTGCGACCGTAGCAGTCGCGCGGTTCCGGACTGAGCGCCTTAACTGCGAGACCACCGCGGCCGGCTCTTCAAAGATGAGTCACATCTCTTCAAGGAGGGCCATGACGGCAGGATCCGTGTTTATCATCAAAGGTGAGGAATCGTGCAAACTTCATTTCTTCCACACCCCTTATTTGTGGGTCGATCTGCCATGATTTGGGGAGGTATCAAGTTAAACAGGAAAACATCCCTCATTGTCATGAAACTTCCTCCGGCGAACACCAAGCGCTACTGAGATGAGACAGGAAAGTCTGACAGCAAGTGGGAGGCTGCAGCATTTGGACCGTTCTTCCACTGATGCAGGATAATGTTCAACCTCTCATCACAAAGGTCGCCCAAGATCGCCTCAATGCAATGGGCATCCCAGTAATGCAGTGTCCTGCCAACAGCCCTGACTTAAACCCAATTGAGCATACTTGGGAAACCATGGGTCGAAATCTAAATTGTACGAACTCTCAGCCAGAAAAAGTGGAGGAATTGGTTCTTGGGTGACAAAACGCATCTATTAACATCCCCTAGACCTATTTCAATTCCTTGACGCGCAGCTATTGTAGCCGATATCAGGCTGTCATTTGCGCTAGTGGTGGTGCCACTTGTAACCGAAAAATAACTAAATTACGCATAAAAAACAGATGACTGAAGCTACGGCATTGGACCAGCACTTGTCGGACTCATGCAAAATGTGAGAGGTGTGGAAAGGGCTGCCTTTCCCACCAGCGCCTAGGAATCTGTGCACAACAAAGGTTCACAGATGACACCGAGGATGTTGCCGAACGGGTGTCTTAGAAGAACACCTTTCGCTATTCTTTTCAAGTATCAATGTCGGAACCTCCCTCCCCTCGTTCACATGCCACAGGAGGGGGCGGAAAAGGAGGGATGAAAGCATAAACAGCCTTTCCTTCTTCAGAGCATGTAAAAACCTCGTCGACTGATTTTCAGTGGTTCCTAGTGGCTCAACAGGTATACCATAAGGGTTAGATTATGTTCAAAGGGGTTGCAGTCCCACAATGTCCTTAGCAAAAAGTTGAATTGTCTGGGGGTGACAGCAATGTCAAAGGATCTCAAGAACATCGCCCTGTTGCACGTTGCACCGCAAAATGATACTTAAACGTGGACGATAATCAATATACAAAATACAGGCTTCTGAAATGAGATGCCCCAGAAGAATGCTGTTGATTAGATGGCAGATCGTGCTACATACGAAGAGGTACTGAATCGAATACGGGAAAAAAAGATGTTTAGCACACAAATTGACTTAGAGGGACAGCAAAGTTAACAAGAACCACAAGAGGCACCAGGGAGTACTTAACTCGGTAGTGGAAGGTAATAATTGTACAGGGAGTCACAGGCCTGACTACAGAAAGCAGGTTCACATGGCTGTTCGCTGCAGCAGTTATGCAGAGGTGAAGGGGCTCCCACGGGATAGGCTAGCATGGAAACAACAATTACTTAAGCGGCAGTGGACTGGCTGCGGAGAGTGAGATGAACGGCCCAGTGGTGTGATGCCCAGACTGACCTGCGGGTAGGTGTGTTGGTGGCGTTGGAACCCCGGGCGCCGTCTTCCTCGTCCAGCGAGCCGCCGGCACCCGAGTCCTGAAACAACAGGAAAGAGTGCCGCTATTACACCCGTCACACATCGCGGCGCTGCCAACTACAGCGTCAGCCACATTAAAGCTATCTGACGGACCGAATCTCTGTCCTTAGCCTGCATAGCCCTATCACCTCCGCCATATGGCCGCGCCTCGTAGCCATCTCACAGTTCCAGCCTGCCACAACCTCCACTGATCTTCCGTTTTCCAGATATTCGGGATCGAATTCCAATTCCGGTTCACAATAATGGAGAGGCGTAGAACCACTACGGAACAAATCAAAACAACAATGGGATATATTCTTTCAGAATAACTTGCATGGCTTCGTACTTCTGATTAGTGGTGGTTAAGTTCCCATGAGACCAAACTGCTGAGGTCATCGGTCCCTGGGCTTAAACACTACTTAATCTAACTTAAAACTAACACACACACACACACACACACACACACACACACACACACACACACACACACACAATAAAAGTTTAAACTGCTGTAAAATAGCACACACTAAATTGCTTTAAATTAGCGGTCTTTTACTTACATCTACTTTATCAAATCTTATCACATGATACAATTTTTCAAATCTGGTTTTCTGTTCAGAAGTTATCCCCAAAATTTGCTAGAAGTCGTAACAACCTCTCGTTCGAAGTGACATAATATTAGTTTCTTTCGGGAGAGGGAGGGGGGGATATATTATCTTTAAAAAGCATTCTGAACTACTTCATGTACCACAATCGGTGTACGAGGCCAAAAATCTCCATTTAGCTAGCATGTTTCATAAAAAACGCCGATGTTTAAATTAATACTAATTAAATGTCACATCGATAACTTACGAAATACTCTGGAAAAAATCGAATCCAAATTTGTATGATAATCAACAAATCCAGTAATATGATACATCGAACAATTACAATCTGGTTTTTATCTTTAATTTTTGTAGTGATTTTCGTTTTTCATGTTTTTAGCCCTCCTATCCCCAAATCAGTCCGCTTCAGTGAAAATATTGTCAATATGATTTGTAAGCGAACATTACCAGCAATCTGTGAGGCTCCTCTAACTGGAGTCGGCTGTAAACAATAGTGATGGAGAAGTTGTTTATATTGATAAACTGCGCAGTAGTGTTGCAAAAAGACGTCATTAATAAGATAGAGTAAGTACACACAATGGGACTGTTTTATCCATATGTCATTATTTTCAAATATATATATATATACACACGATGATGACATTTAAAATCGTAATTTTCACGCACTATTTTATTCTTAAAAATGTGTTAGTCGATACTTAACATTGTTTACTTCCAAACTGAGTGTTTTCTTGTTCAACCTCTCAAAAATACACATTTAAAAGGTCGGAATTGTTTCAGTTTTTGCTACTAAGACTTGCGTTAACAATTTCTGCTTTAGTAAAGTATAATGAGCACCAAAATTAATTTATAATTTAGTACAATATAAAATTAACTTCATCAAGCATCTACTAGAGCACCAAAACAATGCTAAGGATTACTTTAAATACCCATATCATCTGCTTGTCACGTAAATTCACGCACACTATAATTAGGAGCCCAATTGAGCTTGTTTAGTTGCTTAATTATTCACATTTACTTGACTAGCAACAATTTTTGAAGCGCATTTGCGTACAGGATCTTCATCTGAGCCGTAGTTATCCAAATCATTCCCAAATTTGTACAAAAGCTGAAAATGTTTTACCTTACACGAACACAAGATGTGTTACTAATGCTGGCAACGATGGTTTTGGAACTTACCACTGCGTACATGCACACATCCTGACAAATTTGGCAATAGCGAGAAAGCGAAATATGAGATAAAGGTGCCATTTTTCAGTACATCGTGGAACTATCAACTAATATGAAGGAAGCACATCATCATGTTTCTCACCAAAAGTTCCTTATCACTGTTCACAGACCACATCTTCGATTCTATTTTGATCCACCAAATCATACTGTTAACTTGCCCTCGGCGCAATTTTAAATTTTAAGAACGATACTGTGATTTAAAAACAAAATATTGCGTAATTCTGCCGCAGTATATGGCTGACGCCATACGAATGACGTCAGATGCCACTGTTACCTGAGTAAGATTTGTCAGGAAGGTGAAAGGAGCAACACAGATTGAGCTGACTTTGTACGTAATAGTGCCGGCCGGAGTGGCCGAGCGATTCTAGGCGCTACAGTCTAGAACCGAGCGACCGCTACGGTCGCAGGTTCGAATCCTGCCCCGGGCATGGAACTGTGTGATGTCCTTAGGTTAGTTAGGTTAAGTAGTTCTAAGTTCTAGGGTACTGATGACCTCAGTAGTTAAGTCCTATGGTGATCAGAGACATTTCGTACGCAATAGTAAACTGCCAACGCTGTTGACGGTCATATTGAATTGCGACAGAGGCATGTTTGTATTTTGTGCTGAGCCTAACGATAAAACAACAACAAACAAAAATCACATTCTGAAAGATACGTACCCATGGACCTGCAAATCCTGGACGAAGCGATTATGAGAAGATAAGTATACTTACAGGAGTTATGGTTATGTGAAATCAGTGAGTGGAAGTTTGCTTTATATGTCTAACGTGAAAAATGGGTAGGTGTGAATAATGACCCCGTTAACCCGGCATAAAAACTTTGCACTGTCTATCGATCGTGAATTTATTCAGGAAGTTTTCATATTTTAAACTGTTTAGTAGAAAGAAGGGGCGGAGAGGGGGGTGGGGGTCCTGGCTGCTGTCCAAATGGTGACAGTAGTCAAGCCAAGGCTGACTGCTGTGCCATCTAGCGATCGTTAACTAGGCGCGAGAGCCAAATCCAGCTACGACTGACATCACTGTATGGAGCCTAGTGGACTTACGCGTTATGCCGGTCGATCAGCTCTGGACTGCTGATTGTAAACGCAGACCGGATGATCCACGACCGAGAATAGAAGGTAGACAGAACCGGGGTGGTGTTCGAAACCTTGTCGACAGCGAGGGGAGGGCAAGGCAGTACAGTACAGATGTATGGGGCAGAAGACGAGTGGCGTGTCCTCGATCAGTCGGACTAACGTCCTGGCGATGACTCAGCAACCATATTGGCGGCGCGCGCACCGCCCACTCCAGAATGACGAAACCGGTCGCGGAAACCGCGCTCGGCTTGGCGCAGGGCGGTCGGAGACAAAGCAGTTGAGCGCAGCGGTCTGGTGCCCTAAGCGGCCGGGCGTGCCCCTCCCACACACAATGTGGCCATCATCTCGTGTGCGGCGGGCGCCACCCGCGCCACAGAAAGTTGATCGCAGAGAACAATGGGCGACAGCCGAGACAGATCGGCGCGCCGGGATGCAGCTGCGGCTGCAGGCGCTACGCGGCGGGCCGCTGCCTATCCGCACCGGCATCAGAACGTGAAAGGCCAGCCGGGCCTACGGGGCGTGACGCCGAGCCGTGGAGGCCCGCAACACGCAGCTCCGATCGCGCGCCGCTGACATTTAAAGGCCGCGCAGCCTTGTCATCGGACCGGCGGAATTCAGCACAGAGAAAGATATCGCTTTAGCCACCTGTTGGTACTCAGCCTGCTGCCAGTGACGAGCCAGTGAAACTGCTCACTTGTCCACATAGCCCTTGATGACCAGAAGGACTGACATTCTTGAACATGCCACATCAATCAATTTCGCACGCACGACAGTCCGTCATGGATGACTGTGTTCTCCCTACGATACTACAATGGTGCACTTCCTTACATCTTCAGCTACGTCACATACACACTGCGCAAGTCACCACATGGACCACGGCGAAGATACCTTGTACCATTATTAGTCATTTCCTTTCCTGTTCCATTCGCAATAAGAGCGAAAGAAAAACGAAATGTAGTAAAACCGTTCTGCAGTCAGGTTCAAATGCTGATTATCTAAATTTTCTCAATAGGGCTCCGCGAAAAGGACAACGTATTTTCTCCACGGACTCACATTTGAGTTCACGAAGCATCATTACTCGATATGATCCTCACCCCGTCCATCTACACAAAACAAAAAGACGGGGAACAGTTCTCTCCAATTGCCAAAAGTATATGCGGGACGGACTGGGTAGCTTGAACCTAAACAGGACTGGTCAAGACGCCGAAGGATGGAAGCTGCCAATGGAATGTCAAAAGCATTGCAGCATCAGCTTCACAAGACGGAACATAGGAATATCGATGCCGTAGTACACGGAAAGATTCCTTGTTATCAGAGGGAACAAGGTGAAAGAGATTAGGAGCGTATGCGTCACAGAACAGCAACAGTCCATGTACATCGAGGAGGAGTACAACAAGGAAGTAATTAGGAGGAAAGCCCTTCGGCCATTCTAAGTTAGTACAGACATGATCATGACATTGTATGAGTCGGGATTGGATCCAATTGTGGCAGCACATCTCGAATGAACACCATTAGAGCGGAGTGGCTGCGACCTATCTACTGTCTTTCAAAATGGCAGTCCACAAGTTGGTAGAGAAACGTTGCTAGGGATCTCTAAAACTAACAAGGTGCACGGATTTTCATTACTTATCACTCCAGCCATAGTTATTGAGGTGACTGATGAGGCCATCGCGACTCAAAACGGCCTAATCTGTAAACAATAATTGGATTATAAATGACACAGCTGAACTCATAATTCAAAATCATTTGGCTTACTTAGTCGCACACGTTCTTCAAAAAAATGTCCAAATGTGAGTGAAATCTTATGAGACTTAATTGCTAAGGTCATCAGTCCCTAAGCTTACACACTACTTAACCTAAATTATCCTAAGGACAAACACACACACACACACACACACACACACACACACACACACATACATGCCCGAGGGGAGGACTCGAACCTCCGCCGAGACAAGCCGCACAGTCCATGACTGCAGCGCCTTAAACCGCTCGTCTAATCCCGCGCGGCACACCTTCTTGATAACAAAATGTTCAAATGCTTCTAAGCACTATGCGACTTAACTTCTAAGGTCATCAGTCCCCTAGAACTTAGAACAACTTAAACCTAACTAACCTAAGGACATCACACACATCCATGCCCGAGGCAGGATTCGAACCTGCGACCGCAGCGGTCGCGCGGTTCCAGACTGTAGCGTCTAGAACCGCTCGGCCACCTCAGCCGGCCTTTCATAAAAAGAGTCTAATTATTGCTCCACGAGTATTCTTCGCACTGTAGTCTTCGAAGTCTCAATTTCACGGACACGTCGATGAGTGCTTATTGATAAATCTTCTTCCACTCGATCCAACCACCATATCCTCATTACTTTCTGTGTGCGAACGAGTCTTTGTTGAGAACCAAGTTCAATCTTCTATGACTTGAAATGGCCAGTTTCTCGTCAGAAATATTCATTTACGGCCATTAGTTCCTTGGCTGAAAGTATTCCCTTTAGGATTCTGTGCCAATGCACAATTTTGTCACGAAACGCTTGGGAGAACTGTTTATTAATTTGAATACAATGAAAGCCGACTTAGAGTCTAACACGTACAAACTCCTTGTACGATTGTCATACCACTAAAACTGCAGGAACAGCGAACTTCGTAAACGTCGCCATGTCGACAATGGAGCTGTTTATCAAACAATACCAAGCTACGATACCCAGTCCGATTGGGGAGGTCCCCGTAATGCTCACGAGAGCTGTACAGTACTCGGCGACGCTGAGAACGCATGGTGGCAGAATAAAAAGGCAGGTAGGCCGAATGCGCGCAGCTGAGCGGGAAAGCGGGGTAAGAGTGAAGAGCATCCCATGACAGGACGCAGTCACAGCGCGGCCATCGGCGCAGAACCGGGCCGGTCCGCACTCTAACCGGGTCGCAGTCTCCAATTTCCAGACAATGCCGCGTTCACCCGTCAACTACGCGGAAAAGCCGCGCTTTCCAAAATGCCGGTCTCTAGCGAGTCGTCGTCCTCAAACAGAGCGGAAAGTCGTTTAGTTAACAGTGCTCGCATATCTGCATACGATTCCCACTGCGACAGGCAGTCGGCTTCGCTATTCAACTGTTATTAACAGATCGGATTCGTCCCCTGTGATGTCACGTCTTAGTGTTTTATTCGCTAGTAGCATTTGTCACCTAAAACAAACTTTGGCCATTTGATATGAATAGGAAGGTTTATGCTAAACATAAATATCATCCGATTTACTGACAGATCGCACACACACGATATTTTTACTCCGAGATCGTTTCAATCATTCATTTCTTGACTTTCGGTCGTCTTTTTGGAATATTAGATCTTGCTGTAACTTGTCAATTCTGGAACCACTTAACTGGTAGTACTTGTTTATGACAAATATGATCATTTCCATAATTACGTAAAAACCACAGATTAAAAATTTACTTTCTTCGCAACTACTCTGTTCTATAACGAAACGTTATTTAGAAGTTTTGTTGCATATCGCTTTTATCTCCTACTGCGGACGTCTGTCAAAAATATGATAAAACTTTGATGATATCGAAACATGGTTTTCGATTAAGTCATAATATGCAAAATGGAATTCACTGTAACACTGGGACTAATTTCCTAACCCATCGAGATGTTGCCGCTGCTACGGTTTATTATTTCAATGAAACGACATACATACAGGACTTTATCTTCATTTGATACCGACTGAAAAGAGAAGTATATTTCTTTTTAATATCGACAGTTGCGTATAACGCAAAGGTATTCCAGAAATGTGATACAACTGAAATCGAAGTACGCTGGCACAGCGAAGATGGGGCTGGAACTGCGGCATTACGGTAGACTTTGATCTCACTGTCACGGCATTCCCCTTTAACTTGTGTGAAAAGACTAGTGAAAACATTAAGAAGAGTTACAGCACTTCACTCTCTTGAGTCGCCATCCAAATTCCGTGGTTTACTTTCTTCTTTAATAGGAAACTGCAGTTATTTATCTCGGTTGACGTAAAGATATAACAACATATTCGGACCTTGCATATAACCGCTTGCTGAAAACAATGCTTCGACATACTCATGTTATGTTAAATGCTATATATGATGTAGAACAACAAATTATTGCTAGCCAGTTGAAGTAGACATTATGTAACCTAGTTGTGGTTTATTGGAGGGGGAGAGAGGGATGGAAGGGGAGAGAGGGATGGAGGGGGAGAGAGGGATGGAGGGGGAGAGAGGGGGGGGGGGGGGCGTGCTGGTGTAACGCTTAACTTCTTCCCATTTACAGTAACGCATGTTCAGCTACTGTTAACGCCTGTTTGGAACCAGCTCAGGAAAAATTTCCACTACCGCCCTCCGCACAGCTCCAGCTGTAAATGTGAGAAATCCCGGCTGTTTCGTATTACGTGACGAAATCTTCCTCTGTGTTCTTTCAGCGCAAACGATCTGCAACTGACTCCCAGTATTTATTCGCCGGTAACATGTCATTCCAATGACTCGCGCACTACTCTGCGCTCTATGCGTCTGCTGCCTATTTGCATGAGGTATCCATAAAACACCATATGCGACGACAAGCCTTAAATGTCGGAGTTATGTATGGCTGCACAGTGTGCCCCTTGTCGGACTCCGGTCGACGTGAACAGGGAACACGAGATACTTATCTCTTCTTCCCACACGAACGTTGTTTATGAACAAGTGTTTGTCACACTTCATAACTTTGTATAACGGCGACATCACAAGCGAGCAACAGCACATGCGTACTGGGGCGTTTTAACAAACACTATATTGGAAAGAAGCTTTAGAAGATAAAATTCGACTTGCAACTGGGAATAATTTGAAGTTTCTACGACAATAATTTCTACGCAATAGTCACAACATAAGGTCACACTGTTACCGTAAGTGACATACCTAGAGTCCATCAACTTGAGCTTTGTCATCAACGTGAAATTAACATTGCCTTCACTTGAGACCATAACAAATGCGCAGAAAGAGTAGATGTAACAGTTACCTTAGGCTTAATGTGTGTATAAAGCCTTTTTAGCGTTCAGTGTCTCAATCGGCAAAAACGGAACCCTTATAGGGTCGCTATGTTGTCCGTCGCTGTTAAAAACCCTTTTTCTAAGCGAGTGATACGCGTATCACGTTGAAATTTATGTCACATGCCAAAGATACGGTCCGTTGGCGGTGTAATAAATTGAAGCTTCTAAGTCAATGCAATCAAAAGATACGGCCATTCATGTCGTATTTTAATACTCGCAAACTCACTCATCAAATGCCTTACGGTACCTCCCGCTGGCCTAGAATCATGAAATTTGACAAAAATGAGAGTTTTACAGTATAATCAATGGAAAAAAACCGGAAGTTGTAAATCTGTAATTATTCACAGGCAAAAGTATTTCTTTTGTCATTTGTTATCCGACCTCAAACCTGAAATTAAAACAGTCAGTAGTTCTGCATTCAGGTTGACTGGAACGCAATGCTGTAAGTCAAACATAAGGCAAGGAATAATTTTATTGCTCATATAGCGCGTTTCGGAATTTATTCATCATCAGATATCCACGAGCGATTTCTGCATGTACACATGGCGTTTCAAATTGCATGTAAAATAAACATTCGCAGACCAGAACTGCTGATTATTATAACAATAGTTGCATGCCTACTGCATGACTTGATTTCACATTTATATTACTGATATAAAAATATTCTCGAAAATCTTAGAATCCCTGGGACCGATGTCTTGCCAGTATCAATGTAAATAACAGGCAGATTGGTCGAGATACTCGATTCTCGGAGTTTGTACGGAACCCTGAGTGATCGAGTCCTATTCGAGTTGGCCTATTTTGCTTTGTGGTATTTGATGAACGTAACTGAAACAGTGCAACAGACACATTCATCGTTGACATGAACTTAGATACACGCTTAGAATTTCTATTGCCATAGATTATGTTCTATGTATCCCGTCGGCGTGGCTGTCGCGATGGATGCATCTAGTAGTCGAATTCTAAATCAAAATACATAAATCACGACGGTTCTAAACTGAAGAGCGGTTCTCGCTTCCCATAGAACACATCCGTTGAAGTACTGGGGATTTTGAACGCAACGGATTTTCTTTATCGGGCAGGAGTAGCGAGTCAGTGCTGGCCAGGACCTGAGCGATAGCAAGGGCACAGCCTCGGAGCTGCGGGCTGCGGGCTGCTGGCATAATACTGCAGTTGCGCTGGCGGCGGAAGTGCGGTGGTCGGGCCGTTCATCATTAATAATGGCGGACAGTAGTGGTGAAAATGGGCGGCCGACCGCAGCGGAACGTGAATACCGGCTCTGTGCGGGCCCCGGAGACCTTAATCACGGGCGACGCGATGCCAGATAGCGCCGACACTTCTCCCAGAAAGGCAGCGCTGCCGGCCGCCGCGCGCCACAAAAAGCGATCCCGCCGAGCAAGGCGCGATTGTGTTTTACAAGGGTTAACGCCCTCGACCAACGCCTGCGGGCCATTCCAGCCCAAAGAAAGGAGTACGGCCAATATACGACAGCCTAACGGAAACGTAGATATCACCAAATATCGGCGGAAGGTTGGTTGTTACTGCAGTGCTATATTAGGCATCTTACTTTTGTTGGTGATATGCCTTTGCCTTCTTCCGAACTCTGAAGTGACTAGGTAAGCCAGCAATGGGACCTAAAGTTTAATGTGGAGGCCGAACCTGGGTGCAACGCGACATTTTTCACAATAATAAACTTTGTCAGAGATCAAAGGCACGCACACTGACGACATGGCGTCTCCAAGGGTGTGATCCACTTCTTGAAACCCCAATATGGTGATGGGTCCTCTTTTGCGGGTAATCGATAAAAATAATTTCTATTTATCCACTAGCGACTTGAAAATAAGGACGAATGTCTTAATGATGTCACAGCGTAGCGGTTAAATTATTTGACTGGTATGTTGAAAGTTGTTAGTACGGTTCCCGTCCGATACCATTTTTTTATTTCTTCTTTATTGAAATGCACATGATCATTTTTTCTTCAATTAAGTGGTATAAAATTACGTATTTTTTCGTTGCATCATTTTAATCATCATATTACCTTTAATTGCTCTTATTTTAATTTCGCTCACTTTTTTCAGTTGGAATCTTTGTCCATGTGATTTTGATTATTTTTATGTACTTCCCAAGATTTAATTTCGTCCTCTTCGCCATTTTATATTTTCGCCCATGATATTGCAGTCGTTACTTCTATTACTCATTTGTTTAATTTATAAAATTTTCTTTCATTCAGCTCTTCACTTGGATTACTTTTGTCCATGCTACAAGAAAAATTTATGTTTTGAATGTTTGTACGACGATTGCCGTAAAAAACTGCACATCTTGTAATGAAAAATATACTTTCGACATAAATACACACTCGATACATTTCGACTTTTGTTTTTTAACTGATAGATCGCTATTTTTAAACATTTAAACAGAGTATTACGACAGATAAATAAAAATAATTATAATCACATGAACAAAGATTCCAAATAAAACCGAATAAAAGGAAATAAAACTCAGAGAAAATAAAGAAGTTAATACGACGGTTAAAATGATGGGGCACAGGATTAGAAATAACATGATTTATTTATATAGATTAACTGAATAAAAATAACAATCACAGTCATTTCGATAAAGAAGTAAGAAAAAGTTAATGGTACCTAAGAGAACTGGAACCCCAACCTCCAGCGTACCAGCCACGTTTCTGCACCATTTTGAAATTCCGTCTTCTTTTATAATGTTGCAAGAGAGAATCGTGGGAAATTCTTTTTGTCATCAGCGCGAATGGGTAGTCTGAGCCACTTATGCACGCTGCACCATCATTATGGGGCCTGTTGTAAACTAACATCATTGTTGCGACAATCCATTCAGCTATTACGGAAGAGGAGCTATGGACAACTGAATTTTGTTTTTGTCTTGTCATCGCTAGTGAAGGGTCGAGCCCGGCAATTGCTCCTGTTTTGCGACTGATTCAAAACCAGAGTAACAAAAGAGGTGAGCTTTCATTTATATTTACGCTGTTCCTTTTATTTATTTAGTATCGTAGTAGCATCGTTCGCATGTCAAGAATCGCGTGATCGCTCCATACGTACTAAAATCAACAAGGGATTTTGTCAGTGTATGGTGGTGAGAAATTTTGAAGTTCAGAATGGAAGGCAAGGTAGCATGTATCCTCTCCAATGAAAAGGAAACGTCATTAAAAAGCAAACAACAAATATTCACTTAAAACGGAGTGTGATGGCGCAATAATCGGACTGAGAATGGAATCAATTATCCTGGGAATTGTTAAATAACGACTTGAGAAAAGTGGGAATGAAACTGTTTCGTTCATAAGCAGCATCTACACTTCCCTTTCCGTCTACTCTCTAAAGTAGCAGTCATATGCACTTGCGACACATACCAGCTAGCTCATAACGTCGAAATTGCGGAAAAATCTGACCTAAGGAACTTTATTTCTCAGGATTGAAACTCGGATCCGCCTGCATAGGATATTTTTTTAAATTCGTAGTTTTTTGCCGTCTTTTAATAATCAAAAATAGTATTCCTGAGTTTTGTGCAGCAAGCTTTAGAGCATCTTGAGTGTAAAACATTAAAACAGCATCCAGAATAGGTAAAAGGCACAATTTTCACCAATAAAAAGACAAGAGTTTAGACATGAAGAAATGCGGCAGTACGTCGCTAAAGATTTGCTTGTGGGCAGAAACCGGTCCACGGTAACAACATTTTAAAAATAACTTCTAGTCATTTAAAGTTAAGTTCCCCTACTGTATGGACTTCAAGGTGTTTAAGCTTAAAAGTACACTGTGATCAAAAGTATCCGGACACGTGGCTGAAAAAGACTTACAAGTTCGCGGCGCTCTTCATTGGTAATGCTGGAATTCAATATGGTGTTGGCCCACCCTTAGCTTTCATGACAGCTTCCACTCTCGCAGGCATACGTTCAATCAGGTGCTGGAAGGTTCCTTCGGGAATGGCAGCCCATTCTTCACGGAGTCCTGCACTGAGGAGAGGTATCGATGTCGGTATGTGAGGCCAGGCATGAAGTCGGCGCTCCCAAACATCCCAAAGGTGTTCTATAGTATTCATATCAGGATTCTGTAGAGGCCAGTTCATTACAGGGATGTTATTGTCGTGTAACCACTCCGCCACAGGCCGTACATCATGAACAAGTGCTCGATCGTGTTAGAAGATGCAATCGCCATCCCCAAATTGTTCTTCAATGACGTTCACCGGGCATTCGCTATATCCACACCCTGCCATCGGATCGCAACATTGTGTACCGTGATTCGTCACTTCACACAACGTTTTTTCTAACGTTCAATCGTCCAACGTTTACGCTGCTTACACCAAATGAGGAGTCGTTTGGCATTTATCAGTGTGATATGTGGCTTATGAGCAGCCGCTCGACCATGAAATCCAAGTTTTCTCACCTCCTGCCTAATTGTCATAGTACTTGCAGTTGATCCTGATGCAGTCTGGAATTCCTGTCTGATGGTCTGGATAGATGTCTGCCTATTACATATTACAACCCTCTTCAACTGTCGGCGGTCTCTGTCAGTCAACAGACAAGGTCGACCTGCACGCTTTTGTGTTGTACGTGTTCCTTCACGTTTCCACTTCACCATCACATCGGAAACAGTGGACCTAGGGATGTTTAGGAGTGTGGAAATCTCGCGTACCGGCGTATGACAGAATTGACACCCAATCACCTGACCACGTTCGAGGTCCGTGAGTTCCACGGAGCGCCCTATTCTTCTCTCTTGCGATAACTAATGACTACTGAGGTCGCTGATATACAGTACCTGGCAGTAGGTGGCAGCACAATGCACCTAATATGAAAAACGTATGTTTTTGGGTGTGTGCGGATACTTTTGATGACGTAGTGTGTACTCTAAACATGTAAGTCAATGAATGCGTGTAAAACCAACAAAAACTACGCGTTACCAATGTTGCTTTGCCGGTGCAGTAGGCACTTCACGCGCTAGTAGTAACGCTAAAATCCTAAAGGAAAAGTTCAAAGGTCTCAAGAAAGAACTCAATATTGGTTTTAGGGACCACGAAAAGGTTTTCGACCGAGTACCAAGCAGGTACAAGAAAACGACTCTTTGCAAGCGACACCTATATTTTCAAGGACCCTGCGGGGATCAGCAAAGACATGGAGGTAAAAGTTGGGTATCTGCTTTCAGTAAGCTGCTACTGAATCTGGCCGTGAATTATATCGCAGAATATATAAACCAATTCCGTGGGAAATTTTATACACTAACGATGTATTTCCAATAGCGACATGGACATTTAAGACGATTTTTGATGTTGGTGTACGACACTATAATGTACAGAACGTAGCGTAAGTAGGATCAAACTGGAGTATTTGTATTGCAGCTTCTCAAGAACGGCAACAAGTTCTAGATCCCAACTACTTTTAGACAATGCCCTTATAAACGAACTGATCGGTTCGAGTTCTTCGGATCGACAACATCATCTGCAGCTTTCACACATTAAAATGTAGAAAACTTTATAAAGACTGGGAAGTTGCAATGAAAGTAACAGGAGTGATTTGCGATGCAAAAATGCCTATCGAAATCAAAGGAAATAGATAATAGCGAGCGACTAGATATAATGTACGGACCAGGATGTTGTGCCATGCGGAAATAAGACAAAAAAAACCTTCAGGTTACAGAAAAAAAGGATGCTGCTACGCTAGTCTAAAAGAGTGATCCTAAACGACGAGAGTAAGAAATGAGGACAACCGAGGCTCGTTTAACGTAGCTAATATAGAGGAAAAGCATCAAGAGAATCACCCACGTTGTTAAGGACAGGATCTGAGCCGTGAATCTAACTATACGACAAGAGCCGGGACGCCCATCGAAGACAAGGGTTGGTTGGTTGTTCGGGGAAGGAGACCAGACAGCATGGTCATCGGTCTCATCGGATTAGAGTAGGAAGTCGGCCGTGCCCTTTCAGAGGAACCATCCCAGCATTTGCCTGGAATGATTTAGGGAAATCACGGAAAACCTAAATCAGGATGGTCGGACGCGGGATTGAACCGTCGTCCTCCCGAATGCAAGTCCAGTGTCTAACCACTGCGCGCCACCTCGCTCGGTAAGACAAGGGTTAATTAGGACCTTAAAACTGAACTGAAAACGGTGCTAATACATTCACAACTGCTTATCAAGTATAGAAGTGCCGATCCGAAGAGTCAAGGGAAATAAGGCACGGAGGAAGGAGAAGACTGTCTGGTGAGTCACCCACCATTGTCTGCCACTACTGCTCCGTTTGATATCGTTCCACACAACTGCTCGACCTTGGCCGCGCCGCGCTATCGCCGGCGGGTCTGTCGCTTCGCATCGACTTCTCAGCGAGCAGGGCTTCGCAATCAGCAGAAGAAGACCGTAACTGGCGGCAGAGGCTTCGGGTCGGTGTCGTGACGCTCGTGGTCCGGGGAGCCTTGCTCCCCTGCAGCGCAGGCGCTGCCCTCCGGTACAGCACGCCACGACTTTCACTTCGCGTGTCGCGTCATGGCGCAGCACCGCTGCCTTGTAATGCGCAGGCTCCGCATCACAGAAGTGGATCGTCCGAAGCGCACGAAACACATTCCACATTACAATCACACCCATAATGGCACGATAACACGATTGTACCAGCGCTGCCTTTCAAGTTAATGCAAATATTATGACGGAACTTTTTTTTTTTTTTTTCAAAGTATCCATATCAACGTTGTCAAAATTTTGCACGAGTTCCATACAACTGTGGAAACATCTTTTTCCACTATGAAGTAAGTATTTCACAAATAGTTTTCAAAGAATTCAACAGCTTCTTAAGGCGATGAAAATTCATGTCCACGTATTTTTGTTTGTTTTACATCAGGCAGCAAAAAGAAATCATTTCACAATAAACGACGTGAATCAGAGCAATGACACATTAATTCAATGCTTTTCCCCCGTCAAATAATCAGTTGTTTCACGTGGCTGTGAGAACTGATACTGCCACGAAAAAGGACGACACGACTTTTCGATCGGTTTTCCTAATTTCACAGAAAACATATGGTGAATAAATTGTTGTACAACATTTAGAATTAACTAACTGTTCCTGAATTCCCTAATGCCATGGTCGCGGCGTGTTCAATTTAACCAAAGAAACAAATGATCATTTCATTTAAACTTCTTTGGGAACTAGCCAATTCTGTTGATTTCAGGTTATCTACGGACATCAATACAGTTGATTGCAGGTTCGTTTCAGGCTCGTATGGGTATATCCACGTCTGGCTATAGTAGCAGTGTTGTCCGCGGATTTTGCATTTTTAATTTCCACTTTTTCAACGTCTCCTTCCACCAATTGAACAAAAGGATCTTTTTAAGCTTCAGTCAAAATCCTTAGGGAACAGATCTTTCTAACAGTTAAATCTACTATGTGCCTAAGTACGTCTCACGCCGATCTTCAACTGTCGGGCACAGCATCGATTTCTTTTCAACAATAACGGATTCCGGTCAACCTTCACGAAATTCATCACTTCCTGAAGCACGACCACGAAGAAATTCTGCAAATCTATTATGAACAGTTTTATGTGAAGAACTGCTCACCAAAAGCTGAGCAAAACTATCGTTGTTTGCAAGCTTCTAACAACATTAATGTATTTTTAAAAAAAAATGCTTCGCACAGGCTGTATTACTACCAGTTTAGATGATATACCATCTTCTAGAAGTGTAAAAGATGTCTTCAAATTTCTGAGCCGGAAAATCACATTTTACACATATAAACTCTTCACATTTCTGCATATAAGAGGTGTGATCAAGAAGTAAGGGATTTTTTTTTAATTTCGAGGCTTTATACATCCGATTTTCAAAACTATTGTTTATCTTGTTGGTGTAAATGTCCCTGATGTACGTTTGCATTTTCAGCTGTTTTCAGTGTTTACTTTATTGTTAACAGACGAAAATGTTACACGTGTTTTAGAGTGCTCGGCGAATTTTTACTATCGAAAAAGACGGATAAAGGAATTTGCTCTAAATTTTGCTTCAAAAATGGAATAAAGTTCAGCAACGCATTCGAAGTGTTGACAATGACTTCTGGCGAATTTGCTATGAGTAAGACAATAGTCGACATAAAAGTTTTCTGGGTATGGTACCGCGTCATAATGTATAAACTACTACTGCTGGAGGAAAATCAACGTTTTGGCCACGGTTGCAGCGGCCTTCTTCTGGATCACCATTAGACCCAGAAGAAAGCCGCTGCAACCGTGGCCGTAACGTTGATTTTTCTCCAGCAGCAGTAGTTTTATACATTATGACGCGGCACCATACCCAGAAATTTTTATGTCGACTGACTCTGGCCGCGGAAGCCTACGCAATTATATAAGTAAGACAATAGTTTACCTGTGGTATACACATTTTAAAGAGGTACGAGAAAACGTTGAAGACGACGACCGCCCTCGACGCCACAGCACATCAGTTAGTGACGATAATGTGGAAGAAGTAGACAAAATGGTTCTGGGAAATCGCCGAATCACCATCAGAGAGGTTGCTGAAGATGTCAGCATATCCTCTGGCTCATGCAAAGCAATTTTTTCGGATGTTTTGGGACAAAACGTGTAACAGCAAAGTTCGTTCCGAAATTGTTGGATGTCCACCAAAAACAAAGTCGCGGAGACATCGCTCAGGAAATGCTGAATGAAGCCGACAACGGCTCACAACTTCTAAAAATTTGTAACAGATGACGAAACGTGGGTATAGACGTATAACGTTTCAATCGTCCCAACTGAAACTGCCTGAAGACCCAAAACCGAAGAGGTTCGACACGTTTGATCATATGTGAAGGTTCTGCCCAAAACTGTCTTTGATTGCAATGGGATACTGCATCATGACTTCCTTTCTTATGGTCTTACGGTCAATAAGGAATACTACATGAAGGTTATGCGCCATTAACGTGCAGCAATCCGAAGAAAACAATCAGAATTGTGGCAAAACCACACGTGGAAATTGCATCATGATAATGCTCCTGCAAACACCACAATACTTGTTCGTGACTTTTTGGCAAAATATAAAACCTATACGTTGCCTCAGCCACCGTATTCGCCGGACAAGCTCCCGTACGATTTCTGTTTTCGAGGCCTCGAAAGGACGTCGTTGAGTCATCACTGATGAGGTAAAAGAGAATCGCTGAAGGAATGGAACGTCAAAACGAAAATTGAAGTCCAGAAATGCTTCCAAGATTGGAAAAAGCTCTCGCTGAAATGTTTTATATTTGAGGGGAATTACTTTGAATGGGACGAAGTTAATGTTGATGAATAAAGAGTCTTTAAGAAAAACAAAAATTCCCGTTTCTTTTTGATCACACCTTGTACGAAGGGTGACTGAACCTCCACCTTCGTAACTCTTCAACAGTTAGCAGCATTGGTATACGGCAGATACTGGCTTGATCCGTAGCCCCTTCTCTGCAGCTTCAGTTGGAGGAAAGCCTTAGCATTGAACGGTTATGTTGTTACAATGTAAAGTATGTAACCCTGCTCAGACGGCCGGTAAATGCTATTTAAACAACATGCAGTCACTGAATTCTTGACAGCAGAAGGTGTCACCCCTAAGGAGATTCATCAGAGAATGAAAGCAGTTTATGGTGATTATGTTGATGTGAGTATTGTGCGCCTTCATTCTCGTAACGCGAGAGTATTTCCTGGTAAATTTCAAGTCTGTGTGCTTTCATTTCAGGAGCCAGCATCTAAGGTACGCATCGTGCACAGATATTCCGATAGCCAAGCAAAGCAATAATGTGACCAGCAAGTTCTTGTGAAATGCCGATTGCGCTTGCGATTTCTCTCTCAGTGATACGACGATCGTCCTGAATCAATCTGTCAACATTTTGCTTATGAAACACGGTGGTTGTTGACACAGGACGTCGAACTCTTTGTTTGTCACACAGGTCAGATGTTCAACTTCGTTAAACTTACTCGCCCAACGACGCACAGTATTCATTCTCTGATGAATCTCCTTTGGGGTGACACCTTCTGCTGTCAACAATTCAATGACTGCATGTTGCTTAAATCGCATTGACCGACCGTCTGCAAAGGGTTCCATAATTTACACTGTAACGACGCAACCGTTCAATGCTACGACTTCCCGCCAACTGGAGATGTGGAGAAGAGGCTACGGAAGAAGACAGTACCTGCCGCATACCAATGCTGCCAACTGTTGAAGAGTTACGAAGGTGGAGGCATTACTTTTCAGTCAACCCTCGTACGTTTGGATAACTATGTGCAAAAGTTCGAATATGCCACTTGGCGCATTTTCGGTAACTGCTTTTAAGACAATATCAAACGGAAGTCGCGGCGTAAAAATAATCAAAGTTAACCGCCTGATAGAAATGCTGTATTCCCGAGTGTTCTTCAATTATTCCTACTACCATCCGTATATTGGCTACTGAGACCAGTCTCAAGGCCTTTATTTTTTTCAAATTCTCTTGACTGAAGTTATAGTCGAAGCATCCAGACATATCCATATGAGAAAATTGAAACAAGTAATATGTTTTTCCTGCGGGAGGAAGGATTTTGTTGGGATCAGACAGAGAGGCTTCACACGCAGACTGGCGAGAGGGGGGCCCCAGCCAGTGCGAGCCCACTGGCGCGGAACGCCCGCTGCCACGCAAAACTCTGCCCCACGGTTACGTCACAGAGTCCACCCACGCAACCCTACTCTTCCTGCGTAGTACGCCGAATCCACTCCAGCGAAGCAAGTACAAATAAAACCGATTACTTTTCACGAGGCTACCTTGATAAACAAAGAATTCATGTTCATCTCCACCGCACTGGTACGGATGTTGTGATATAGTTTGGTGATCGAAAATCGAAGCTAAATCTTCGAATCGTACCAAAAGTTACATCCAGTGAATTCCAACTGTTGGTTGTTGCTTGCTGATGCCAATTCTTCCGAAATTATATTTTGGGATTCCTGTAAGAAATCCATATTTCGAATATGAGTTCCTTATATTTTTTACCCCATACTTGGCTAACATCAACTGAGAATTTACAGCAACTAAAGACCATAATAGGATATTAAGTACCATGGGAGACCAAGACATGTGGCTAACTTCAAAACTGCATCATGTACGAACAAAGGAAGAACCTGAGTAACATTTAGAAAGAGATACTGGAGGACAAAAGGTCATGGTGAAGATCGGATTGCTAAGTCTACAGATGCTTGACGGGAAGTAAATGTGACATCCTGCCTGTCACCATTTGCTCTTCCATCAGATGAAGACCAATTCACCTGCTAATCTCCTTTTCTCTGGACCGTGGAGACATCAGACTACATTACCTACAGCAGAGAATTGATTTGGGAGGACAAATGACTTAATTAATGACGGGAACAGGATGAGTCACAGACCAGTAACGGACAGAGAACTGTAATTTAATCGGTTATATTCTTGACAGAAACACGAAGCATGGAATTTAGTCAGCACACATTTCTTGGCGTATATCGCGAACCGTCCCAGCTTGCTGTAGGTCAAGCTAAATGCACATAATCAGATATAGATTCATACAAGAAACGACGGTAAGTCGTCCAACGCCTGGAGAGGGGGATAATCGGAAAAACAGAGACGATACACAAACGAAAGCAGTTAGTCATGAGCAGTCACGTAATAGGAGCACACAGCTTACAGTGCAAATCGCTTTTCTGCCTCTGTATAAGGGACGCAGTTGCCACGAGCAATTTACAGCGAAACGTCTTCACTAAATCTACTGACTGAATCTACACATGATCGATTGCAAGACGATTGAAACAAACACATATACCGCGAAATGACGGCAACTATCGCACTAGAGCCAGTCATGAAGTGAAGATGACTAAGAACTACAACGAATTACGACTGAGAGAGCATCTCTCAGTAGTTTTTTAACCTCGGACGAAGTACAGCAGTGTGCCGCCTCCCATACACGACGGTCCTTGTAGCCAACTTGGCGGAGAGCAGCAATGAAAACTGTTCCTACGGGTCAGTTCGGCCTTCCGGCGCTCGGATTGCTGACCCTGTGGTAGCGCCCGTTAACCAAATGTTACTACGCATCGGCCCCGGAACTTCTGCCGATTTTAGCCGTATTGTGGAACCCGATTCTATATCAACACCTCTTCTGAAGCTTTGGACACTCAGATGTTTAATTTTACCAGAGTATTTTATGAATTCAAAGATTTAGTGATCATGAAACCCGCTCCGCCCCCATCATTTGATAGTTTCTACTCAGCAAAAAGACCGTCCGTATTTTCAGCTGGGTCGGAAAAACTGATATCAATGCATAATTTGGCAGATTAATTTCAGTGGCTTTACAATTAACTGATTTATACGCTCGCATCTCCTACCGCTAAACTCGTGAGCAACTTGTGATTGGAAATACGAGTACTGTTTCATTCAGTTCTCTCTGTTTGTAAGAGACTAGGCTGGACAGCTGTTTTGTATGTCTCTGTAAAATCTTCTGGTTAAAATGCATTTATAATCCAAACTCATCAGCTTCTTGACAGAGCGTAGGGGAGCGATGTGGGAGGCCCGCACCGCCTTACTAGGCAAGGTCCTCCGGAATTAATAGCACTATAATAATAATCACAATATATTAAAATATTTAAAATTCCCAAAATCTAAGAGGAATTTTGGAATCAGCACAAAAATTCCTTTATGAGAGATATTTTATGAATTCTCAGTCTTTTAAATTTCATGAGTATTTCACTTATTTTATTTTGCTAAATTGGCAGACAGATTTGAAGAAATAATATTCAATCAATTATGGTTGCTACCGAATTAATACACAATCAGACAAGTGAATGTGAAACAGAATAACTTTTTTAAGTTAATACTTTCGGCAGCGTAATTTTACTAGCAAACACTTTTTTATATTTCGTTTTGTGACGTCACATCCCTCAAACTGTCTTCAGAAACATTCTGGACAGACGTCAAGCATAATTTTACAGTGTGCTAGCGTTGTATGTGCCGTCGACCAGTACTTTTTAATTCTGTTAATGCTAACCACATGTAGGTTGGCAACAGTTCATATTCATGTCCAATGTCAGTCATCAGCGAATACTGCGAGTTGTTTATCAAATTAATACTGGGTTGTGAAGACGTGCTTTATTTAGCAGTATTTAAACTGCACAAAGTTACAAAACCGGTCAGCGCAAGTGAACTTCAGGATCAGAACCCTTGAATCTACTGCAGCAATCAAATTCATCAAATTATTGTGATGAGGTCCGAAAGTTGGATTGCGGCATCCTATATTGTATGATTTTTTTACTCTACCCAAAGCACAGGGAAGGAGATAATGTGAATCGATGCTCTTTGCTGATGCGACGCTGAATGTAAATGGTTACCGCAGTCACACGATGCGAGTCAATGGGAAGAATGAACTTTGCGGCTTAGGTACAAACGCTGTCCTGAAAAGAAAATCTGAGAAGGCGGCAACTAGATAAGCACTGATGTGTTGCTGTAAGAATGAATCCTTGTATCAGACAACAGCATGACACTAACCTCGTTACTAGACGTCTCCAGAAGCAATGCCCCTCATTCTCGTTGTAACGGGACGAGGCATACCGCGTTTTGTGGCAGCAGCTCAGCACGTGGAGCTCGGATGTCAAAATGACTTCCGAAGGCAATTTCGCGATCCGGAAACGTAAGTGTAACGTATTCTCACTTCATTTCTGTTCAGTCAAGATACGATCGCACAAACTAGAAGCGGTGTCGACTGTCAAGGACTGTAACATACTAGCATATTAACTATGTGGCTATGAAGAATAGCAGGAGCAGGAATAGCTTCACGGCCGTCACAGATACTTTCTTCAGCGCGCCATCACAAGCGTTAGCGATGCAAAGCCGCTTAGTGCTCACATTACTAACTGCCCACTTCGCTGTTACAATACTGACACGTAGCGAATGCGTGTTTAGGAATGGATGGGGATACTGGGAATGCGCCCACTGCTAAATTTATCAACTTTCCCGCAGGCTGCATTAATACCCACCCTTAGCCCACAGATCTATGGTGATTTTGTAAACATCTTGCATTTACATGACTGTGGCGTGTGCGCTTTTAATGGGCTATTAACCTTCTGAAGTCGTTTCTATTCCTATGATTTTCTTCTAACGAAATTAGGGCTATCTTAACATAGTTTTATAAAGACTGTTCCTTTCAAAGCAAATTTTCCGATAGTAGCATGTAATACTAGCGCGCGTGTCAGCAGACATAGCTGAGTACACCGCACGTGTTTCAGCGAAAGACGTCTTCATGATAGCGACGACGAAGATACTCAAGATGACGCGGCTTAGCAAATGGCGAAAAATAATGAATTTCCAAGCGAGGAAGTAACGATTTCACATTGCTATTTCTAATGAAGTGCCATAAACCTATCCCCGTATAGTTTGTGCAATAGAATGCATTAAGAGAGAACTCTCATGGCAGTTTGTCACCAACCTAACCACTAAGCTGACATTTATTGAAAAAGGGAGTTATGGTTTTTGTCAGTGAATTAATATAAGATAAAGAAAGGGACAACTATACATTGTCAATGGCGTTACGGAGATGGGCAAGCATAATTAAAGAATTAACCGTGTCCTCATTGACCGAAAAATCGTCACTGCCTGGATTCATCAGTATGAATCAGAATTGGTGGCCACAACTTGAATGTTTCCTTTGAAAGCTGCGACCAAAGTTACATCTCCATCATCTCTTTCGGTAATGCTAGTGTGTAATGAAATCTTAACTTTCTGAAGGCTAATTAAAAAAGGGGGAGGGGGAAACGGGTTGATTAGCGACTTGAGGTTATTACTGAGAGGCTAAGATCTCTGTGAAATTTTGCATGAAATAATTAGACAGTACAGTACGATCAGGCGTTCTTGTGCTGAAAAACTTACAAAATAGTTTAGTTTTTAAGCACGGCTGTAACTAAAGAGGTAAATGTAGTTTTATATTTCTTCTTTTTCAAAATCGGAACGGTCTGTAACTGTAAGAGGCTACAACCGTTTCTATAACCCCCCTTATAGTGTGTAGCAGATGTCACGTAGTCATCAGTATCATTTTCCCCCTTACTACTGCATTCACGAACGGCATACGGGGAGAGAGAGAGAGAGAGAGAGAGAGAGAGAGAGAGAGAGAGAGAGAGAGAGAGAGAGAGAGAGCAGTTCTCTGTATGGATCGGATTCCTCTAATTTTATCGCATAATGACTGAAATATGTGTCGGAAGAAAAATTATGTCTCTTGACTGATTTTAGAACGATCTCTGTCGCTGAAACCTTTATATCCTCCGCAGACAATATGGTATCACAGTAGTTAAAGACAGTGGGATGTTAAGGTAGAATAATTTAAGCTCATTTATTCCGTAATCCTTGTCCCACTGAACCAATGCTCCATTTAAGACATCGACACTGATGGAACGATAAGCCAAAACAACTATTCACGTCTCTATAAATTACACAAATTATCTCAGCCTTAGAAAGTTTTCTCATCTTACAGGTAGTCGAACTGTGGATGCTGGGGTAAGTGTCCAGCGTGTACATGAAAGACGTCTGGTCGTTCCTGTGTTTACCGGATCCAGTGCTAATTGGCTATAGAGTCTAGTGGTTTACAGGAAATAACGCCACGCGCTGAACAAGTAAATCACGCAAGATACAGTTTGCTAACAAGACCCTTGTTCGAGTAATAATTGCACACATTTCGTAAGTCTGGGCCCCACTGTAGGGTTGCATTATCGGAAGATTCTGAGAAGAGCTGCAAAATTTTTGACGAACGTGTTAAGTCAGCGTTAGAGTGTCACGGAGATGCTTGCCAAACTGCAGTGGGAAGCTTAAAAGACGATGTGCTTCGCAGAGAGCCTTATTCACGAAATTCCGAGAACTCATTTTAAAAAGTGAATAAATATACATATCACTTCCTACAACACGCACCAGAGGTGACCAGGGAAATTCGGGCATTTGCGGTGGGAAGCGAAGTCTTCCTTCTGTCGTACTAACCGCGATCGGGATATGTAGGTGGAGTAGAGGGAGGGGGGATGAAGAATGAGACTGGTACGGTATCTAGAACTGCGAGCGCTTTAGAGGCACAGCCAGCCGGGCACTTTCTCAGGGCAGAGAACGCTCGGCTTCCGGCGGCCAGCTCTTTCAGTTTAGGCGCAACTCTCCAGTTCTTCCTGTCGGAGTCACGCAGGGCACGCAGAATGGCCAGTGAAAGGCGTCGTTGCTCGCGATTTCTCCGACACTTTTATAAGCGTAAGCGATGACAATGCTGGCGCCGCCCCGACGTGGGGTACGCCGCGCCGTGACTCGCAACGCGGCCCGGCCCCTCTAGCAGGGTCTTCCGTCCGTCCGCCGCTACTGCTGGTGCCACGAGTCGTGTCCGCGCCGATACGGCAGGCGTCACGCCGAAGTAGGCCACAAAATAAGCGTGTAAGCAGCTGAGCACCCCGCTGTTCCCTGTGCACAGGTACGACGTCTGAGTATTCGGAAGCCCGTAAGAGTTCTCCAGTGCTCACGCCAATATGTAACTGAATAATGCAACAGACAACAAGTTGCTGTTGTCCGTACTCCGCATTCGCGAGTGCTAATCCTAAATTACATCGCAGGCAATACTAACGTTATTCTTTACTTGCGGGTAACGGTAATGACAACTGAAATTTTTAACTTTTTTCAGTGCTGGCTGTGGGTAATTAGGTTTTCTTTCGCAAAATCACAAGCAAAATATGTTTTTTGGACCATGCGGTCAAGGGCCGCAAGCGGTTTCTTAATTCCCCAGCCACACGGACAAAATGAACATTTCATTACAAAATTAACTACAAACTAGACATGAATTTCACAGTTTCGATACTTGTAAACATAAATTTAGCTTACAGTACCAAAAAGATAAAATACAGAGTGTTTCAAAAAAGAATATATTAGTTTTAAAGCTTTGTAACATTAGTTAACTTAGAATCATAAACAACACATCGAATGAAAGAGCAACTCAAACAGCTTTGACTATATAAGAGACTTGTGCGGAAAGGGAACGTTATGGAACGACCAAGAGTTAATGATGAATGTGCTGAACGAGTGGGAGTCTTTCATACGAAGCCCCAGGGAATCAGTTCAGAAGACTTTTCGTGAATTACCATGACATCGGTGACGCCTGTGTGGGGGCTTTTAAGGAGACGTTATAACTAAGACCTTATAGTCTACAGTTGTTACAAGCCCTAAAGCCAACAGGCTATGGTTTACGTGTCATCTTTGCAAACAAAATGTTGTTGCACTACGATAAGAGAAGCGATGAATCCACATTTTCACCTAAGTGGAAATGAGAACGCAGATAATGTGCGCATCTGGAGATCAGCAAATCCCCACGATATGGCACATTTTCTACGTGCCATATACCAGCGGAAAGTTTATGGGCATTTCTTTTTCGGTGAGCAACTGTAATTGGTGTTTCTGATGTTCATTCGCTAGAACTATGGCTCTTTTCTCATTGGAAGAAGATGAACCACAGAACTTTATTTGGCAGCAAGATGGTAAAACTCAGCACGTGCCTGGTTAAACGACATAGTGCCTGACTGCTGGACTAGCCGCGGGGGGCCGGATGACAGAGCTTGTTTTCCATGACCTCACAATCTGAGAACACGCAATTTTCACCTTTTGGGGGTTCATAAAGGATCATGTGATCAAGATTTGGGAATAACTCGATATGCAGAATGGTGTTCACAACTGAACTCTTGTAAGAACAACTATTTCATTTGTTCTTTCCTTTACTGTATTATTAATAATTGTAAGTTGAATGTAATAAATGCTACAAAGCCTTAAAACCAGTATATTCTTTTTGCAACACCCTGTAATGTTATTTTGTGTCGCTAAAGGCGCAATTTCTACATATAACCCTCTGAATTACTCCAGTGGCGGTTGTTTAGAACAAAATGGGAAAAACTGTCCTACTACTGACGGCAGCAGTCCGGTCCGCGTCTTCCAGGCTGCCTTGTCGTTGTTACGAAGAGACTGCACCTTCGGTAGACGCCTAATGCGCACGTTGCCGCTGGCAGCTCTCGGCAAAAGAAGTGGGAGACACCTGGCAACTTGCGGTCTCTGAATAGCCGATTCCCAAACCGCAGCGTGACGATAACATGGCCAAGCGTTGCCCGCACCACGCGGCTGTAAGCTTACAGCCAACGTCCACTGCAAGCACCGCCTCACCACACTACACCAAAATAAAACGATGACATCTACACACATAATCCCAATTCCCATCGAAAAAGACAGAAGCAAGAACATCTGTCGCCTGGAAAAGGCTACGGCGACACAGTGAGGCTGGGCGACTAACGACACCTGCGTCGTTGGATGTACAGTCCACAGCTGAAGCCGAGCATGACAGGTAATACAAAAGAATAATCGAACAGAAGAGGTATATCTCAGGTTTTATTCAGGAGGAAACAGAAAAATGACACTACGAACCATTGTGGAAAGAAAAATACATAAACATATGCTGTACTTCCAACTGCTGACGAGATATACTTATTCGCAAAACACCGTGTTTAGTCAGTTGCTAACTGAATGCACATATTTTCCTTGAATCAAGGATGTCCCTCTGGCATCAACTGTTGTAATGTTGTTCCCTAGATGCTACAGATGCCGCACATTCCCCAGGATCAAGTAGACATTGTCCGAGTAGAACCACTACGCTAGGCGTTCGATCGCTTGTGACGATGATTTTGCATGTTCACTAGCCACTTGACCTTTCCCCATTAGGTTAGTGTTTGAGAGATTACTAAATATCTAAGCCAAGGAGAAAGTGCAAACACAGCAGGAATTATAACGTTACCGTTTCAAATTTTTGTTAACGAAGAATGAACACATCAGTTCCAGGAAGCAATACAAAACCTGTCTAGATACACAGTTTAATGCGTTGAGCCTGGCGAAAAATGTCTAAGCATGGTACAGGGAAACCGATAGTAAAGCGCAATAACTCTTTACTAATGTACTTCTACGTTCCCCGTTGCAGTTTCTACCAGTTAAGAAAATATGTACATTCGAAATTCAACACAAATTTATTTGGTGTTAGTCCTTCCGAACAGGATAGTTGTTGGTAAGTCCTTAGGGGACCAAATTGCTAAGGCCATCGGTCCCTAGGTTTACACACTACTTAATCTAACTTAAGCTCAGGACAACGCACACACCCATGCCCGAGGGAGGACTTTAGCCTCTGACGGGGGGGAGCCGCTCGAACCGTAACAAACCGCCTCAGGGTCGCACGGCTATCCCGCACAGCCGGGCTGTACTATCACTCTTAATATACACTCATCAGCCAGAACATTATGACCACCGACCTACTCGGCGACTGACCCATCTCGGCGACGGCAGGGTAACCTGCCGAGGAATGAGAGTCACGCACGGTGCATGTAGCATCAGAGGGCGGGCTGTCCGTGAGGTAGAATGGAGAAGGCGCTAGATCTTTCTCACTTTAACCGAAGGCAGATTGTGAAGATCCGGAGGCTCGGCACGGCATTTCGGAAACTGTACGACTTGGCTGTTCGAGGAGTGCTGTGAGGAATGTCTTCAACACTTGGCGAAATCAAGGTGAACCCATGAGAGGTTGGGCAGCCTCCCCTCATTAAGCAGATCAGACGTCGCAGACTGGGCAGACTCATAAAACAAGACAGGCGGCAAATTGTGGCAGAACTAACATCAGTCTTTAACGCTCGGTAGAGTACAAGTGTGTCTGAACACAAGAGTGCACCGAACACTTCTAACGATGGGCCTCCACAGCCGATGTTAACACCACGACGTCGGTGACTACGACTGAAATGGGCACGTTACCATCGACAAGGGATCACCAATTTAGTATTGGAAGGCAGCGTAGAGGGTAAAAATCGTAGAGGGAGACCAAGAGATGACTACACTAAGCAGATTCAGAAGGATGTGGGTTGCAGTGGGTTCTGGGAGATGAAGAAGCTTGCACAGGATAGAGTAGCATGGAGAGCTATATCATACCAGTCTCAGGACTGAGGACCACAGCAACAACAACAACAACAACAACACTATCGACAATGGACGTTGTCGTAATTGCAGAGCGTTGCATGAGCTGATGAATCCCGATACCTTCTTCATCATGCCAATGGGATGACGCGAATGCGTCGTCTGCCAGAGGAACAGCTCCTTGACACATTTCGTATTTCGCTTCTGGCGATGTCCACGTCATTGACAAGTGAATGCTAAATTAAAAGACAGTGAAAAATTCGTGGTCCTGTCGGGGTTCGATTCCGTACCTTTCGGTTTTCAGGCACGCGCTAGACCACCAGGCCCGACTCTGATCCTGCTCATGCTTCGATACTGTTTGGAGTTGCAGTGGCTATATCGTTAGTACGCAATGCCATCGCTTTTACATCGACGGCGGACTTTAATACAGATCGGTATCACAGTTCAGTATAGTGTCCACGAAATACTCTTAGAAAGCGACGCATCACGGAAGAGATCTGCAAATTGATCAAAAACTGATTTTTATACAGGTATCGACGGAAAATGTAAAACTGGAAGCTTTGGTGGTCGATGGATGAATATGTGACGCTGCAGCGCAATTTGACCGCGTAGCTGGCAAGGAGTGTAAACAAGGAGACACATAGATACCAGAATATAAAGTCTTTGCGAATTCCATTTCTTGTACTCAGTCGGACAGAAACTGTGCCTTGCAGCCAGGCGCGTGAACCACATACGCAGAAGTCAGCATTTGAGAGAGGACGTGTAGTTAGTCCCAAGGAAGCCGGTTCGAATGATCGGCGGATCGCTCGACATTTGAAAAGGATCGATGCCACTATTCGACGATGCTGGCAGAAATGGGTGAACGATGACCGAACAGAGCGTCAAGAACGAAGTGATCAATCCAGAAAGAGTACAGGATGTGACGATCGAGCAATAGTCAGAGAGATACTGAAACCCTCGGTTTCATCACTATCATCCATCCGAGGCGCGACTGATGCTTCAGTGACCAAAAGGCCCATTAACAGGCCGCTCACTAAAAGGGTCCTGAGCTCACGACGCTCCCCGCGCCGACTATCATTGAGCTTTGTACACCAACGAGACCGTCTGCGGTGGTGTCGGCACGTTCAAGCTGGAATCGAATTGACTGAAGTAGAATTGTCTACAGAAATGGATCCCACTTTGAACTAAGCCTCGATGATCAGCGGAAACGTGTATGGAGACAACCCACGGAACGGTGGATTACCAATCACCTGGTTGCCGCCCGCCCTACGGCCCAACAACCAGGAGTGATGGTCTGGAGTGCCATTTCATTTCTCAACGGGACCTCTTTGGGTATCATCCGTGACTCCATTAGAGCACAGCGGTTCGTCGACGGTACTCTACACTCCATTTTGTTGCCATTCGTTGTTAGCCATCCTGAGCTTACATTCCAGCAAGAAAATGCCAGCCTGCACACGGGGAAAGTGTTTACTGCCTGTCTTCGTGCTTCCAAAACCTACCTTAGCCAGAAATGTCGCCGGATCTCTCCTCAGTTGATAACGTTTGGGACATTGTGGACAAGGCCCTCCAACAAGCTCGGTACAATCTAGCATGATATCCTTCAGAAAAACATCAAAAACTTTATCAATCTATGCTAAGCCAAATAACTGCTTGCGAAATGGCCAGAGGTGGACGAGCGCGTTAACTATGTGCAGTATACTGCGACAGCAGCCGGTTGGAGTTATTTATACTTTAGTGGTGAATAATTTGGACTACAATAACCATGTTGGTGCAGCATTTCAGAATCGACAAACTTAAAAGGGTTCTTTATCAATTAACTTAATCTGGAATTATGCCGCATTAACAGTGTGAATGAAATTTACCTCTTTTTTTAGTCTCTCACAACCTATTACATATGGCGTCGTAGAGAAGCAGACACAAGCAAGAATGTCGAAAATCCTTTGTGCTTAGAGCTGATCAATGAATACGTTAGATTGTTGTGGTTTAACGCTCCACAGACGCTAGTGCAATCTGCGGATAGCCTAATACTAGACAAGAATTGAAAGAAAATCGGCCAAAGCCTATTTTAAGGAACCATCCTACAATTCGTCTCTAGTAATTTACCACGGACAACCTCAATTTGGATGGTCGAAACGCCCCGTCTAGAATACGAATCCAGTGTCTAAATTACTGCACCACCTCCCTTTTTGGCTGATTACAAAATTTATAATACTTCGGTGTGCTGCATAAGTCTGCCCAGCTTATAATCAATCCTACGAGAAACGTTTCGTATGAAATAACAGACAACTCCTCAGCATAGTACAATAAATGATGGAAAAGGGGAGGAGGGGACATAGTGGCAATAACAGTGTATCAAAGTCCGAGAGCAAAATTAATCCCAGACGGACCTTTAGTTTCAGTGTGGTTTTATATCTGTTGACTGAAGAGCCCCTTTCTATATTACATGGCTTTAAACGGTGCAGACAAAGGAAGAGCCACAGAGATAGGTATTTCTCCGGACCTACGAATAATCAGCTTTTCTCAATTCGCAGTGCGAGGCAACACTCGCAAGTCCCCAACAAAGGCGTTTTGCTGAGTGAGTGAGTCGGCCTTGGCTTGACTGCGGAACGCGAGTTCCAAATGAACGCAGCGTTTCGCGGACTGCATGTTGGGCAAGAGAGAAAAGGTCTTTTGTGTGAGCAAACAATGGGACAAACACAGTAAATGTGAAAAATTCTCACTTTACAGTGAGGATGGCGCACGGAACACGGCCAACTAACGGGCACAGCCGAGATCGCCTTTGACCTCCGATGCTTCATGTAGTTTTACACTGTGACAGTCACACTCTCAACTAAATCTCGCTATTGTACTAATACGGTTAACATTTCAAGTCCAATATTCGAACCGCTATTAACTGCTTTAAGGCTTAAGGTCGCGGATGCCGTATAGGCTCCCTGTAAATCTCAAGTATTTTCTGTTGTTCTCTCATATTCACCGACAACGATGGAAGGTGGAATGTCATAAAAATGCCAAAGAAATGTAAAATATGACATTTTTAAACAAAGAAGCTTTTCAGTAGAAAATTCACAGGCCTTCGATGTGGCACAGTTTTGACGAGTAATCATACTTCTCACTCGAACCTTTAACTTTTGTAACCAAGAGCAGCACAATCTCATCATGCCAAATTGAGTAAATTATGTAAGGCAAGAGAGGGAAGGAGGAAGTCGTAAAGTGCACTGAAAGGTTTTTACGTCTCGCGTCTTACGTCTATCTAACGTAGGTCTTAGAGACATCACATGACAAAGAAGGAACGACAACTGGCGTTTAACACGCCGTCTTCGACGAATCACGATGCTCTAGTTTTGAGATTTTGGAAATGCGCGGTAAACCTAAATCTAGATGACCGGAAGGGGGTTATGAATCCCGCCCCTGCTGAATGCAAGTTATCAGAATTTTAAATCTGTTCTACAGTGTCGATCGCTATAATTACGATAAAATGAAAACTACATAAAATGCACTACTTTAGCAAGCCGCGAAACGGGCGCTCGTCTTCAGTTGTTGCGATGATTCCTGCGTGGTGGGCAGTAGGGCAATGTCGCACTCTGAGCTCTTATCGTTATTCCGGAAAGAAAAACTGATTATTTCATCAGTTTTACTCCTCACTTTTTCTGGTCTGTGCGTCGACACTGTATTTCTGTCTCATCAACAACGTATGAAAATGTGGTGCGTCGGCAGATGTACCCTGTAATCTACCAGAAACTAACATTCATGGTCTCACGGCATCGTCCAACACTACAATATTAGTTTATTCCATAGCAATGCACTCGGAAAAAAGGTTCAGAGAAAGGCACTCCCACAGTTTTCTTAAGATAATATGATAGAATGATTGCATAGCTATTCATCAAAATCACCGAGACCCAATCTTCAAAACAGGCCTCTAATTATATTGATGTCCATGTGGATTTACGCTTAACCTCTTTAACCTGTCGATCTTTTTAGATACTGCGCGCAATAAATCCACGCTTAAACGGGGACTAGTAGCAGGCCAGCATTTCATTACGGATTTCCCGCAGACGCGAAGAACTGAAGGATTAGAAGAGGATGTAAATTTTTGCTCGAGATCATCATATTATATCGCCTCAATAGGGTCACAAATGAAAGTGGAGCACTACCATACAAGCGCGAGACCATATCGGGTAGATCTCTTCTCGTTAGTCAACGACAGCACTTTCATTGTCGTCAGATCGATCAGGTGCAAAGAATGGCGCGGTAAAATACGATCCGGACCGTAGAAAGTGGGTTACCGTGTGGTTGGTGACCACAGCCGAGCTCTAAGGTTCCGCGATCTTGGTGAAAAACAGCAAAACAAAGAGCACGGAGAGGGGGAAAACCATACTTCGGTACGAAGAGCGCACTGGCAGCTTCTTTTTTTCCATTCCTCTGGTGGAAACCGAGCACAGCTGCAAAAGAAAACGTTCACTTTCCATAAAGCAAGCAGCGGAGCCGGGTGTGCGACGTGGGCGGGAATTCCGTGCACCCCTCCACCGAGGAGTTTCTGGGGTCACCACGTGTTGCAGGCGGTCGTGAGAACGGAAGACGTGGGCGGGCAACGTCTTCTCCCCTTACGGGAGGCTCGCCACCGACATGCGTCTTGTCCGACGTGCCGGAATACTACTTATTTCGTCTCACCGTATCTCAGACCAACTGACTTCATCCTCAGTATTTGTGAGAATCAAGAACTTCGTCTGCTTGACATTCGCATTCGATGACGAATTTTTATTTATTTGTGGTGGCTGCAAAGGAATACCTGGGAGGAAGATGAAGTGCGTTCCACTGCATCGGCAAATGGTATTAATGACCGTGCGTAGTATCTAATTGGTATTTGGGAGAAATGGAAAAAAATCTTAGTACTCTCCTGCTCTTTAGTCAGTGAATCAAATGTTGCTCTCTTTAACAAGTCAGTATGCATGGCCACCATCCGCAACAAGCACAGAAATACTCGTTTTGTAAATAAAAGCCGGCCACTGTGTCCGAGCGGTTCTAGGCACTTCAGTCCGGAACCGCGCTGCTGCTACGGTCGCAGGTTCGAATGCTGCATCGGGCATGGATGTGTGAGAGGTCCTTAGGTTGGTTAGGTATAAAGCTCGAAGTCTAGGGGACTGATGACCTCAGATGTTAAGTCCCATAGTCCTTAGAGCCATTTGAACCATTTTTGTAAATAAAAACCAGCACTTTTCTTGCTTCAATGTATTTTATGTGCCCTAGACGCGTTACGCCTTTTACTTAAGATATCTTCTGTAGAATCTAGAATGATAAAGTTTTGTTTTGAGATACGATATTCGCAGATTATACGACGGTTCACATGTTGTTTTATAATCTACAAATATCGCATATCAAAACAAAAGTGAATCATTTTAGATTCCACTGAATATGCCTTAAAATTCACGGCGAAACGCGTCTGGAACAAATAAAATACATTGCGGCAAGAAAAAGGCAGATTTACTTACAAAATGAATCTAGTTCTTTTGTACGAGAGCTATATTTTCTGTGTTATGGATCTGAAAAATGGGCAATGTTGAAACATTAAATACAACAGTATGTCATTAACTACGGTTACTTCCACGATGGGCGGTAATCTTCACTAAAATTTTCTTTTGTTATTTCCGTAACAAACCATTTTAAGTGAAATGCTGTTTTCTGATTGTCTCATTCTGCACACAGGAAAAGCTGCAAATATATTTTTGCAGGCCACAAGCTACCATCACCTTGCACAATGCGGTAGTGCATTACGCACTTTAGTTCACAGAGCGCCTGTGGTATCCGATGCTGAAGGCCTGCCGAGTGAGATACAACATTTAAAGACTGTTCCGACAAAACGGTTATTCTGAGAGATAGACAAGTAATGTATTCAGGCTCAAGGGAGTTCAAACGATAAAGCAGAATGAAGATACATCACTTTGGCCTTCCTGCCATGTCTCAAGAATCGGAAGAGTCCTCGGAAGATATGACACTGTGTTTTTCGACCATCTGCAAAACCGATGAACCTGTTGGGTTCGGTTAAGAATAATCTTGGCCTGAGGGATGAATATAAGATTCCCTATCAATGTGGGGCAGCATATGTAGGCCAGGAATGTCGCACAGTACAAGAACACTGCGACGAACATCAGCTTTATACACGTCTACGCCAACCGAAAAAGTCGGAAATTGCAGAACACTATCTGAATACAGGACATCGCATGATTTATGAAAAGACGTAAGTTTTATCTCCGGCATCATCTTCCTGGGATTGCGTCATTACGAAAGCAATACAAATCCGTAAAACTGTTATCATCAACAGGGATGCGGAATTTCAACTGAGCACAGCCTGGAACCCTGCATTGGCTGCTACTAAATCACGACGAGAAAATCAAAATTTCTCCATAACAGACCCGTCATAACACTGATGTAGTATGGTTTTTTAGTGAATAACATTCGGCGGCACTGTTAGTAAATAGCGTACAGGGCACGCGCAGGAGGGCCGCCCTGTGATTCTCAGCAGAGGGCGTTTGAGTATTGCACCAGCTATCTGCAAATCATAGCGCATGCGTTAATTTCTGCACCTGCGCGTTCTTCACGTGCGTGTTCTATATACAGAGGCGTCGACGTGTGGATACCGTCAGTCGTATCGTATCTAGCCACTAGCAAGGTTCAATCATCTGAGGATGTATAATTACTCCGAGGAAATATTGTGTAATTTGCAGAACGACTTCCGGCGGCAAACCCATTAAAAATATATACTACTTCTCAATAATGTTTAGTAAAAAGAACGTCTTCCCCTTCACGGACTGCCATTTGAGTTCACCGAGTAATTCCACATACTCATGTGTTGATCACCCTATCGGTAACTAATCTTGCAGCACGCCTATGAATCTCTTCGATGTATGTCTATAATCCGACCTTGTGGGTATCTCAAACACTCGAGGAGTACTCAAAACTAGGTCGCCCAAGTGTTCTGTACAAGATCTCCCGATAGATGAGCTACGTTTTCTAAGAATTCTTCCAGTAAAACGAAATCGACAATTCACCTTCCATAGAACCGACCTTACGTGCCTGTTCGACTACAAGTCGCTTTTCAACGCTATGCCTAGATTTTAAGCAACGTAACTGCATACTAATAATTCTGTATTCGTACATTATAGGATTATTTTTCCGTCTAATCTGCATTTATTTAAGTTACGTTATTACACACTTAGACAAAGCTGCCAATCATCACAACAAAGTCATGCGCTATCATCCTAGAGCAGTGGTTCAATACCTGGGGTAAATACCCCTTGAGGGATAAAACGAAATTTTATGATAGGTAAAAGCTAAACGATTCGATGCTGTTTCAGTTACGAAACTAAATTATTTTCAAAAGATCCCTACTATTATCTCACTTTTGTAAGACTCTAATATTGATTATGTAAGTTATCAAATGATTCAAATGAATCAACTTCTCAGCTCATCAGTCCCCTAGAACTTAGAACTACTTAAACCTAACTAACCTAAGGACATCACACACATCCATGCCCGAGGCAGTATTCGAACCTGTGACCCTAGCGGTCTCGCGGTTCCAGACTGTAGCGCCTAGAGCCGCACGGCCACTCCGGCGGGCTATAAGTTATCAATAATTACTTTTCTCAATTAGTAGCGTTATTGTGATGGAGGTTACAGGTTCCTCACATAGTCCACTCACTACACACATATTTTGCGCTTTGCCCCGTACATAGGTAATGTTAAAAGTGAGACATATACGTAACAAATGCTAAATATCTCAAGAAAAGTTTTCTCCAAAATGTAGATAGTACCTATAGTAGTCCAGAAATTGCTTCATTACTCGTTTCGAAACAAATAAATGAATTAATTGACAGCACAACACAGCAGTAATTACGTAAGGGCTACTATAGTGCCGTACACAGTATTATTATTACTATTATTATGAAAATGGTCAGACACAAAGCATTGACAGCCTGAAGTCTTCCAGTTAGAGAAGTAAGGAGTGTAGCAACCAAGTGGTTTATGAAATTAAGTATACTGCGCACGTTTTAACTTGGCTGATTTTAAATGAGGCTGCAGTGTGCAGGTCATGCACGTGCCGCAATGGAGAGGAGTAATGCAGGGAAACTACGGTTTGTAACAAGTGTCTGCCCTTACTGTGGATAGTTACCTATCTTATCTGAGCAGGAGTTGCGAGTAGCACTTCCGATGGACTCGAATTCCTTCGTCATTCATTCCAACACACACACACACACACACACACACACACACACACACACACACACACACACACACACACCTAAATATCGATCATCTTTCAATATTTTAAAAATAAAAGTGTTCCAAGAAGTCTTTCATTCTACAGTTTAGTTGGGTGCTAAAGTAGGTGATAATGTGGGGAAGGGGAGGCGGGGAATAGCTAACGCCTAATTACTGCCTAATGTTCTAAGAATAGTTGGGAATTACTGTCCTAGAGTCACGCAACAATGACACTGTTCCGTACACTTCAGCGTCATCAGCGAACAGTCGCTTACTGCTCCTCACCTTATCTGTCAAATCGTTTATGCATATACAGCACACCAGCTGTCCTATTACACTTCCCCGGAACATTCCTAACAAAATCTTTATCCCCGGTGAACTCTCGCCGTCCAGGACAACGTACTGGGTTGTACGACTTAAACAGTTTTCTGGTCGCTCACATAATGGAAAACCTATTTCGTGCTCAAGTCTTGGTAAACAGTCTGCAGTGTTGCATTATGTCGAACGATCTTCAGGGACTATTAACGTGGGGTCTGCGGCAAAACTTGGTAAACTGAGATAACGTCGTCTTCCTTAAAAACTTTTCCCTACATCTCCAGATTTATTCGAGATGAGCGAGCACAAATAAGCTTTGACGAAATGAGCTCTTCCATTCTCTTCCTAGTCTATATTCTGTGTATTAGGTTTACCTCTTCTTTACCCTATAGCCGTTTCGCGTCTATTTATTCCTGAATTCTTTTAGGATCTGATTTCGTAGTATCAGCAATCCCTCGAAACGAGACTAAACGCGACCACGGGAAGAGTTTCTGCTAGGAGAGGATCTGTAAGAGCCCTCGACGGGGGATGCAGCGGAGTGCCTGCCCTCGTGCGCTGCGGGTGGCTCCGCGTGATTGCAGCTGGGGAAAAGAGCTGAACAAACACGCGGCCCGATCCGGCAGGTAAACACCGCAGTTAGGTGGAAGAGGTCGGGGGGATCTCCAAGAGATTCCCCGGAAAATACCTACCAACAAACTCCAAAGCACATCTGCGAACAGCTTCAGCAAACGCGTCTTGCCGCACGGGGAACGGAGCCAAGGAATATGTCAAAAAAAACATCCGACGGTAATGATCCATCGGCAATACGAAGCTAAATAATACGATTCAGAGCCATCTCTACTATGAAAATTATCAAAACCTAAGAGTGAGGTGGCATAAATTTCGAACTCCCACAGTGACCGGTCACTGCGACTGGTGTCACCAACAGTAATATGTCACATAATTAGCAGTTAAATAACATCTGCTTTCAATACTCAGTATTTATTACATTATTAGGTTATCACCTTTAGAGCTTGCCCCCTAAGGAATAAATAAGTCAATATTTTCACCTAAAAAAACTGTATACTGTCAGAATTTTGTTAGTTGAAAGTTTGAACTGTCCTCGGTAACTTCACTCAAACAACGACTGACTCAGGTGGCTTAGTCCTTAAGACAAAGAGGACAGCGGTTAAAAACTCTTTCCAACCACTCACATATGGATTTTCTGTAGTTTCCCTACATCGTTTTAAGCAGCTTTGGGTTGTTCCCTCTAAAAAAGACTTTGACGATTTCCTTCCCATTCTTTTCCCCGACCGAACGTATGCTTCCTCTCTAATGACCTTGTCGTCAATAGGACAGTAAACCCTAATACTGCACCTTTCCTTCCTCCCTTCCTCATTATCCAGACTGCATTGTATTTTGGCCGGCTAACTCGCTGCTATCCTCGAGAAGGCATCACGAGAGCTTGCCAAAATAACCCATCATATGGACGACACTGCCTGGTTGACTACCCAAGAGCAAATCACCATACGCGGGGGAGGTGTTAAAATTACATAGTAACTCAAAGTCCCACAACTATTTGGAAGTGGAGTATCAGCAGCACCTCTTACGAGAAAGGATCACCGGAGCTGCCAGATATTGATCGCCCTGCTTCTCATGAAATAAAGTCAGTCACAAAGGGCAGGATTCAAGTTCACTCAGTCACTCCTGTGACGAGGGAACTGTCATAAAGCAAGCTGTAAAACATGAAATACCGTTGTCTAAATTGTTGAGGACGACGGTTCAATCCCGCGTCCGGCCATCCTGATTTAGGTTTTCCGTGATTTCCCTAAATCGCTCCAGGCAAATGCCAGGATGGTTCCTTTCAAAGGGCACGGCCGAATTCCTTCCCCCTCCTTCCCTAGTCCGATGAGACCGATGACCTCGCTGTCTGGTCTTCCCCAAAACAACCCAACCCTCTAAATTGTTCTGAACTGCATGGTGTTCTGTGAATCACAAGACTAACAACAGTTTTTTGTCATAGGCGGAATTAAGAAGTTTCTTTGACGATTAGCAGCTAAGAAAAAATGTATTTCACAATTAGTTAGGTAGCGCGATGACTAATTAACATTCACCGATAAACATAAGTATAGTATCTACGTCAAGGACGTTATGTACGGTTCTGGAACCACCAGAACAGCGCGTAAATCATTAATCAATGCAGCATAAATCAGAAAGAGGGACTATGTACAGAGAGAAGCATACACAGGTACAGTAACAAAGTTTTAAATATCATCTGTAAAAAATAAAGTAACTTGATCAACTTTCGAAAAAGTGACAACTAAAACTTTGTAACTACCCTTCATACAGAAAAGATTTCAACGTAACTTCACTCATTTCAGAGGTTTCTATAATGTTAATTAATGCAATCAATCACATTCCTAAGAACGATCGAGAAACATGTAAGCAGTGACTATAAACTTTTGAGAATACCTAAGTAATTTGGAAACATAATTTTTCTTTTAAAGTCGAAAGGTGTTGATCAAGATTGGTAACGGGTCTTTCCTAACCACTCTTGCATTTAGTTAAAGGTTAGGAGTACTGTGCACTATTCGATTAGAAATTTGTAAGACTACTTTGCCAAAAGGGGCTAACGCTCTGATAAAACATATAATAATCAAAATTTTTATTTGCTCTTTAAGGGTCGTGTCGAGGACGCACTTTCGTAAATTTAAATTTACGAATTAGATGGTGTTGAGCGTAAGAGTGAGTGTTTTATTCATGCATATTTGTATTTTCATTTTTCCGACGATTTATGAACCCACATGAATCGCTGAGCGATTATGGACTACCAAGAAAAAATTCTCGACTTAGCCGAACCACGATCTGTGGAAAATAATCTAGCTTCTGTACACCTTTGTACTGCCTTCGCAATAAATCGATGTCGAATAAGCACGGCGCCTGAATGAAAGTGACCGGATGATCTCCACATGCGAGCAACTAACTCATATTCCCAATGGGCATGAAGAACGGGACAACAGCGACCAACAAGCTTTGTTACGGTAGAACGACATGTAAGCAAAGCTTGGAATACCAGACTCAACGACGAGGAATCCATTCCAATAACAGTGTACAACCTGAACTGAGGATAATCTGCCAAATGCGGTGGTCCAAGTAGGTCCTAGAACAAGGCGCAAGGAGTCGTTAATACAATTTTGTTTCTGGGTGAAAATTGCTGCGAAGTTTAAGAAACTTCGTCACGAATACGCACCGTTTAACAGATTACTCTGCACAGAGCATCACAGGAAAAACATCACGCTGGGGTATTTTCCCCTCTACAAAGAAAGACCAAGTTTAATAGGACGTTTATTTTCGCGTGATGTCTATCCTGGTGAGCATTAAAAGAAGTCGTGATTATATGTTTTTCAGTAATGTGTGTAATGCGTAACACGCGAAAAAGGCGTAGATATGGGTAGCCCCTAAGATCATGAGTTGCTGAGCTAAGTAATAGCAGCCGTTAGTCATCTGCGTATGTCATGTATTTCCCAGTACCTCTGCATAATCTCTCTCTGAAGAAATGTTGATCTGTATTAGTTTACAAGTATAAGCAATAGGTTTACAGTCAAAGGAAAATTATATAGCTATTACAAAACAATAAGCACATGTTACGCTACCTGTACAACTCGTGTTGCTTCTGTTTCTGTAGTATATCACTCTTCGCAATCATTATTTTTCGCTGACCAGGAAAATTTGGTAAGTGATGCCGACAAGTTGTCTGTCTGCAATAGCACTGATCGTGGTGTTACATATCAGTACCTGTTTGCAGGTTTCTGTGACAGCCACACGCCCGCTTAAACACCTCATGGCCCTCACAGCCAAGGCCGTGGATTAGCCTACGTACGACGTGAGTGGTCTCAGAGATGCGCCCAGCTTCCCGCCAACACGTGACCTCTCCCGTTTACGTTTATAAACCGGGTCACACGTGCTCGTCCGTCGGGTCTCCACACGTAATGCTTGTGTACGCTCAGAGACAAAAGAAACGGAAGACACTGTTGCTCCGACGCTCTCTTCTGAACTGGCTACGCCCGTCATTTTGGAACACTCATATGCGACTTAACCATAAAATAACTTTAACAGGAAGCTAACGATGAACGTTGTACATGATTCTACGAACACACAAAAATTGTCTCCGATCGGTAGCATGTTGGTATAGCGTATACAATATAAAATTCTTCGATTTTCTTTCTTTTTCCTGGATTTTGCCTTACCGACAGTAAGATTCATTACGACACTGAGCATCGTAGGTCCTAGCGATGAAGAAGAGCGAAGAAAAAGCTTTTGGAGTTCAAGAAATATCCAGATTTTGGGGTATCAGGAAACCTATACACGGTTTATGTAACGGAATAATTTGAAGACTGCTCTTCCCGAAAAAGGATGTACCGATTTTCCTCACGCCAAATTGTAGAATCGCAGAGAGTCAAAGCTGCTCAGAAAGCAGTCATCATCAACATCATTGAACCTTCAAATACTTTTTTTCTGTCCGAAAGAAGAAAATGTTAAACACTCCATACCTATGACATAGTCTCTTACCGGTTAATTTATCGAGTACAGTGTTTGACATAAAACGTGTTGTCTGACACGCCGAAATACTCAGATACACATATACAGAAAAAAAGTCTTAATCGAGTTAGCTTTCCATCAGACTAGTAGCGTCCACCTTGATATAAAAAGTGTCAACAGAAGCGCCCAATTCGGGTTTTATATTTCCTTAGAGAATAAAAGCAGGACACTTGATACATGCAAATTCCTCCACCCCTACGAAAATACCACGTTGAAGTAGCATAAAGGCAGCGTTGTTAACAATTCCGGTCCCTTTGATGTCGTTGCACTGCACTGCACTGCACTGCACCTGAATAGCAGTCCAGTTTCTTAAAACACTACGCCATCTAGTTCGGTCAAATCTGTCGCCGAACGGCGAGCCTTCGAATGGTGTCGCCGGAAATGCAAGACTTCGTGAATAATCCCTTCCTCGAACAAAATTATGTGCTGCATGAGGCTACAACCTTAAAAAGGGTGACTCACGTGGACAGAACCGCACCATAAAAATAAACGTCGCCCACGGTATAAGAGACAATGCACTCCTCGCCAACACTTTCTCGCTCATTAACATTAGCGTCGTTATTAACAGACGTTGAAAATATGGAAACTACGGTGCTGTTATGCGTTCCGTGTGACTACCACATGTAGCCGTTCATGAAATCGTTTTTACACAGCACCCTTTCATTTCCTATCACTTCATGTTTCGAGGACCCATTTTTTATAATTAGAAAACCTCTTTGCTCATAGAAACAAGTCATAACAATCATTAAGTGCGTATCTTGATGTTTTCATTAAAATCTGTCAACGGAAAAGCGAAGTTGTGGGTAACGTAAATAAAGGAGCAAATTTAGGGTTGAACGTCTCATTGACAACGCGTCATTAGGGACAAAGCCCAAGGTTGAATAGGGAAATTAAAAGGCATTGTCTTTCTCAAACGAACCAGCCCAGCAGATGCCTTAATCTTTTTCACGGAACCACATAAAAGATGAATCTGGATGGTAAAACGAGGTTTGAAGCTTCGTCCTTCTGAATGCAGAAGACGCATGGGGCCTTATCAAAATGGTTTTCAATATTACAGTCTCTAATCTCTCACCAACAGCAGTTTTTTTAGTAGACAGAGATGTAATTAGCTTTTTATTAACATGTTCATTGGCTTATGTGTCTTTTTATGATATTTATAGGTACAAGGTTCAGAGGAAAATTAGTACAAATACGCAAAAATATCATTTCGCGGTGGACGTTATCTGTACTACAAACCTGTGTAGTTACTACCTCAACCAGCAAGCAGCACTTAAAAAAATATCCATTTTATAATTATATCTTTATTAAATAGTTGTGTAAATGTAACCGTATCAGCAAAATCTGCTGCAACGAATATTAGGCAAACTCTTCAAGATGCGAGCTCAATATACGCAGTATCTCCTCCTCCTCCTCCTCCTCCTCCTCCTCATCATCATTTAAAACTGATTATGCCTTTCAGCGTTCAGTCTGGAGCATAGCCCCCTCATAAAATTCCTCCATGTTCCCCTATTCAGTGCTGACATTGGTGCCTCTTATGATGTTAAACCTATTACTTCAAAATCATTCTTACCTGAATCCAGGTAGGTACCTTCTCCTTGGTCTGCCCTGACCCCTCCTACCCTCTACTGCTGAACCCATGAGTCTCTTGGGTAATCTTGCTTCTCCCATGCGTGTAACATGACCCCACCATCTAAGCCTGTTCGCCCTGACTGCTACATCTATAGAGTTCATTCCCAGTTTTTCTTTGATTTCCTCATTGTGGACACCCTCCTGCCATTGTTCCCATCTACTAGTACCTACAATCATCCTAGCTACTTTCATATCCGTAACCTCAACCTTGTTGATAAGGTAACCTGAATCCACCCAGCTTTCGCTCCCATACAACAAAGTTGGTAGAAAGATTGAACGGTGCACAGATAACTTAGTCTTGTTACTGACTTCCTTTTTGCAGAAGAGAGTAGATCGTAGCTGAGCGCTCACTGCATTGGCTTTACTACACCTTGCTTCCAGTTCTTTCACTATGTTGCCATCCTGTGAGAATATGCATCCTAAGTACTTGAAACCGTCCACCTGTTCTAACTTTGTTCCTCCTATTTGGCACTCAATCCGTTTATATCTCTTTCCCACTGACATTACTTTCGTTTTGGAGATGCTAATCTTCATACCATAGTCCTTACATTTCTGATCTAGCTCTGAAATATTACTTTTTGCAAACTTTCAATCGAATCTGCCATCACAACTAAGTCATCCGCATATGCAAGACTGCTTATTTTGTGTTCATCTATCTTAATCTCACCCAGCCAGTCTACTGTTTTCAACATATGATCCATAAATAATATGAACAATGGTGGAGACAGGTTGCAGCCTTGTCTTACCCCTGAAACTACTCTGAACCATGAACTCAATTTACCGTCAACTCTAACTGCTGCCTGACTATCCATGCAAAGACCTTTAATTGCTTGCAAAAGTTTGCCTCCTATTCCATAATCTCGTAGAACAGACAATAACTTCCTCCTAGGAACCCGGTCATATGCCTTTTCTAGATCGATAAAGCATCGATAAAATTCCCTGTTCCATTCATAACACTTCTCCATTATTTGCCGTAAGCTAAAGATATGGTCCTGACAACCTCTAAGAGACCTAAACTCACACTGATTTTCATCCAATTCATCCTCAACTAATACTCGCACTTTCCTTTCAACAATACGTGAGAAGATTTTACCCACAATGCTGATTCAAGAGATACCTCTGTAGTTGTTACAATCTTTTCTGTTTCCATGTTTAAAGATTGGTGTGATTACTGCTTTTGTCCAGTCTGATGGAACTTGTCCCGACTCCCAAGCCATTTCAATTATCAATATCTATCTTGAATAAAATCACGGTCTGCAACAAAATGCTGACTCATACGAGGATAATATCATCATCAGCAGCAGCAGCAGCAAATCTACCATCATTCGTACGCGGGCAGTACTGGATAAAAGCCTCCTCTACATTTTTGCATACATTGCAGTCTTCAGCTGTACACATCTATGTCGGTCCTCCATATTTTTAGACGTCACACACTAACCTCTGATGAAGCCCCATCTCTCGGAATCCAGTAAGTACATCCCCTGGCTCACATACATAATATACGTTCGCCAGCCTTGTGTCCTGCCACCTGCATATCACTTTCATCGTGGCAATACTGAAGTCTTCCACGCCAGGATGCTCTTTCCCTGACACATCTGCTCGTATAGTTGCCTCTCCCAGTGATTCTCAACTTGCATATCTCGTCATTGATGGTTGAGCAGTGTTCAGTTTTGGAAGTCTTTCGAGCTGAAAGTTCATCTCAATGCTGCATATAAAAACTGGTATTCCAAATATTACAGTCTTAATACATCCACAGTTAGAGGCCCATGCGGATAAGAGAAATGTTATCCGTATCCGTAAGCATTTTATCCGCATTCGTGGGTATCAAAATTTTGCAGGCCACTTTAATCCAATCAGTACGCCGGAGCTCTGTGATAGTGGATTCGTGCCTGCCCTACATTTTCGTCGGAGCTTGTAATTTACATTTTATCGACTACGAATCATCAACAAGTTTTCTTGCTGTAACAGCTATGTCCGATACGACCAGTAACTGTAACTGGCACAAATGACACTACACTTCACAGACAACTCTTAGAAGTCACTGACTGACGATCGTGTTTTAATGTAGATTACTATACCCTCGCAACATTTACCGTTGGTGTAGGGTATAAAACACAACATCTTATGCTTAATTTGGCATGTAACGTACCACTGGAGATCATATACTTGTAATGTCTTCCTTTGAATAAAATTTGGAGTAGTAATACGGTTTAGTAGCATTGTAACATCCCCCCCCCCTTATAATTGTTCTACGGTTGAATAGATGGTCATTCTTACTCCGTTCAAGGATTCATAGAGTCCTAAATATTTTCCAGTTGACCGATATATCGTTTTAAATAGACGTGCACAGTACATTTCTGGCAGAAAAATACTTTCGAAGTGCAGCTCAAGATGTACAAATTGTTGTTTTATTATTACTATTATTTTAATTCCAATTTGGTATCCTCGGGATCAATTATAACAGCTGATTTACGAAATCATATTCTTGTGCTTCCTTTTGGCTTCCCAATACTTCTTCACTCTCGGTCTATTGATCTCTTGTATCTGCTGTTCATGTCCCTCCTCTCTTATTTTGTTTTTTCTTATAAAAACCCTTCCATTTTTTGCACCTTTTCGCTGAATTCATATCTGCCTTTTACGTCTGTCTGTCAACTACTATAGATCTTTCGTTAACTGCTTTAAACGATGAAATATGATTTTTTTATTTTCTGTGAGACAAGTCGAACATATTTTTGTCGGGCTTTTGTTATCCATTCTTTTTAAGTGGCCATTAAGTATAGTCCACCAGCTTCTCATTGTATCTGTTATATATTTACTCCATACATCTTCTTGATGCTTCTCAATTTTCAAATTCCATTTTCATACTTTGGACACTGAGTTCTCCATTTTTTCTCTGAATATTTTTTAAAAATTGTTTTGTAGCAGTTCCCGCTCGATAATTTCAAATATCTGATGCATGATGGAAACAAGTTGTCCCCAATCACAAAAGTTATTTTTTTTATCCCACCAGACAGCAGTGCACGTGTCAAAATGAGTAACGTGAAGCAAGGAGGAGGAACCTGTGGCTGGTTACAGTTCGAGCCTTTCCATTTCCTTCCTCTGTGGCTAGGCAGTGCCGATCAGTGTTTACGGTGTCGCGGCGCGCCTCCGCCCGGCTGACCTACTGGCGACGGCCGGCCCCGGGCCGCGACCCACATGCCGCCGCTTCCGCGATACGCACAGCAAACCGCTGCAAAGGCTACCTGCCGCTGCTCGCAGCTTTGAGGCATTGTCAACGCGGACGAAACAGCTGAGTTAACAATTCAGCGGCCAACCAACGATGACATCATTAGCGGTGGCGCACAAGCTCAGAACAGCAAAGTAGTAGCTGTAGTAGTAGTAGTAGTAGTAGTAGTAGTAGTTCTTGTTGTTGTCGTCGTCGATGTTCTGGTCTTCAGACCAATAACTGGTTTGAAGAAAGGAAGATCAGCATTAAACGCCAAGGACAGAGTACCTCGGATTAGGGGAAGTAATAGAAATAAAAACTTTGAGGTTCGCCCACAACATTTTAATTCTGTCAGACAGCAAAGGACTTGGAAGAGCAGTTGAACGGAATGGATACTGTCTTGAAAGGAGGGTATAAGATGAACATCAACAAAAGCAAAACGAGGATAATGGAATGTAGTTGAATTAAGTCGGGTGATGCTGCGGGAATTAGATTAGGAAATAAGACACAGTAGTAAAGGGGTGTTGCTATTTGGGGAGCAAAGTAACTGATGATGGTCGAAGTATAGAGGATATAAAACGTAGGCTGGCAATGGCAAGGATAGCGTTTCTGAAGAAGAGAAATTTGTTAACATCAAGTATAGATTTAAGTGTCAGGAAGTCGTTTCTGAAAGTATTTGTATGGATTGTAGCCATGTATGGAAATGAAACATGGACGGCAAATAGTTTAGACAAGAAGAGAATAGAAGCTTTCGAAATGAGGTGCTACAGAGGAATGCTCATGATTAGATGGGTAAATCACATAACTAATGAGGAGGTATTTAATAGAATTGGGGAGAAGTGGAGTTTGTGGCACAACTTGACAAGAAGAAGAGACCGGTTGGTAGGACATGTTCTGAGGCATCAAGGGATCCCCAATTTAGTACTGAAGGGCAGCGTGGAGGGTAAAAATCATAGAGGGAGACCAAGAGATGAATACGCTAAACATATTCAGAAGGATGTAGGCTGCAGTAGGAACTGGGAGATGAAGAGGCTTGTACAGGATAGAGTAGCATGGTGAGCTGCATCAAACCAGTCTCAGGACTGAAGACCACAACAACAACAACATATAGGTCGTGTCGTTTCTAAGTAACACTGCCGGCCACAAACGATTTGGGGACGTAATGGAAAACTTTAAAACTCGATGTGTTCTTAATTTCCATGTTACTGGCAGAGTGCATCAGCGAGCACATTACTTTAACCATCAAAATTTATTTCAATTAAATGATCACTTTATTTCTTTAATAGCTACACCGGTTTGGACTGACTTGTTATTGTCAAAGCCCACAAATACTTCTTGGCTGATGGTTGGATCGGTACATGCTAGGAATGACCACTTTCGTGAGGCTCCTCTTGTATGAGCTCTTTTCACATGGTAGAAATTATAGCTGCATTCTCGCCTGCGAGGGTGCCTAGTATGTTCATTCTGAGGCAGCCATGGGCCAAGTACTAAATATGGGCTATTTATAATGAATGGTCGGGCGAAGTCGATTTAGCCATTGACGAATTGTCGCGTGCATTTGGCTAAAATTCCCTATGGTGTCTACCGCACTTTGTGGAATATGAGCGTAGATGCACAGAAAAGGTGACATCGTCATGATCACAATAATATCTATAAAAGGTCAGCTTTTATCTCGCATCACTTTAGTGCACATGAAACCCGACTGTCTCCTAATGCATCACATACTCCTTCTAATTCGCGTATGATCCGAGAAAGAGTTGCTACGTTACATTTTTATAATTACTGCAGCCGTCTTCAATAGTAATATTTAGCGTTGGCATAATCGCAAATCACAAAGAAGTCTGGTAACTGTGTGTTAGAAATCGGCCGTTTCTGGTTAACCAGCGGTCGTCAGGGCCAGCCCCACAAACTGAAATTATGACTGCACTTTCACTCGCGCCAGTCTGTCCCCTCTTTTCGCGAAGGCAGATCCCAGCAAAGTTCTCGGAGAAGCTCACTGCTCTGACACGTGCGGAACAGGACTGCATAACGGAAAAGGTCCGGGAATAAATATTTGTTGCCACAAAAACTATAGTTCCAACGAATATTAGCTAACAGGACCTAAATTTATGCGACGAGTCTCATGTAAAAGTCTGGCTTTACGGCTTAGTCGGTGTTAGGATACTAATTCCAAAGGTTCGAGATTCAATCCTCGCTCGGACCTTGGATATTTTTCTCACTTGTCTCGTCTTTCACTTCTGGCAATGAACTGTGTATTGCGAAAAATGGCAGCTGTCAGAGTGGTTCGTCTAAGTTTTATAACTGCAGGTCTTCCAATAAAATGCTTGGTATATTAACTAAAAGGTCGTAGGAAGACAAGGGCATACCATCTCCAAAAGGGTCATGCCTAGCAAAGAACTAAGGTGTTAGGGCCAATCTTTGAGTGCATGCGTTTAGCCCATGTAACACTAACAATGTTTTATAAACAGTTCAATATATCTAAATAAAGCTTTTGCACTTCGTAATACACGGAGGAGTCAGTTTTTTTGTACACGGTCGACATTCGCGACTTGCTTACTAAAATAGAAATATGATTTTTTAACTGATAAGTTTAGTAAAACTGTTTTTGATACCAGTATATGAAGGTATGAGAGTCAAGCATGCGGCAAGACACTTCTGAATTCTATCACTACTTACTAGTCCTCATTAGGTGTATCTGACTGAAGATGCCGGAGAAATACAGACACGCGCTGCCTAGATAGTATCACGTCGGTATTGTCCATACGAGCATCACAGATGTAGCAAGGAACGTAACTGAATGGGAAACACTGACAGAAATGTGCAGTTGCTTGCGAAATTCAGTTCTCCGTAAATTTAGAAACAGGTGTTTAAGGTACAAAGAAAAACATTTCTGCTGTCGCCATCGTATATTTTATGTAGGTATCATGACAATAAGGAAAGAAAGATTGAGGTACACACAGAACTGCCACGTTCCACATGCTAATGGAATTGGAAAGAGTGGCTACTATTAGTACAACATATACTCTGCGACATAAAAAAGCGGTTTTGACAACTTGCCAAAAACCATGATTCGGTATTTGAAATTGCTTATAAAATATTTTGAGATGTCTGCTTTATGATCATAGAATTTTAAGCTCTATTCTCGTACTTGCAGAAAATAATAATAATGAATTAAAGAGGGTCTGTCTTTTTGTTTAATACCAAAACACGTTCTACAACAGCGGCATCCTCAGAGAATTTTTTTCCTTTAATATTCCCGAAACAAAGAGTGTCGTAATTAAACTTTCGCTAACATGACAGGTCCCCTATGCAAAACGAGTGAATGTTAAGGAAACGTTTGTGAGGACATGTGGAAAACAAATATCTAACGAACCGCTGAAAGAAAGTTTAATTTCCAGATGAGAGGAAAGATTTGTTAAATGCGTGCCATTTTTATGCTAACGCCTGTGAACGTTGCTGAACGCGGCGACCAGTGCATCCGTGACAGCCTGGAACCGCAGGAAAGAACTCATTTCACAATTGTTCCAACACTTTTCGAACGGTGGACCATAGAATGTTCAGCTGTCGAGATAGAGCTCATGTACTGCTTGAAGATTACACATTCGGTTCAGCATTTTCATCTATGGTAACAACAACTATTTCAACAATTTGTGGCGCAATTGGCTGTCGAATTCTCCGAGGAGCAATTCCCTCTATAACTTTATACACTTTACCTTTTTTTTTTTTTTACATTATATGTGCACTGTAGTTGCCAACGGAAATCAGCCACAGGTCTATATTAGTACACCATGTCATCTGCAACACAGGGACCTTTGAGCGTCGTTTGAATTGAATTTTCAGTTACAATACAGCCATTGAAACTATAGCTTCCGGTAAAATAGTGGCATATGCCGCTTCTATGCATATCACTGTTGCATTTGACTTGTCCTAAGCTCGGCTAGCTTTTTCATTTGCCTGTCAAATGTGTTTTTGCTGTCGTTTTTATATTTAAATTTACCTGTGAACATCGATACAAATTTTGTTAGATTTGGTACGCAGAACTATTTGGTGCGGACTGTTATTTCTAAATTATGTTGCGTATTTTAACAATGTTTACAGGTAATATCTGCATTACATTAAAATAAAAATTAACAGTCGCCATCTAAACATCAGATGTTTCTATGAAACTGTGAGAAATCGCTTCGCAGTTATTCTCAACTGCAGAACTACAATCGTACGTTAAGATACAGGAAAGTTCAATCAGCACATTCCAAGATCCAAAAGGAGGAGTGGGTTGGAAGATTACTCCACTAATTGCTCTACAAAAGAATTACCGAGCTAAGCAAAGGGAAACATATATAATTAATCAAATGAAACTAGCTATAAGGTCCCAGAGATCTTTCCAAGTCTCAAACATCTGTGATATGGAGACTGAAGCGACGAATGAGTATTTGTACCAAGGCCAGGATACGAGCCTGGGTCGCTTGCTCATTGGGGTAGATGCGATAACCATCTTTCTAGTGAGCAGGAGACACATGTTAGAATCTCGGCTTAGATACAAAATTTTATTCGTCGCTTCAGTTTGCATATTGTATTTTCCCTTGTGGCTTTCTATCTACTGCCTAAATTTTAACTAATGTAAACTGCTGCCTGAAAGATACGACACGTAACGCAAAGCAACGCACCGAATCGCTGTAAAAAGCCATTGGTCAGAATCTATTTTGGAGCTAAAGGCCGGCAATAAAGATTAAAGGGGGGGGGGGGGGGTGCAGACCGGTCCGTCGGTTCGACGTCCCGGCAGTATCTGAGCGCTTCCTGGTCTGGGCGGCCCGATACAGCCGGCGCCTGGAACTGCGCCTGCGGCCGGCTTTCGAGAGGTTGCGATACGGCCGCCTGTAATATTCCTGCCCAGACGCTTTTACGGCACGGTAGAGACTAACAATACCCCCGGGGCAGATAAAATGTAAGGGCCAAACCGGCAGCTCTAGTACCTCGGTATAAAAAATGATGGAAATGCAGACTTCCTTTGTTTTACGGCCTAAGCCTCTTTTTTTTTTTTTTTTTTTTTTAACTCAGATAAAGACACACCACAGCGGCTTCAAGTTTGTCCCCCGTTGGTGTAGTTTCAAGACCACCTTGACTGCAGACCAAAAGTAAACGTTTCTCTACGCCCCCCCCCCCCCCCTCCCCCCACGACACACACACACACACACACACACACACACACACACACACACAGAGAGAGAGAGAGAGAGAGAGAAAGCTACTACACAGTCAGGGTAACACTTTTACTATTTAGTTTGCAGAAGAAGCTAGGAAAAACTATTGACTGTATGTTTACACGTGCGCCTTTACCACTCTCTTCTTACGCGTGAAGACCCCAAACGAGTTACGCGATGGCGGCATTAGATCTCTCGTATATAGGTTCTCTGAAATCGATCACAACATGGTTCCGCGAGAACGTCAGCTTTCTTTCAACGATTCCAAAGGAAAGTTTCCTAAGCGCCTCTCCTACACATTCCTAAGGGTATACGGACATCCCACAATTCTAATCAAGTGTCTACACTAAAGTGACAATAGTCACGAGACAGGCATATGCAGATATACAGACGGCAGTAATATCGCGTACACAAGGTATAGAAGGGCAGTGCATTCGCACCTGTTCAAATGTGTGTGAATTCCTAAGGACCCAAACTGCTGAGGTCATCGATCCCTAGACTTACACAATACTTAAACTAACATATGCTAAGAACAACACACACACACACATATATATATATATATATATATATATATGCCCGAGGGAGAACTCGGAACCTTCAGCGGGAGGGGCCGCGCAGCTGTCATTTGTACTCATGTGATTCATGTGAAAAGATTTCCGACGTGATTATGGCACCGCGACAGAAATTAACAGACCTTGAACGCGGAATGGTAGTTAGAGCTGAATGCACTGGACATTCCATTTCGGAAATCGTTACGGAATTCAATATTCCTAGACCCACAGTGTTAAGAGAATATCACATTTCGGGTATTACCTCTCACAACAGACAACTCAGTGGTCGACGGCCTTTACTTAATGACAGAACAGCAGGCGATCGACGCGAGTGCAATTGCACAACACGACATCGCCTCTGCTGGGCTCGGCTGCATCCTAGACGCCTGGAAAACCGTGGCATGGTCAGATGAGCCCCGATTTCAGCTGGTAAGAGCTGATAGTAGGGTTCGAGTGTGGCGCAGACCACACGAAGCCATGGACCCACGATGTCAACAAGACACTGTGAAAGCTGGTGGTGGCTCCATAATTGTGTGCACTGTGTTTGCATGGAATGGACTGGGCATCTGGTCCAACTGAACCGATGATTGATGGAAATGGTTATGTTCGGTTACTTGGGAACCATCTGCAGTCATTCAAGGACTTCATGTTGCCAAATAACGATGGGAAATATTCGAGATGTGAATTCGTCTGCAGAATTACCTGTATAAGTGAATAAATTAGTTATTTTCACATCAGTAAATCATTACCTCCTATATGAGGAGTTACTTCATAATGGGCTGCCTTTTTCGCTACTGACAAAATATTAATGAAAAGTATCGACTATTAACAGAAATTCAAAACCGAAAGCGCTCTCTCTCTCTCTCTCTCTCTCTCTCTCTCTCTCTCTCTCTCTCTCTCTCTCTCAGGGGACTGTGTTGAATGCTGACGGCGTGTGTAGTATAACATCGTGTTTTGTTATTGGTGGCTACGATGAGAGAAGGAAGACAGTGAAATCCGCTTCCGGCTCGTGTTGATTCCTCTCGAGTAGCACAAGAGGGCTCCAAGAGCCCGTCCGAAGAACAGAATCTGAAAGAAGTTGACTCTGCGTGAATGAAAGAAAGTGATATTTTGCGGCTTTACTCCATTAGATTTAAATAATGACAAAGGCGGGAAGTTTAGTCATAAGCAGTTTTACGTCATCTTTTCTATTCATGTTATATACCAAATGCAATATCGTCAGAGTCGAATCAAAGCAGGCGTGCAGGGCACTAGAATAGTGGCTACTCAATGCGGCTCTATTACGAACTGAAAACGAAAGGGATGTTTCTAGTGTAGCACATGGCCTGCTACGAGGCTCTTAGAAACGGGGTAATGTGGAGGAGTAGGTGATGGTCGCTGCACTCAGTCAGTACACAGTTTTTATTCCTGACAACGAAAGCAGAAACAGCTCGAGGACTTTATTTGAGATGATGTGGCTGAAACCGAAGAAAATATTACCGGAAGAGATTCCGACGGGACGTACACTTAATATAACCGTACCAGCAAATGCTTTTCGTGATTTCAGGAAACCACAAAGAATTTACATGAATCTGAGCGAGAAATTGTAGCCTGTTTCTTCCGTAAACGTTTCAAACGTACTGATCGGTCCACTACCTCAACTGGTCTTTTATTTCTGCAACGTGCGAACTTTCGAAGTAGATTCACATTTTTTTTTCCGTTCATTACTCGGCGACTTCAGTTCCTTCTCATAGACTGGACAATTTTGTTTCGTTATGTGCCTCAATGAAACTGCGAAAGATGTTTAGCTGTTCAGGTGTGCCATTAGAATACAGTAGGGTAACCTTGCGTCTCATGGTATGCAAGACAGTACGTACACAGAAGTACCAGATGAACTGCGGTATAATGCCTCATACACGCCAGCTAATTTCTTAAACTACAGCCTGAAGAACTGTGCTTCCCTCTAAGTAGACAAAAGCAACAGGACATTCTACGAAAGTTGTGGCTAAGATGTCGAATCACCAGTAAAATTTTCTTCTTCTTCTTCTTCTTCTTCTTCCAACCCATTTCAAACAACACGCTTTTGGCGGTTACGGTGCCCAACCCAGATTTCTTCGCCCCATCGGATTATCGTTTCTGACTTTGTAAAGTAGTCTGCCGTCGCGCAATGTGTCAAGATCGTAACCACAATTTCTTCTGTTGTCTTCAATTTTGACCCTTGCGTTAAACATTTAATTCCTTCTCAGTTTCTTAATATTTATATTCTGGCACAGCGTTTCACAACCCTATGAATTCTCTATTCAGTTACCAGAATCTTATTTTCTTATTGCTTGTAAATGACCCACAACTCACTTCCGTAGAGCAGCATGAGGACAGCCATTACTTTATAAAACTATATTTTTGTTATTTTTATGTCTTCTTTCTAACACACCTGTTTATTGTTCAGTCCATGTTTCAAAACTTTTGCTACTTTCTTGTTTATATCTTTGCCACGGTTGTATGTGATAATATATCCCAGATAATTAAAGTAAATCATCTGCTCTAAATTTCTAAATTAAAAAAAAAATCATGGCGCTTTCCAGGTGTTACAAAAGATCAAAGAAGGGGGTTACGAAAGGAAGCAAAGCAAAAAGTAAGGGGTTAAAAAGAAAAAAGGAATCGAAACTACGAAGAAAATCAAACGCACTTACGTAATATACAATTAACGAGCCCGAATTTTTGCTGTACGCGTGAAGAGTGATTTATTTATTGGTTTCTTTACTTATTTGTTTACACCAGTAGAATTCAATACGCAGACCGTACCTGATGGTATCTTTGTGTCAGGGATCGCCGTAAAGACGGACCTAAACCACTATTACTGGCGCCTGTCAGAGCGAGCAGTCATAAGGGTGAACGGTGTGCCATTAGCGCACGCTGCTGGCGATGACGACGCTGTTGTGGCGGCCGCGCTGCGGAAGAGAGCTGTCTCGCAGAGACGGAAAGCGCCGCGTGATTCATCACCACTGGCCAGCCGCAGAGGGCAACGGCTGCTGCTGCCCGACCACGAGGTCCAGCCACAACTTAACGTTCACCGCCTCCCACACTGTTCTACCCTACAGCCGCTCGCGGTGGAAGGCTGTGCTCATAAAAATGAAAGTGGCTCTTGTTAACACGTAACGCACCCCAGTTTCAAACTGTAAGTTACGTCTCAACAGTTCAGTGCATGACATCACGAAAGAAACAAAATAAAAGGCACTAACAAAATACCGGTATTCCCAAAACGTATAAATTAAATCAGTCTACACTCCCGTTCAATAGGGTTTTCACTTTATCAATGTACATTTCAAGAAACAGCTTCACCATCAGGGCCTCAAATGTCATGTAACAACTGTGTGTGTGTCGGTCGTGGGGAGGAGGGGGGGGGGGGGGGGGGGGGGGGGAGTTACAGTGCAATCTTAACTGTAGTTTGCGAAGTGGTGGAACATACGCAGCATCTTTTCTCATCAGTCTTCTGGCTGGTTCGATGGTCCGCCACAACTTCCTCTACTGTGCCAACACTCTGTTTCAGAGTAGCACTTACTGCCTACGACCTCAATTATTTGTTGGATGTGTTCCAATTTCTGTACTTACCTTCTGTTTTTACCCTCCACAGCTCATTCAAGTACTATGGAAGTTAATTATGATATCTCAACATACACCCTCTCATCCTATTTCCCATATCCCCCATCCTTGTCATAATGTCACTGAAAAAGTTTGCTCTTGGGCTTTTTTATGTCCTCCTTGCTTCGTCTGCCACGTGTTATTTGGCTTCCAAGATAGCAGAATTCCTCCACTCCGTCTATTTCGTGTTCAGCAATTTTGATGCTAAGTTTCTCGTTATTCGCACTTCCACTACTCTTCATTATTCTCGTCTTCCTTCCGCTTACTCGCAGTACAAGTTCTGTACACATTATACTGTTCTTCACATTCATTAAGTCCTGTAATTCTTCTTTGCTTTCACTCGGGAGAGCAATGTCATCTGAACCTTTCTTTTATTTCCATCACTTCAATGTATATCTTGAACGGTATGGGCGAAAGACCGTGTTCCTTCTTCGTTCTTGTAAATATTGTTTATTATTCGTCTTTCCCTACGGCTTACTCCTATTTTCCTGTGTATTTCAAACATATTGTACCACTTCACATTGTCGAACGCTTTTTCTAGATCGACACACCCTATGAAGGGGTTTGATTTCTCTCAAGTCTTGGTTCCGTTATCAAGTGCAACGACGGAATGATTCTACAGCCTTTACCTTTACTAAAGCTAAACTGATAGTCATTTAACAGATTCTCAACATTTTCCCCATTCTTCTATACCATTATTTTGGTCGGCAGCTTGGATCCATGAGTTGTTAAGCTGATTGTGCGATGGTTCTCGCACCTACCACCCATTGCTGTATTCGGGATTGTCTAGAAGCTATTTTAACGAAAGTACAATTTTGTTTCCCCAGTCGCATACATTCTACACAAATATGAATAGTCATTTGACTGCATTCCCCAACAGTTTTAGAAATTTCAAACTAATGTTATCTATTCCTTCTACCTTATTTGTTTGCAAGTCTTCCAGAACTATGAAACTCTGACTCTAATACTGGATCGTCTATATGTTCCATATTGACTCCCATTTCCTTTTCTATCACCTCATCAGACAAGTCCTCCGCCTCACACAGGTCTTCAGTGTACTCTTTCCGCCTATTGGTCTCTCCTCTGCTTTTGACAATGAAAGTTCCATTGCAATCTTACTCTTAATTTCATCGTTGTTTTGACTTTTCTAGATGCTGAATCAGTCCTTCCGACAAGCACTACTTTTTCGATTTTTAACATTTTTCCTGCAGTCATTTTACGTTGGCTTCCCTGCACATTCCATTTATTTTACTCCTAGGTGACTTACATTGCTCTATTCCTGTCTTTCCCTGAAAATTACTGTGCTTTCTTCTTTCATCTATCAACTGAAGTATTTCTTCTGTTACCCGAGGCTTCTTCGTAGTTACCTCCATCGTGACTATGTTTGTCGGTAGAACAACTGTGATTGCGCATTTAGACACGTCCACTTCTCAAAAAATGAACTGCCTACTCTAGTGCTCCTCATCGGAGTATCCATATTCTTAGCGAACATCGAACGCTTTTTATCATTTCTCGGGTCAGTATTCCACCTCTTTCAACACTAATCTTTCCGTACGATTGTCTCGCATTTCAGTCTACTCTTCAGGATTACTAAATTGTGATATAAGTCTGTATTTGCTTTTGGGTACGCCTTACAACCCACTTTCTGTTTTCGGGATCTCTGTCTCACCTTGATGTAATCCATCTGGAATCTTCCCATGTGTCGCAGCCTTCTCCACGTCTTGTGATACTGAGAGTATTCGCTGTCACTATCTGAAATTTAGCGCAGAACTCAATTAGTCTTTCTCCTCTCTCATTCCTACTAGAGCGCCCATATTATCATGCAGCTTTTCTATTTTTTTCTCTCTTACTGCCTATTAACATTAAACTTTCATTTACCTTTACATACGCAGTACCCTCGTCCAGTTTCTCTCTCTCTGCATCTTATGGTTGTGATTTCTTCGTTTGTAACTGAACTACTGGTTGTGTAGTTAGTTTGTTGTCGATTCCGATGACAATAACCCTATCGCTGAGTTGTTAACAGTAGCTCAGTAACTCTTTGTTGGCTTACTTTCTTAGTCATAACCAATCCTACCTACGTTATATGACTTTCTGCTGCTGCTGCTGTTACCCAATATTTGTCTGGCCAGAAATTCCTATATTCTACCTATTTCCCGTCGTTGACTTCTACACTATCTAGATGGTGCCTCTGAACCTCCCTTCTCAGATTTTGTAGCTTTCCTATCACGTTCGGACTTCTGACATTTCAAGATCCGAGATGTAGAATGATATCCTTTCGTTTGTTGTTCCACCTTTTCCTCATAATTACCTCCCCCTTGGGAGTCTTGTCCCGGAGATACGATTGGGGGACTGATCCGGAATCTTTTCCAAATGACGACATCACTGACGGTTTTTCAATTACAGGCTACATGTTCTGTGGATAGGCAGTGGTTTCCATTGCCTTCTGCATTCTAACGCTGTTGATCACTGCTGATTGTTTCGCCTTCTAGGGGCAGTGTCCCATCCCAAAGACAATAGGGTTCTCTAAACCTCTGTTAGCTCCTCCGTCCTGTTCTACAAGACCGGTGACGGAACGAGGGCGAATCCTTATACCGAAAGTCTTCAGCCGCCACTGCTAATGATTTTAGCAAAATTTGAGCGGTGGTTGGCGAGGAACACATGGCGCAGGACGATCTGACTACTAGTCAATGAAGCAAGCCCATGATCACCCGTGCATTCTTGAGTATAGTACTAGCAGGTTCAAACTGATGTAGGTTGCAATAGTTATACAGATATAAAGAGGGTTGCGCAGTGGCGAACTGGATCAAAGCAGTCTTCGGAGTGAAGAGCACACCAAAATGCTAATTTACTGTTACCCGATAGTCGGATCGATCCTCATTAACACGCAAGTCTGTGTTCTGAGCAGTATTACAGCAGTTCTGCCAAATGGTGATTAGCACAGATAGGTAATGAAGAAGAGAGGAGGCGAGCGCTTCCGGGAGTGCGGCGGGCAGCCTTGAACCGCTACCAGGCCGACGCACAATGCGGCAGAACCTGGCCTGAGCCTGCCCTGGTCCCGGTGCGAGAAGCCCGCGGCGCCGGCAGACAGCCCGTTACGCGCCCGGGAAACTTCCCCGGGAGCGCGGCTGAGGTCGCACGCTCACTTTTGCAACAAAACGCGCCAGCCGAGCGGCCGGTCCCGTTAGGCGGGGCGGCCTGCGCCGAGCAGAGCCGCTCCGCGCCTGGCGCCGTGCCCGCAGCAAGGCCGCGAATGCATGCAAACCGCCGCTGCAGGCCCGCACCTGTCTGCAGCGCAGCTTTAAATACGTCACCATACCTCTCTCTCTCTCTCTCTCTCTTTAGCGCAGAACAACGGCTCGAAATGAGTCTGCGGAACGCTCAAAACACGAGCGCAACAAGTGGAGCGTTGCTGGGACAAGTGCGAGTTAATGAGGCATTTCCGGCACTTTGAACGCTCAGGTGTCAACGTAGGTACGATTGGCTATGGCTAGGAAGGTAGGCCAAAAGTGAGTTATTGAGCTACTGTTAACAACTCAGCGATAGGGTTATTGTCATCAGAATCGACAACAAACTAACGACACCAGCAACTGTTCAGTTACAAACGAAGAAATCACAATCAGAAGATGATGAGACAGAGAAACTGTACGAGGATACTGAACAGGTAATTGGGTATGCAAAGGTAGATGAAAGTCTAATAATCATAGAGGACTAAGGCTGTAATAGGGACAGCAAGAAATTTTGGAAATTTGCGGTAAGTCCTATGCGACCAAACTGCTGAGGTCATCGGTTCCTAAGCTTAAGCACTATTTAATCTAACTTACGCTACAGACGACACACAAACACCCACGCCCTAGGGAGGACTTGACTGTCTTCTCCAGCAAGTTATAAGGGAACACAGAGGTTAACGTGGACTACGAACCGCAGTGCAACCTGTATTCTTCACATTAATAAATCATTGTCAGAGGGTATGACGGGGCAGTAACAAAAAATATTTCTGGGGACCAATTGGGCTATCGAAACCATGTACCGTAAGATTTGTAGTGTAACGCTTACCCACTGGGCCTCAAATCACAGCTTTCTATAAAGATTTTTTTAATAAAAGGAGGGGGAGGAAGGGGGGAGGGGGAGAAAGAGAGAGAGAGAGAGAGAGAGAGAGAGAGAGAGAGAGAGAGATGGGGGCGGGCGGGCAAAGACACATGGAGGTGGCAGCATATGTGCTCCATTACTCTAATACGACTACAGTGACTTGAAACAGTTTTTAGCTAAAGACAATTGACCGCTTCGAGTGATTCGTGCCACAAAGTCCGGCAAAGAACCCAATGCAATGAACCTTGGTCCTGGGCGAGCTCTGCTCGGTCAGAGCAATTGCTGGCTGGCGTTAACCAACAGAGGGTCCCGCTGCGGCCCGTTTGACGGCGGAGAAAGCTGTGCGCGTGTGTGGCCACCCACGTCCGTGCTGAGTCAAGATGGAGCTCCGGAGCACCGCTGGTCCCCGGCGCCGGATCCTGCGGGCTGACGGATGGCACCAGCTCTATTTACATATTGGGGGCCCGATGCAAAGTGAGTCACGCCGTGAGTCACCGCGGCCCGACATTCCCGCACGTCTCTCGCGCGTTTTACGATGGCAGCGACTCGAGCTAACTGTGTGTTGCCTCACCAGGACGCCAAATTGCCCATTACGCATGAAACAGCCAACAAACTATCACGTAGCCCTCTTGTCATACTGATTCCAAATTAAAGTAAACGGAACTAACTGTAGTCTGGATTTAAGTTATTATTGTTTGGAAAAAAGTGACTCGTGGAGCGCGACAGCTTGCGATACCGCGAGAACGTTTAACTACCGTCGGCGGCCTGAATGTGGTTTTTAGGCAGTTTTCCAAGCTGTGTTACGAACATGCTGCGTTAGCACTAATTTCTGCCTCAAAAAATAGGCTACACAAATAGTTATGGGGAGTACGTATGTCCTATACCTAAAGTGTTAAATTTGCAATATTGATGACCCACTATCTCATAACCTTTGAGAGACAGAGATCTGAAATTTTTAGGAAGTATAGTTTCACTCCTTTTCTGATTACTGAACGAGGATCAGAATGACAAATAATTAGCTAGTTACGATTTTTCAAAAATTATGTTCAACTGTTTTTTAAAAAAGTCTCCTGTTGCTTCTCTAAGTAAAAACCGTTACAAGTAGAGATGTTTTATGGTTCAGTAGTTGCACTATACTGAGAGGTAACATAATGTAAAATAATATGTATCTATCTGTAGCAGTTCCTGAGATAATGGGTCAAATATTTAAAAAAAAAATCATTTCCGGGAAATCAAGTTTAAACATTTTATTTGATATTAACTGACATAGAGCCAAACCAACTCCTAGGAACAGCCAGCCCCATAATCAGCATTATCTGGATCGTGTACTTGACCATCCCGCAAACTTGGAGGCTTCCTTCTTTTCCTGCCTCTTGCTTCTTTAGTCATTTTCTCTGCTGCAAGCAGCGCTTTCAAGATCCTCAGTCGGTCCATTTGCTGGAATGGTTTGCGGTGTGTTGGCTCCTAGAGTGATACCAAGTTGCTCTAGTACCCTAATTCTTCCCTTATTGCCATCATTAAACGTTGTCACAGCATCAAAAGCAACCAAGCATAGAGTTTTCACGCTCACAAAGACATTTTGTGGTTCGAGGATCCAAATGACATAATTGAAAGACTCGTTCGGGTTTTGCGTTGCAATATGGAGACATCTGCAAAGACGATCAGGATGAGCTAACTCTCTATATACTGGCTTAATTACCTGAATCACTGCAGATAGTGTGCTGTTTTTGTGCCTAAATTGTTCCTCTGTACCCGCTGCCTGGGCTTTGAGGACCTTGCACCATGAATCAGCACCAGGTGGGCAAAGACCATGTATAGGTGTATCATCAGTGGATGATTTGTGGAAGACTGTAGCCCACACTGCTCTTTTCATTACTTGCATGTCGTGTGTGTTGTTCCTTATTGTCATTCCATAATACTGCTGGAGTTCATAAATGTTTTTGTCTGTAAGTCTTCCTTTACCATTTAGAGATTTAGAGCCTTTCCATTCGTGAAGTTGTCTTTACCTTTTGTCTGCTTCAGTTTTCGAAGGCGTGTTGCCATTCGTTTTTGAACATGCCCCCCTCCCCCACATTCAATCTTCAACATATGCTTTTCACCGTAAGGTTGGCTTTCAACAACTGATATGAATGCCTTCGAATCACTACCTCCCAAATGCTGAGTGTAGCTCACACCTCTTTCCTGCTGTGAGCGTCTGAACACAGAAACAACTACAGCAGCCTCCATACCCCCACTAGTTCCCGCTTATGTCTTTCACTTGTTTGTCAACTGATTTACACTGATGGCAGTATTTAGTTAGCACCTCGATGGCTAAAATTTTACCTGTGGCTACACTAGTGACAGTTGCAACTGCATTTTTAGATGTTAGGCCTCTCTTCTGCCATGTACCATCAACTGCCACAGATAAGTCTGTCCTGTTATTTAATTCTACTGCTTCTTTAGCAGCGGCTTTCATAGAAGTAACAACAACAGATTTGACAAGTTCAGCGTCGCACATAATACTTTAGCTACAGTCAATCATTTACCTATGCACCTCATTCCATACAAGAATCTAACATTGCTCTCAAACAAGTCATTCTTGCATTCTTGAGAAGTCCAAAATGACACAGAGCCTGCAAACTTTGCACCGAACAACAAGTTTGCTAGTTACTCCAGTCCTTGCAGATGTGACCTCAAAAATGCTGTTTTGCCCACCACAAACTTTACATGATATAGCATCTTGTAAAACTTGTCCTAACATACTCAAATCTCATAAAAAAATAACCTAAACTATTTACATGGTCTCCTTTGTCAATAAATAAATCTTCATGGTTTCCAAGTTTCCTTCTCGAAGCGCTAGTAGGCGTGTCCTTTTCGCGTGTCTGTGAAATATCTATTTCAGGATGAGCACTGGTTTCAGATCCAATCTTATGCTGATTTCCATGGGAACGTCGCTTCCTAAATGAACTCTTTCTTTTCGTCATGTTGAAAAGCGGTATAAGAACGTGTAATAATACACCAAACAACTATGTTTACAGTTCAACACCTATAAACCACTACACCCACAAAGTAAATCCACAAGATTCATGTGCAATACTGCATCCAACCTCTTAACATGAATTAAAGCAATAAATAGTTAAACTCCACAGCCTTGTGGATTGAATAGTACCTGAGATAGCAAGTCAATGCAAGAAGACCGGTTTTTCACACTTGCACTATAAACTTTGAAATGATAAAAAGTGCACTTCCAATTGGAATTAATCGACAAATGACACAAATTTTTCAGGAGAGATCAAGTATTACTAAGTGATAATAATCAGAAAATGTCACTTTTTGACCAATTTCACCACACGTACTCCCCTTAATACTCGATAACACAGAGAAGTAAGTTACATGGTTCCCCAACAGATAGTACAAACGATTTCACTCCCTTAGGTTAAGTCATGACTGCGTCCATAGGGAGGGCATCTGACCACGTAGTTAAAATAAAAATAAATTTGGCAAATCACGAAAACAAATGGGCCCTGTATGGCTAGGAAAAGCATCAGGTAAGTGCTGGTACATCAACAGAAGATATCTTGTCCAATATTCCTGTCTACAGATAATTCGTCGCAATTGGTTACAGATTTACACACACAATTCCTGACATGAAGTAGTAATTCTGTGAAAATTTCGTCTCAGAATAATTCGTGTATGCTCTTATGGTAAAACAAATACTAAAACTATAATGATTAAATAAAGTAGGTGTCTATGAGACAGGATTCTGACGGTATGTGAAGAAATTTTGGGAGAACAAAGTTATACCATCGTCCGAGTACGAAGATGACGATAATTGGTGAAAGGTACCACCATTACTGATATATGGGTAGGGAGAGGTCTAAAGACAATTCGTTTTCGCCCGTGCTATTTGTATCAGTACACACTAACATTTTGCGTAGTCAAAATGAGTTGCTGATAATGATTCAAGGGGCAATACATCCATCAATGGCGTGACTGATGTCATATCTCCCCCCCCCCCCCCCCCCCTCTCTCTCTCTCTCTCTCTCTCTCTCTCTCTCTCTCTCTCTCTCTCTCTCTCTCTCTCTCATTTTTGCCTGTTACTGAACCACTAATGATGGGAATTACGTCTCTAGCCATGTAACCAAGTCGAAAGTAGGAAATTCAGTAAATTGTGGCTGGCACTTGTTACTTAAGAGAATTTATTCACTATTAACATGGGAAAGAGAGTAGCTTAGCACAGATTTCGGGTTCAGGATAACTGACAAATGCAAGAGACGAAGAGCTGAAGATAGAATTCGCTCCATGTCAGGATTGGGAAACAAACATTAGACCCACAGTGTCAATAACTCTGATAGAAAAGCCTAAATTACATGAGATGGCAAAATCAAATAAGATACCGGATATAAATGGTCAAAAAACTGTGAGTAAATAAGGAATAAGATTTTGGTAAGTCATATCTGAACAATAAAACTGGCGCAGTTTGAGGATGGGTGGACATGGAAAGTGCTGAGGAACAGATGTAAGCTGAAAGTATATGGAATCACTTGCTACCAAAGAATTTCTTAATTACATAAACAAATGAAGTACAAGATACAATTGCTTGAATAGGTACGAACTAAGTGTAACGTAAAGTCGTATGAGAAAGGCCTCGTTGGAGGTATATTCAAATTTGTCTTCGATGAGATCTGCGAGTAGTTTACTGATGGAGTGACTAGTAAAAGTTAATAATTAGACCAATATTAGAGTCACAACTTTCATAACAGCTACAGCTGCACGACAAAACTTTTGTAAAATTTCAGAAAAGTATTGTGATATGTTGTTTATAAAGATATTTGATACCGATCTTTTACAGCGTAACACATGCCTTGTACAAAACGGCGAAATGTAACATGTTACGAAGAAAGTTTAAAGATGTGATGGACACAAGAAAGTACGCTACACATACAAATGGTACAAAAACTGAGGACTGAAAATAAATAAAGGGGAGAAGAAACAGAAAAATAAACATTTTCTCTCCATTAATAGACGTCCTTCGGACTAACCGTTTTTCTTATGTTAGAGCATTGCACCTAGAGTCTTATTTCGTCGTGTACATAGAATTAAATTCTCTGTTTCTCTGTGGGAGTGTAGCATTACTGCCTAGCTGTGATAAAATGATTATATACGGAGCGTAAGGCATTACTGGCAGTAGTGCCAAGAGAGAGTATGCAGAAATGCAGGAACTATGTAGCAGCAATTTTACACAATGAGCCACTACTCCTCTTTCACTTCTGAGCATTTTCTTGTCCTAGCGAGTAACCGCTCTTTGGGTTTTTCAGGTCGCCGAACCGATTTGCCAGGCACGGTAATTGGTGCCCACACCGAAAAAGATGAAAGTAAGTTCATCTACCGAAGTACCCTGAATGGCACAGATTCGCAGTGAAGTTCTGGACAAGTGGGCGGAGCAAACGTTAAGCCAAGGTCAGTTAACAATCGAGTTTAAAAAGGGGTTTTGAAACAGGTACCACTGGGCAATATCATCAAGCCGTTATGTCCACAGCTCACGGTTCAATGACAAAATTGTAAAAAACGATAGCTAGAAATTCGTTGCCAGAACGACATCCAAGGATAACAACGACTACGGAGAAACCAACCATGTTACAACGACATCCCCACCATTACGTACTATGTCGCATTTTACTTTAGATTATTTACAAAGCAACAGCAAGCACAAACTAACTTTTTTTACACATAATTTTTGTTCCCAATCCCGAATGATCTGACCGAGCTGTTGTGAAGCTGCTGCTTGAGAGAGAGAGAGAGAGAGAGAGAGAGAGAGAGAGAGAGAGAGAATATGCTGCAGTATACAATACTCCGTCAGCGAGGACAAGTGTTGCTGTTACAAGTTTTTGTCTGCGAAAGAACTAAGCTTACAGAACCGTGCTAAAGCGCTATAAGCTTCAGCCACGATGGATTAGTTTCTATGGGTTTTTTCTTTCGCATAACCGCGAACGATCTTTATACTACGGCCGAGGTCAAAACTTCGTTACACAGCCTTTGTCTACCGTGTCACACAGTGGATTACAACAACGCAGAAGTAACCTACGCCCTGACAATAAACTTTGTTACTTTGTTTTTGAAAGAGCAAGGGATATTCTTGACATTAAGAGGTCTATTTTATTGTTAGAAGGAATATAGAAAAAAATAACCTAGTCTCAGTTATCTGCGGATCAGGTTTTTCACATTTGCACTTGCTGGTCGCTTCAGGGACCAGTCTTGCTAGAAAATCTTGTAAAAAAACATCCATGAATGGCAACTCGTCTTCTGACAAAATCTACATCTACATCCATACTTAGCAAGCCACCTGACGGTGTGTGGCGGAGGGTACCTTGAGTAACTCTATCGGTTCTCCCTTCTATTCCAGTCTCGTATTGTTCGTGGAAAGGATTGTCGGTATGCCTCTGTGTGGGCTCTAATCTCTCCGATGAAATAAACACCGGCTACATTCGCACTGTATCTGCTAACTGAGCTCGCTCTTCCCACAATTAAAAGCGTTAGTGTTCTCTAGTAAATCTATTTCAAGTTCGCCCACAAAGCGACTCACAGCCATGGATTGTTCTGGAATGACTCACGCGGCAGCAAAATGTTTACACGATCCCTTAACGGTTACGAGGTTCGTCGGTCACTCGGCATTGTACTCGCTTCCAGACCGACATGACCGACTACGTAAAGGTTTTTAACTACCGCTACAAGTCTCATGATTTGTTAACTTTGTGACTGGTAGCGGTAGTTAAAAACCTTTACATATTTCTGAGACAGTCACGGTCAAAAATAGTCAAAATGGCTTCAAAAATAACCGAGTACCACATAGTTAATATCTGACGCTCGCTCACTCCTAGAAAGGTAAGTTACAGTCGATTCAAAGAATGGAAAGTGTTTCTGTATATTAACACAATTCTCTATCGATCACTTTACTATTAACGCGAGCTGCATCCATACATAGAACTGCTTCTGTCCATTAAGTTTTTGACGTCGTTCTGGGGACAATGGCAAGCTGCTACGCGGAACTGTAGAGAAAAATTGGAAGATAACTGGAACGGTATTATCTATTACCAATACAAAAAAGAAAAAACGGTCAGCGACTTCATCCGCCGATGACAATAAAACCAACTCTCATTCTTGAGCGCCTCTTTCTGAGTCATCAGTTTTCTGATTGGCTCGATGCGGCTCGCCAAGAATTCCTCTCCTGCGCTAGCCTCTTCATCTCAGAGTATAACTTGCACCTCACATCCTCCATTATTTGTTGTACGTATTCCGATCTCTGTCTTTCCCCACAGTTTTTACTCGACAACTCCCTCTAGTACCATGGTCGCTGTTCCTTGATATCTTAACACATGCCCTATCACCGTGTTCCTTCTTCTTTCAAGTGATTTCCCACATGTCCCTCTCTTCGCTGATTCTGCCGAGAAACCCTCATTCATTACCTCATTCTTTTGTAATATCACGTACATTTCTTCCTAAAATCAAGTTTATGTTTTACACCAGTAGTCATCTCTTCAAATGGTTCAAATGGCTCTGAGCACTATGGGACTTAGCATCTGAGGTCATCAGTCCCCGAGAACTTACAACTACTTAAACCTAACTAACCTAAGGACACTTCCTGGCAGATTAAAACTGTGTGCCGAACCGAGACTCGAACTCGGGACCTTTGCCTTTCGCGGGCAAGTGCTCTACCAACTGAGCTATCCAAGCACGACTCACGCCCCGTCCTCACAGGTTTGGAAGGTAGGAGACGAGGTACTGGCAGAAGTTGGCTGCCAGCACGGTAGCTCAGCGTGTTCGGTCAGAGGGCTGCGTGCACTCTGTAATAATAATAATAAAAAAAAAACCCTGAGTCAAGGAACCAACGATCAATTTGAACGGATGTCTTGTGACGTCGGCCCCGACCAAACGCAACGAACTATATCGAACAAAATGAGTAACTTACCTGAGCTGCACTCCATCAACATAATCTTTCACTGAGTTACGCTCCGAAGAGGACGCAGTGCTCATCGAAATTTAGTATGCTGGACGCTTGTTGGGATTAAGGCGTAACGAGTTAGTTTGCGAAACAGCGCAGCGATCCAAACCCGCATCGTATATGCGACGATTGGTCTACTACCCTAACTAGGCCAAGTTTTTGTTTTTTGTTTTTACGGAATTTCTCCACACCTGTCTGGGCAAATGTCCTATCTGAACCCAACTCAGAAGCACTAGGTACAAACATTTAAAATATGTATACATACAAAACTATACACGATATAGAAAGAGGGGAGGTGTACGACTGTCCCCTATTCCGCCCGTCTCGTCACAAACATGGTTCAAATGGCTCTGAGCACTATGGGACTCAACTGCTGTGGTCATTAGTCCCCTAGAACTTAGAACTACTTAAACCTAACTAACCTAAGGACATCACACACATCCATGCCCGAGGCAGGATTCGAACCTGCGACCGTAGCAGTCGCACGGTTCCGGACTGCGCGCCTAGAACCGCGAGACCACCGCGGGCGGCTTCACAAACATGCTGGCAGAAGGAATGGTAGGTACACTTTCACAAAAATAAAAATATTGCCCGATCCAAGTTGGATGACTAGTGCGTCATAAAGACAGATTGTACGTGTTTTCTACAAGACTTACAGGAATTATCGTCTCACATTTACAGATGCTAAACGCGAATATTCTCTATTCCACGTAGTGCGACGTTCTTCTTCTAATGGTATGTTAGATTTTTTTCCAATAGTTCTCCATCGCTTTTATAAATATAAGAAATGAAATCATCTGGTTGACATATTGTCACTGATATGATTGCTGAAACTTCCTTACAGACTGAAACTGTGCGCCGGACCGGGACTCGAATCTGTAACCTTGGCTTTCTTGGGAAATGCCCTTACAACCAAGCACTACCCACGACCAGCTGTCTCAGCTTCACGTCTGTCAGTAACTCTGTCCCACTTTCTCAACTTCTCAGAAGATCTCCTGCATACCGTGCTGCACTAGTATTACTAGCAGCTAAGTTACTGCGGAGACACGCTTTAGGTTCAACCTAGGGGACTGTCTGCAGAATGAATATTTCGCTCTAAAGGGAAAGTACGCTACTTTGAAAATTCATCTTTTAACCTCTTTTCAAGATAATATCCATCCCGCTCAACTGCTCCTGTGAGTCCTTTGCCGTCTCTCACAGAATTACAATGTCTTCGGCAAATCTCACAGTTTTTATTATTTCCCCCTGAATTTTAATTCCTCTTTCTAATTTTTGTTTGGTTTCCTCAATGTACAGGCTGAATAACATTTGGGATACGCTACACACCAGTCTCTCTCCCTTTTTATCTACTGCTTCCCAATCCTGCCCCCCTCCTCTTATAACTGCAGTCTGTTTCCTCTGCAATCTGGTTCGTCTAGAATTCCTTGATAACTTTTAGCTAAGTTTTTACTAGTAGTATTTTAACCCTGCTATCTTAGCTTCCGTTAATACATCTGACGCAAGGAACTTTCCTTTAAGGGACGGTTACATTGATAATATTATATGGAGCAGATGATGAGGCAAAGATCGGAACTAGTTGTCAGTAAAGGCTACTGTTCCTATACAAGTTTGTTTGCGGTTTACGATGTTAGGTCTGTCGACTTTCAAGCAACAACAAGTTTTTCTCGCGAGATGCTGGTTTCCAGAGGTGTGGGTGCAGGGAGGAAGAGCGCCATTCAGAGGTTGTCCCTGAGGAGTGGGAGGGCCGTAATCAGCAGCACTAGAGGAAGACGCGAAGGCGCGGCAGATAAGGGAGGCGGCTGCGCCCTCAAGCCGTGCCCATTGTGCACGGCCTACCTTGACCGGAATCGCAAAGCGCGGGGGGCGGAGGGGTGGCGCAGCTGCTCGTAAGCCTTCAGGACGCGATAAAGGGTTGCGACACGGCACGGCTGCTTTCACGCCTCGATGCCCGCCGAGCAAACACCACTTCCCACGTCACGCGCTCACTGACACAACATTCGCTTGCAAGTCGCATGACACACTCCTTCTTTCTTACTATTACTTTGATATCATGTGACTTACATAGGCCCGATTACACAATACTTGGAACGATGTTTGTTGATCGTATAGTACTTACAGACACAGGTAAGTTCGGAATTGGGAAATGAGGAAGCAAGAGATCTCCATTTCACCAAAACTGTTTTACGCAACCCTGAAAGAGATCTTTAAATCTTTAAACTGGTATGAAGAAGAAAGATCTCTGAAAAGAGGTGCTATCCGAACCATGGCTGTACGGTTTTCCTTCCGATATTGTGGTGTCTGTGTTCTTCTTAATTACGATGCAAAGTTCTTTGGTCATGCAGGAACAGGCAATGCGGCGACTACGGCCGTTAAGAAATACATTAAATGTATTTGCAATTGCGAATATTGACAACCATCAGCTGTAGAATGGAATGAAGTCAAAGAAAATTTCTGCCTGATAGGGAATCGAACCCGGATTTCCCGCTTATCGCGAGCGCCTTACCATTCGGCTATCCGTGGACTACTAAAACTTCTACATGTCAACTATGCGTCTACAACCCTTACTCGTACATCTATTATGTATATTCCCATACAGTGGAGACTTTTTTTTTCAGTTCGTGAGTCGTGCAAATGGTACGGCGACCGCTCGCGATAAGCGGGACGGCCGGGTTCGAGTGACAATCCAGCATAAATTTTCGTTGCCGTCATCCTATTCTACAGGTGGTGATTGTCCAAATTAGCAATTAAAAATATATTTATCGGTTTTCCTAGTTTAGAATACAGTAGAACTTCAGCAAATGGAAAAGGAAGTATGGTTCTAGTATTGAAGCTTAATTACAATAAGATAAAGAGTATGTACAGTAAATATGCCGTAAAGAGAGAACTACCGATTAATGATGAAGTTGTAGGAATACGTGACGAATTTCTGTATTTAAGACAACTATAATCAACAAGTGGATGGATACTTACGTAAAGAGGAGAATAAAAATGGCTTAGAGTTTACTTTATAAACTGAAAACTGTATTCAGAAGTAAATTCCCAATGTGTCTTAAACGCGATCTCTAAAACTAGTACTAACTTATGGAATTGAAACTTGGAGGTGAAACGCTCGATTGGAAAATGCTCATCTCAAGCAGTGAATCATAAATGAGGGTTGTTCATAGACTTCTTTGTTCCTTTTGTGTCGAAGAACGCTCTAATAAACATACGATTACCACGGTCTTTAATAAAATATTATTCATCTACAGTGCCGGCACCACTCAGCTATCGAGGCGGACGTGCGGTACATGTAACCGCTTCACAAACACTTGTTACATTCATCTTACTTCAAAATGACAAAAAACAAACGTGTCAGTCGAAATATGCAGTGTTACTCATTGGTAGAGGAGAATATCAGTGGCAAAGAAGTAAGCACAGAGATAGCTTACGCAACAAAAAGTCCATCCTGATAAAGATGACCCATAACTGCTAGAAAGCAACACAGGATTTGTTGCACGTAAAGAGTCCAGTTCTAGAAGCATAAAAAGGGGCCAGATTTAGATCACCTACAAACACAAAAATATGAACAAATTGCTATTTTCGAACAATACACAAGGTGTTACAGGATGACATTTCAAAAGTTTGAGAGATTTGTAGAGGAGGAAATCAGAAACGTTCTACAATAAGGAACCTATAGCCGGAAATCTGAAATAAAGTTTCTACAGCAGTATATGGTGTCTGATCTGTCACTTAGGTAGAAACTTTCCATCCACTGATGTTATGTTATTGTTGCTGATAGATGACTGTAAACGGTCGGCTACAGTAGTCTACTTGGACTTGTGTACAGGAAGTTGTTACTTAGTGCTTGTTGTCCTTCAGTTCACTCCTTCCAGCCACTGGCGCTGTGCTACAAACACACAGATAGTCAATGTCAGCGTACAAGTGTCTGAATACCGTGCTGTACGAACTTCAGGTAGATTCTGTATTTATGAAGGTAATTACACATTTGGAGAACTTGCTGATATGTGATGGTCTGTGTAATGTTGAAGGTCGCGGTAACGCTAATGCAGGCAAGGACGACACGAACCCCTGAATTTGAAAACGACGTTACAGAACAGGTAGCTTCCAACCCAATAACGAGCACACAAGCTACTGCCTACGCAATGCACGTAGATTACGTGCCTCGCGGGTACCTACATATACACGGTGCGTACCTACATATATTCCACAATTAGCTCGTTCAAACTATGGGGGCAGCCTGATTTTGAACAACGGTAACAATTCTCACAGTGGTTCCTTCGTCAATGTGCTGCTGTCCCCAATTTTCCAGATCATGACCTGTTAACTGATGAGTCACCTTTTACAAGGAGGGTATTTTTAAGTTCTCCACAGGCCATCAATGAACTGTTGAGAATCCACGCAGTACAGTACGAGAAGTTACCAGGTGACATTCTCAGTAAACATTTGCGCTTGAGTTGTCGGAGAAGACATTGCACAACGCATCTTACCAGACAGTTTGGATGGTGCATGTACCGTTGTATTTGCGAGCTAGTTTATGACTTCAACACGACGGTCTCTCCCGCGCAGTTCGATCGTCAGGCCACTGCATGTTTCAAAAAAATGGTTCAAATGGCTCTGAGCACTATGGGACTCAACTGCTGTGGTCATCAGTCCCCTAGAACTTAGAACTACTTAAACCTAACTAACCTAAGGACATCACACACATCCATGCCCGAGGCAGGATTCGAACCTGCGACCGTAGCAGTCGCACGGTTCCGGACAGCGCGCCTAGAACCGCGAGACCACCGCCACTGCATGTTTCATCGTCAGCTTCAGGCAGAGAGTAATTCGAAGGGGATGCCAAGTCATTTGGCCTGATGCTCCCCTGACTTCACCAACCATGAGTTTTTCCTCTGGGACAAGTCCACTGCGTGCCTGACGTCAGTAGGAACAGTAGCTGAGCTTACTGAGCACATCTTTACTTCGTTTGATACAGTCAGAGGGGATCATGGAATTTTACAGAGAATCAGACAAAACATGATTCGTCGGTGAGTATTACGTACCGATGATGGTAGTCGTCACATTGAACATTTACTCTAAAGTAGTGGAGCCACAGATTCGGTTTACACTATTTAGTTGTAGTCTCCTGTTCTGCAAATAAAAGTTTTCCAAACTACAGAATTATGGTGTTTCATTTAGGCTACTGCATGCGTGGAAAGCGTATACCGCTGTGAAAACATTGTCATACTTCCAGCTATAGTCTCTTCACTGCAAAATGTTCCCAATTTAAGCCCCTACAGTCGCCCAATTTTTTTAAAAAAGTCATTCAGCAACACCCTACAATGCTGTTCTTGGTAAGACGTAATACATACAGAAACAAGAAACGCGTGTTACACTGTTTATACTACATTGATGTTACTGTTTCTTCAAATAGTTCTGGAAGGAATTACGGCTCAACTTCGGATTGTCACCATAAAGGCAATGCCGTGGTAGTGTACGAGACTATTTACCGAACACAGAGTTGCGTTTATTTCACAGTTTTCGTATCTTGTCAGTACACACAAATTCCAAACAACTGCGTCTAAACGCTGAGAGCAAAAAAACCTAAATCGAAATATGACCAGAGTACAGCAAAGCCAATTCAGAAAGCAACAGAAGCACGAGATGTTACTTTTAAAATATGACAAAAATGCATTTAATTGGGTTGTTCCAACGTCGCGGGGTTCCGTGTATTATTACCACGAGTCAGAAGTTATCACCACTACGAACAAAAAAGTCTTTGCGTGATATTTCAGCGTCTTAAGGATCGGTGCTTCTACGCTAATCCGTCACTCGAACCAGGGTGCATTGTCTGTCGCGTGCTAACGCCTGGGTAGCTCAGTCAGTAGAGTATCTGTGAACGAAAGTATGTTTTCGAGTTCGAATCCTGGTCCAGCACCCAAATTTAATCTCTCTGGAAGTTTCAGATTACGGCTCAACCTCGCTGCAGAGTGAGAATTCATTCTAGAAACTGCAAAGGGGTCAAAGTGATGGTTACGATAGAGCTGTTGAATCTGAACAGACGTATTTGAATCAACTGGCCCATTCTGTTGCAATTGATGTTCTTGTGTGTGAATTCCTAAGGGACCAAACTGCTGAGGTCATCGGCTCCTAGACCATCGGTCCAAAGACTTACACACTACTTAACTCTAAGGACAACACTCACAAGGACTTGAACCTCCGGCGGGAGAGGCCGCACGATTAGTGACATGTGGTGCAACTGATGGTACATTTATTTAAATCGGTGGGGATGGGGAACGCGAAACTTTTTCTAACTGGCATTAATGCTTTTGAAGTTAGTTCTTGGGTACTGGTATTGCAACGTTATTGAAGAATCTTCAGATTCGAAGTTTGGACAGTCTTTTCTGAGATCACCTTCCTGGAACTGGCTGCAGACTACAGTATGACACTAGGTCAAACTTTCGTTAATTTCAGAACAGTGTTTTCCGCGTTTGTTGCAATAAATAATGACATACTTCAGGGATGATGGCGTTATTGGTGGAAGTGCTCATTCGTAAATTTTTAAATTTATTTATTTTGCACACAGTAATCACACAAACACTGTTTTCATAACAGCTCAAAGCAATAGCAATTTCGGTTACAAATATTACGTATGCCAGAAAGCTTAAACAACAACAAGAAAACGTTAAAGAAAGTGGCATCAATAGTAAGTAAATGTTTAAAATTTTAGAGTTACTTAATGTGTGAAAATCATTAAATTTTTCAGTCCAGAAATTTGCGCTAGATCAACAGCACTGTTTTTGTGAAATTAAAAAGTTCCAGCGTACATCTTCGTGGCTACAGGGAGGCGTATGAGTTTTTCTGTTAGCATACGGGAGACTACGATATAAACTAACAGCGCCATCTGTGGAACCAGAGGATATTACTGGCTAGTAAAGAGTTGAGCATTAATCTTACTTTGGAGTACGCATTCTTCGGGACTGCTCTCAATCCTGTTCAGAGGCGGCGACAAAACGGTCGCCTAGGCATACTACCGTGTCAGGTTTCTCTGAATTTTACTAAAGCTCCCAGGTCGAATTTCTACCGTGTGCCTCGTGTGATCACACAAGCTGACGAACGACAACTTCAAAGCTACTTTCTAGAAGCATCAAGAGCAATAGTCTGATCCATGGTTTAAATGGCTCTGAGCGCTATGCGACTCAACTTCTGAGGTCATCAGTCGCCTAGAACTTAGAACTACTTAAACCTAACTAACTTAAGGACATCACACACATCCATGCCCGAGGCAGGATTCGAACCTGCGACCGTAGCGGTCGCTCGGATCCAGACTGTAACGCCCAGAACCGCACGGCCACTACGGCCGGCAGTCTGATCTACGAAAGAGACGTGTATGGCCTGGTAACAACTACCCTGGTGTGATGTGGAAATAATTCGAGTAGGGAGACATCACCAGTACCCGCGTCTCACATAACGAAAGCCACCCAGCTGCACCGGACTCCCGAACAGCGCGCGTGGTGAAACAGCTGGGCGGCTGTCTGTTTACAGAGTGTCGGATAGCCAGCTGGCTCAGCTGTCTCGGAATGTGTTGCAGGAATATAGTACGGCCCTCGGGTTGGGCAAGTCCACGTGCTGTGCCGCACGCCTATGCCGTTTCATAATGCTGAGCGACTGTTCAAGGTCACACGCCGGAAGTACACTACTACTTTCTTTAGCGTAAAGCACTACAGCTGGATTTTTTTTTCCCCCGCTTTCCTCTCTGCAACTGTGACAAGGTATGCATTGGAATAACTGGCAGGACATTTGACAGAAGATATAAAGAACACATTAGCACATTCAAATACGGTACAAGTCATTCAACATTTGCGGATCATCTAAAAGAACACCATAGACCAAACAATATTGAAAACGATATGAATATCACAAAAATCAATAAAGACAGACAGCTCCTTCCTTTCCAAGAAAATTTCCACATACAAAAAGCATCAATACAAAATAAACAGTTGCTCAATGACCAGATAAATATTGGAAACCAGACTCTATACAGAATAATAGATGAAATCACATGAATAAGAAAAGAGCCTTTTCCATCCTTCAACCCCCCCCCTCCCCCTCCCGCCATCACACTGCTATATACTTGTGTCCATCGTCATGGTTTCTCCCCCCCCCCCAATATATATATATATATATATATATATATATATATATATATATATATATATATATATATATATATCCCCCTCGCTATTCCTTCTCTATCCTTACACAGTATATAAATACATAGAAACACGTTTAAATAGAATCACACACATACAATAATCTAATTTTAAAAAGGTTATTTCAAGGTCAAAGAAAGTAGTGGAAAGGTTATCTAGACTAAACCACAAAACACAAACATCAACACATACTTGAAGCACGAAAACAAACAGAATACAGTGAGGTGCATTGAAGTGTGTTGTGAGAAATACATAGTGCTGCAGAACGTCTAAAAAGTAGACGAAAATTTTCAGTGTCTAACACAGAAGAACTACGATGTGCTAGCAGACGGCGTTTCCCGATGTAAGCGAGAAAGCAGCCGAAAAATCACCACCACTGATGATGCTTTACCTCAATAAAGCGAAACGCGTCGGGTGAAAAAAAAAAAAAAATCACGCATTTTTGTAGTTGCAAGGACGGATCAAAAATACCCTCCTGTCTCATTTGTTCGTCCCATTTCCTGTCGCTCTGCAGCATTACGCCCAGCTATTTAAACGACTGAGTATGTAGAGCAGAGAACTAGTAATACTGGCTCCGAATATTACAGGGTTGTTCTTCCTACTCATCCTCATTAACTCACATTTTTCCACATTTAGAACTGTGTGTCATTCATCACACCAATTTTGTCTAAGTCGTATTTTCTTACAGTCACTCAACTTAGACACCACAGCATCATCAGCAAACAACCACAGATTGCTGCCCACCCCATCCGCCAGATCATTAGTGTATGTAGAGAACAGCGGTCCTATCACATTTCCCTGGGGCACTCCTGACGATACCCTTGTCTCTGATGAATATTCGCCGTCGACGACAACATAGTGGGTTCTATTACTTAATAAATCTTCGAGCCGTCCACATTTCTGTGAATTAATTACAAATGCTCTTACCTTCGTTAACAGTCTGCTATGGGACACCGAGTCAAATACCTTCCGAAAATCTAGATGTATGGCATCATGCATGGTTTGCAGTATGTAATATGAGAAAAGGGCAAGCTGAGTTTCGTACGAGCGATGCTTTCTAAAACCATGCTGATTCGGCAGCAAACCAAAGTTAGGGATACTGGTCTGTAATTTTGCAGGTCCGGTCTTCTAACCTTCTGATATACTAGAGTCACTTGCGCTTGTTTCCACTCGTTTAGGACTTTGTGCTGGGTGAGAGATTCGCGATTAATGCAAGATAGGTAAGGGGCCAATGCCGTAGAGTACTCTTTGTAAAACCGAACTGGGATTCCGCCCGGGCCTGGTGATTTATTTGGTTTCAAATCTTTCAGTTGTTTCTCGACGCCAGGGATGCATATTACTATGTTGTCCACACGGGAGTCTGTCCGATTGTCAAATGACGGTATGTTTGCACGATTCTCCTGTGTGAACGACTTCTTATGCGTGAAATTTAAAACTTTGGCTTTCGTTTTGCTATATACAACTGCCACACTAGATTGGTCTAAAAAGGACTGAATCCTTACACCCGCTTAGCGATTTTATATTGGATCACTATTTTCTCGAGTTCTCTGCCAGAACTTTTGCTAAGGTGTGACGGTTGTCGCTGTTGTATGCTTCGAGCATTGATCTTTTCACAGGTGCACGAATCTCTACTAAACTTTGATAGTCGTCATTTGTGCGTTCTCTTTTGAACGGAGAGTCCAGCAGCCTCTGCTTTTCCATCCTTTATCCACTTACTAGGCACATAGCTCTCCAGGCCACGATTTACAATCAGCTTAAACTTTGCCCATAATTTCTCTACATCCATCTGGCTGGAACTAAGTGATGTCAATCCACTGTCTAAGTGAGATGTTAAGAACTGCTTATCTGCTTTATCTACAGCACACCTACGAGCAATAGGCCTGTAAGACACCAAAGATAAAAACATTGCACAAAATAAAGTACGTTAACACAACTGGTTCTACTTTATTCCTATTAAATCTGATTCTTCGAACACTGAACCTTCCGCCTACCACTAGGCTGTATGCTAATGCAATGAATTTTAAATACTGAGTGAATCCTCGAACGGTCGTTAGGAGGACAGCAGGTAAGAAGACGTTATCTTATAAAGTATAGCCGGAATCGCACAGCTTACCCGCTTTCTCAGTTACCGTCTATTGCTTGTATTATTTTAAGTTCATTGCAACATGATACTTTAAGCGTATTAGGGCAGTGACTTGTTCTTCCTGTAAATATTAGCTGACAAATTCGGCTTTGCCAGGGTATTCATTTTGCCGGTTTTCTATTAGAAACGGAAACAACAAATGAAGTGTGTTTGTAGTGTAATATCCCGGTCAGCTTCTGCACTTGGGGCGCAGCTTCTTCACGCGTCTACAACGCGATTTTGTAAACGTCTCTATAGCAACGCCTCTTCATAGCTCTATTGATGGCGATTCTATTCGCCTAAAGCCTTTTGCGCTTCGCAATTTAAAGCTGTCAAAAGCTCTGCCAGGTATCAGGGACTTCCTTACCCTAACTGAAGTGTAGGAGTGCCTTGGTAGTAAAAAATAAACGTATTAAAACTACATGCTTTATACGGCATTTTTCACAATCTCAGGGTTTATGATGACATATCTCTTGAACTGGGTGTCATACAATGATACATTTGTGTAGGTAAATACAGCAGCATATGTGAATACAAGCTACAAAACGTGTTGCGAACATAGTAGCAAAGAAGTAATAAATTTAAACGTCAAACATTATGCGGCAGTTTTTCAAGGCTCTCACTGTTTTTAACTTCTACTACTACTACTTCTACTATGATAGATAGGTGCTTCTTACTCCGACAGCAATTGTTGCCAGACAGTAAGGGAAATCTGTACGAAGTTTGGCTGAAATTGGTCCAAAGGTCTTCATAAGAAGCGGACACACACACACACACACACACACACACACACACACACACACACACACACACACACACACACACACAGATTCGGCATTTGTTACTGTTAATTAACTTGTTTTACCACTGCGTAATTGAAGAGCTAAGGGTAACTAAAACCTTTTCTTGCAGATGAAAATATCACTATTTATAACAAATTACTCTACTTTCTATAAAATGCTTTTAGCACTCCACTTATTCAGCATTCAGAGTTTTCATAAATTGCTAGTTTACGGCAGGAAAAATTCGGCTGCTGCAGTAATTAGTACTAATACTACAGGTATTACAAAACAACTCACTGCGTATCAGTTTCCACATATTTAATACGGTAACTTCTAGTGTTCCGGTTAAAGTTCTTGCATGTTAGAAAACATCTGCCGTGACACAACATATTCTCAGATTAGATAATAAACAGCAACTGTGATATAAGCGCTTTTTTTTCCTTCCTCGTTGGACAGAGACGAGAGGACAAACGCAACGCATTCCAGCTTCGAGATCGTCGGTCGTTGGGCCCCAGTCGGTATCCATCAAAGCATACGCATCAATTAAAGTAAAAAGGCACGCGAGAACATGTGTCATCAGTGAAGAAAAAAACAGGCTGCGCGCACTTAGAACTGTTCCAGAATGAGGTACCCAAGATACGTAAAATTTTACACCTAAGTCGGCACGAGCTAACTTTCATCGACATCTATGAACTGTGCAATCCACCGTGAAGTGTGTTGCAAAGTTTTTATTCTTCCTATTTACAATGGCGCTGAATCAACATAACAGTTTCGTTACTCATAAGATAGCGACATTTGCGCTTATTATTCAATAATACCAGAATAGAATTGGCGTTGAAATTTGTGTTACCAACTTTTACCAACACACTGAAGTCACAAACATTGTTTACACATTTTATCACCAATGAGTCACACCATAATCGTTGCTTTCCAGATCATGACACCTCTTCATAGATAACAAACGGCGCGAAACATTTTCGTTTGGCTCTGTCGTTGCTGCAGCTGTTTTCTTGGATGTCAATTTATTCTACGAACCGATCACATTTATTTATTACATACTTTCATTGTCCCTTGAAGAATCGTATTTGAAGAGTAACTTCGATAAATTAGTACATTACTAATCTGACAGTTATTGCAGTGCGATTACATATTGCGGCATGTAATAGATCAGCACTGGAAGGTGTTCTGAAATCACTACGTTATAAATAACTCTACTCTCAAGATCTCAAGGCAAAAATTTAAACTAAACAAGGACCTACAAGCCAAACGCCTCGAGCTCTTAAAGTGAGTTATAAAGCATTTATTTAACGGGGACTGCTTCGCTCACAGGTAAATCGATAATCTACGGGGAACGGTAGTACCCTGTTAGACAGCCACAATGTGATTGTCCAAGACATACCTCCATAGGAAGAAACAAGGCTTCCGTGACTTGCAGGATAGCGCACGCCGTCGGAGGAATGCGGGAATCTGAGCGACGCGCCCTTTGCGGGCAGTCGCGAGCGACTAGGGAACGTCTCCCATGCAAATGGTTGGATGCAACAAGGGTAGGCAATGAAGTACAGGCTCATTGTGATGCTAATACAGCAAACGCAGGCGTTCGCCAGTGGCAGTGTAAGGGAGCAGCACCGTGCGGGAAGGCGCTCCCCGCTCCAGCAGCCGCGGCCGCTTCTCTCGCCTCCCAAGGACGTAATCGTTACGTAGGAGCGAGGAAGGAGGAGGATATCTTTCAAGCGAGCAGTACACGTGTTTCCCCAAATAATGGAAATTTCTGGTAAGATCTTAGGGGACCAAACTGCTGAGGTCATCGGTCCCTAAGCTTACACACTACTGAATGTAATTTTAACTTACGCTAAGGACCACACACACACACACACACACAAACACACAAACACACACACACACACACACACACACACGAGGGAGGACTCGAACCTCTGACGGGGGGAGCCGCGCGAGCCGTTCTAAATAACGAACGCAATCTTTCGTCAGTATCTAGTTCGGAGCCAAATTTCTGATAGGATTCCTTGCACACAAAACAACATGTCGTTCTTAACGGAACAAAATCGACAGAGGAAGTGTAACTTCCTGTCCTGCAAGGAACAGTTAGAGCGCCATTACAGATATGCAGGGTAAACCGGAACACAACCGATAAACTTTCGAACTTGGTATCATGGGCAAAAACAAAACAAAAAGTCCACTGTCTGAAACGAACGTTTCAGTATTACTTCCTCCCACATACGTCTGCAAAACCAGATAAGTTAGAGTTCACACGGAGGGTAACAGATCGTCATCCATTACACACACACACACACACACACACACACACACACACACACACACACCGCAACGCGACTTGCCCAGTATAGATGTATATCTCTCAGTGCGTATGAATGTGCAATAGAATTCTGCACTGCTCGTCTAGTGACACACACACTATCTGTTGGATTTCTTGACTAAACAAATCATTACTGCCTGATAACATGATTTCCTGTGGCTATTGAGAAATGTCAAACTAAACGTAGAAATGTTCGGAATTCGTCCCTCTCGTCAGTCCTTAAATTTCTTTCACTTCGGACAATGATTTGTTAGTACGAAAACTGCCAAGCTGCGTCGTGGTTCTGACTCCACAATAACATGTACCTATTCCGAACACTCCTAGATAAGTTATTTCAAAGGTAGAAATAAAGCAATGGTATGGTACTTTAGCCGACGCACTACAGCGGTCAAAACCACATTCGCATTGGTGAGCAGAGCAGCTATACAGCTACCAATAATGTTGCCACACTTTGGTCAGCGCTGACGCAAGAGCATGTTCATGACCTGTGAAGTCAGCAATTTTGATTTTCTGTGGTTCTTACTGGTGGAATTCGGAACTGACAATATGTGAATGAAATTTGAGGTATTTTCATACAGTATGACACCTTAACCAGATGTCTAAGTGGTCTCAGTAACATTCTGTATGTCAGTGAATCTATGAAAATGGAAAGTTCTTTTAGAATCACACAATATTTTAAGTAAAGGTTTTCAGAACATATTTACCTTGTGTTGTAGGCAACTTAAACTCTTTTTCTACACGGCTACCGCTACTATTGAAGCACTTCTAGTGTGGAAGTGGCCTTTTCTATAGCTTCATTAACGAATGCTGCCGCCGCAGATTAAACCATTGCTGTACTGCTCCTTTGATACCTATCCTTAAACTCTAATCGTTAAGGAGCTTATTGTGCAAAATGATGTAAGTCAACATGATGCCGCATGAACGCAAGTAAGATTTGAATTTGGCAAAACATTAAGAAATCAATTCTCCAGAATCGACAGGTGATAAGTTTCATCGAATCCTTCGAAAGCACACAAAACTCTGACGTTGTCCACTAGTACCTGTGGTTTACTGACGGAAAAGAGAAGTCAGCGACAGCATTCAGGCGACACTAGCCAGACGTATTTGTAAACCGCACTTTTCCACCTTACGCTTCGCGTCAGGGGTCTATCAGCAATAGGCACAAGACTCTGCTTATATGCTTTCCACGGTGTGAAAACTTTAATCACGTACGTGCACGCGAACTGTATGAAACCGAGGTTAGTCTGGACACCAAAACCATCCCGAATAGAAAGAATAACATCGTAGGATTTCTTGTCGTGGTCTGTTCCTTTGATATGCGCGCAGACTACTTTTAAATTGCAGTGGCATGACATTTTTACGAGTCTTGTGTGTTGTTAATCCTTATGAATATCCGATAACGCGTCAGGCATTTGTCCTTTAAACTCGCGCGCTTCTGGACAAAAAGGTATACCGGTCCTGAGCTACAATGGAAGCCTCGCGCCTCGAACCCGGATCTCTGATAGGCGGCAGTGCGCTGGGGCAGAGGAGTAAGAATGACTCACCGACTGCGACTACGACATTATAAAAAGTTGTACCCGCTAGTGAAATCTCAGCGGGCAAACGAGCATCGGCACTTAACACCTCCGCATACGAAATGCAAGTTTGATCTCCACTGCTCTGAGACGTTTAATTGGTTGCGAAGGTAATCACAGAATCTCATCTCAGAAACGTGCACCTAACCACCAGATGTATAAATAGAAGGGCGGCGTAACGTTGGAAATTGAACATTTCAAAATGGCACAGGGGGAAATAAAACGCGACGAAAGAATGCTGTCCCGCACGTTACTTAACATTAGCGAGAAAAACTGGAAAGAGAATGAAAAATATTGGAGTTCCTTGTCTTCTTTATCGCCACAAGCCATTTGTATCGCCGCAACAACCGAACCGCTTTCGGAGGAGAACTGAACTGTCCATCCGTCTGACCATCACATAATGCTACTTCTGTGTATCTTGTTGAAAAACTAGATTTTTCTGATTTGAAATACTGTCATTTGTATTGCAGTAGCATACATGTTCATAGATGGCAAAGTGATGCATTCTGAGAAGAGACAGACAAAAAACACTGCAATGTCACTTCTCTGCCGCTCTTGCTCTTCGGTTGCTGTTAATTGGCACCAATAGGGCTTGCTGCATTGAAAACTTTACACAGAAGCAAGTGACAGGGATTGCGTTCCACATCTGAGACGGGGAGTGTTTCGTTAATATCACTCATTATAAAGCCAATAAAGGAATACAGTAAACATCTTACGAGAATCTGCTACAATACATGGGTACTACTACTACAGTCCGAGGGCAAATTGAATTTATTTATGGAGAGCTTAGTTGCACTTCACGAAGTGCTAACACTTTTAAATAAAGGCAAGCTTCAGAATGGCATTAAGTATCAGAGAATCAAATTTTTATGTGCTTCCGACGCTATAATGGAAAAAAATTGTCCGACGAGAACGCCAGTTTCTCCGTCAATTGTAGTAAAAAAATTATAGCAGAATTAAATGTCTTGTCGACAACAAAGGCATAAGAGACGGAGTTGTGGGCAACGCTCAGGCTCGACAAGGATTGTGAAGGAAAACGGCGGTGTACTTTCTGAAAGTATTCCTTGTATTAGTCTTAATCGAGTCAGGGAAACAGCAGAAAACACCTTTTCGGCCGAACAGGGGGTTGGACGATGTTCCATCCGCATGCCAATGCAGTGCCCTAACCACGGCTACACTTCGCACGACTGCCGAAGAATTTGGCACTGTACATAAGTGAAAGAGACTGACACTTGTAACATCCTGACAGTACCTGTGTACTCTTGCTTTGATCATTGCCTACGGCATGGTTCGGATTCCGGAAGGAAGGAAGGTTTCCTCAGTTTTGAGGTGATAGACTAGTAATTCCCATATTAGCGGGAGCAGAAAACGGAGCAGAAAGACTGCGTTCTGTTTCTGATTCGGACTCGCTGGCAGGACTAGATGTAGAACAATTGCCTGGAGTGGTCTGGAGTTGGCGAAATCGAAGTGTCGGAGGGCAGCTCTCGTAGAGTAGATGTGAAGGCATAGGCCATCGGGGCGAAGTACGTGTTTTCAAGTGGGTATCATTTCGGAAGTTTGGAGTTTGCGATCCTTTGGGATCAACGAAGTTGCTTTTCCGCACGGAAAGCCTACAAAGCACTCTAAATTGCTTTTCCTTACGCGAGGATCGGATTTCTGCTTACGCACTTCCCTGCTTTCTTGGCGAATGTTGAGGATTAGGGAACGTGTCCTGTTTCGGCAGAAAGACGCCTCAGAGTACAGGATTGAGCCATTACTATTCTGAGATGTTGCTGAATAAAAATGACAGATTTGGCTAGTAAATTTCACCAGTTTCCGTGAAAATTTAAGTGTGGTGTTTCTGTGCGTACTCTTTCCCTATTCACTTTGCACTGTATTTCTGTATTGTTATGGTGATCATTGCCTGGAGTTGTCAGTAACCTCATGGAGGCTGGGTCTAACTGTTAGCAGTGAACAGCTCTCAGTCCAGTGACCGGATTTCGGAATCTTTCCTGAAAGTCGTTAGACCGTTACAGGGCTTTTTATTATTGACATCGGGGTCGTGAAAAGTTTGACACTGTCTCGCGAGTCAAAGCGACGTTGGCGATCCTTATTTTACTTATTTTATACTTTCAACAGTACAGATAATTAATTCGCATCCGCTACTAAACGTTTCCGATTACATCCGCGGACCGTACGCACGCCTACACGCGATCATCTGTCCAGCGCGCCGCACGTCGAGAGGAGCACATTGATTCTGGCTGCGGCAGCGACACCACGGAAGCCCCGAAGACGAACGCAAGTCTGCGTCTGACACATTCTTCACAAATAAGATTACTTTGAAAAGAAGTTAACAAAGCGTCAAATTTTCTCGAATAACTACTACGTGAAGAACGATTACTACACAGGCCAACAGACCACTACATAAAAAAATCAGAGAATTTAAAACTATCTCTACTGAACATGTGATTCTATCCAATAACGGTCTAAGATCACGCGAGATTTCATTCAACTAGTAGAAAAAGCATCGTCGTTGACTGATCAGACCATCTATTATTCTAACAGATCACAATGTTACGGATATAGAGACTGCAGACCATTCTAGTAATGGTAATCGGGGAAACAATACAGACCCATTCGGATAACTGCAAACTTTAGTCTTCGACTTTATCCACTTGAGCATTTAATTGACGATGATCAATAGTGACGTTCAACGCTAAAGGAACTACCTAAATATTGGTGAAACTGCCTTAGAATTCAGCTTTAAAGATTCACAGATACTACAGAAAAGCCGGGCGGCGTGGCCGAGCAGTTCTAGGCACGACATTATGGAACCGCGCGACCGCTACGGTCGCAGGTTCGAATCCTAACTTGGACATGGAAGTGTGTGATGTCCTTAGGTTAGTTAGGTTTAAGTAGTTCTAAGTTCTAGGGGACTGGTGACCTTAGAAGGTAAGTCCCATAGTGCTCAGAGCCATTTGAACTACGGAAAAGCATAAAATAAGCCTGCACAAAGATTCAGTTGTAATATCTTCAATTTTAAGCAGAAATTGCTCCACCTTACTTTGGTACGGGCCATAGAAAAGTAATACAACACTTTTTCTGGTCTCACACGTTTCGACAATATTATTAGCGAGAAGTCGGACTAGAAATAAATGTTATTCTGGAGCTCCATCTTTGCCAACGTCAGCGATGAAACTGCTAACAGCTTCCGTCTGTATTTCAGTAGTATTTTTCCTGTGACACTCCCATTCAGTAAACATACCAGTGTAAACTTTACTTATCTAAGTATACCCTCGACAGATACTCTTTACAAATGTATGAATGTACAGTGTGGACAACACTGCATCGTATCTGTAAGTTCTAAAAACATTACTATCAACAGCTAGTTCCAAAATGACTGACAGATTTATAATGAATAAGTGATGAAATGATACACATTTCGTCACATCTGTCCAATATATCAGATACAGCGCTTTAAAATATGGTCCTATTGATTAGATAACCTATTATTAAATTGTATTTAATACCACCCTCAGGTGTTCAGTCAGTGTGATCATTCTGACCTTTCTCAGAGACAATATTTGTTCAACAAATGTGACTGTCGAAGGAAACCTGTTCTTTTCTCTACATTACCACTCAGCAACATTGCTCTTCCTGGTATCCTCAGTTAAGCGAAGCATCGACAAAAACAGAACACACAGTACGTTTAGCTGCAGGAACAAATCAGAGAATACTGTGCACGTTGTCAGATGTCTCTGTTGACCGTCTCGAAACGCGAGTCTGTACTCCAAACATTGCTACGGCGATTAGCAGCAGCACGCAGAATGCAGCCCGCATCTCTCAGTCGTAAGCCAGGCAGCCAACGGTCGCTTTGAGAAGCGCCTCGCGCTTGGTATTCAAACCGGCGGGACAGCCCGACCTTGCACCCCAGCGAACGGACGCGGAGCTAGTTATAGAACAGACCTCAGCGAACGCAGGCCAACCGACACCGCCGTTGAGAGCTACCCACCTCAACACTAAGCATGCCTCACAATTATGTAACCGAAGAGCAACAGGCTTACTTAGCCGTGGAGCTTTCAATTACATAACATCGACAGAACATTTCAGTTTTCTCTCTCTAATAGTCTAGACAATTTTCAAACTCATCACTGCTTCTACAACCACCAAAAATGTTGTGAAAGTTTGAAAAACGACGCTAAAGTACCTGTGTGCATACATATCCGCAAGGGCACACACCTGCCCCCCTTCCCCTCCCCTTGCAATCTGCAGGTATAGACTACATTTTATTCATTACAAATTTTTCACACATTTCTAGCAACTATTCTCCGTGATTCTACGTAGCCGTGGATTAAATACTGCCAAGTACTACAGGAAACGTCAGCTGGCCTGTCTGCACATTAATGTGTCAAACTGCGGATTCGAGGACTGCACTGGTTCTATCCTAGACTGTTACAACCCTATTCTACCAGCAAATTCGAGGATGGTTCCGCGGGGTTTGCTTTTTTCATCTAATGGGACGCTGGTCCTCGGCTACACTTTGTCCGAACAACCCAAAATATGTAGCTTTCAAAATGGTCCAAATGGCTCTGAACACTATGGGACTTAACATCTGAGGTCATTTTTTCTTATGTGCTACATGACTGCCACTTACAAAATATGGTACAGTTACTAACCCAAAAGCCTAATCTAACAATTAACTACAATGACACAGAAAACTAAGTTCTAACACAATGGCCATCTCTTATGTATTACTAGAAAAACACGTCAACAGTAGAGTATGCAGCAACGAGTTAACATGTTTAGCAGCGCTAATTAGTGCTTTCTCCACAAAAGATAGGTGCTCATTATAAGTCGCCGAACAAAATCTGCGGTGATTATGTGAATACACCAAATTAAATCGCGCAAAACCACGAATGCAGTCGAGGCCTCTCCCACACAATGGCAAAGAGCTCCATTTTCTAGAAGGAAAGACGAAGTAACAGTAAACGTTCGGATGGCCCATTGCCGTGTTAAATACTCGACAGAAAAAAATGAATACAGAGTTAAATGTTTACTCGTTATTCAGTTATGAAGCCTACACTGTATATTACAGCGTGAAAGTACGCATATCACCCCTAAGTTGTTGCGTCGGTGAAAGTGCTAAACACAAAACGAAGACGACCTGAGTATGAATGCATACTTACCATTCTGATCAAATTTTCTTGTTTAATAGCATATTCCGTCTAAATCTGTATTTTCACGTGGACTACATTGTACGCAACGACCTACACATTGTTATATTCTGAAGTATTACTAATTTCACCAGCTAATAAGGCGCGCAATGGTGCCTGGAACTTGCAGCACTGCCTTCCGTTTCCAATGGAATAATCGTAACTGACACCTCAGCTTTCAAGAAGACACACAACGGACGCGATACATTCGTTTTTAAGACTACTTTTCGTGGTGCTCTATGGTTATCCTCAGATTTCTTGCCGATGATGCCCGTTATCTATAATGAAGTACTATCTGGTAGAGGCTCCATGAATATCCCAAGCAGATCTTGGTAAGTTTTCAAAGAGATGGAAAGACTGGCAAGTTCCTTTAAATGTACTGAAATGTAAAATTGTGCCTTTTACAAAGGTAGGAAACTAGCATTACTGGCAACAAAATCAATGACACAATTTAAATCAATCAACCTATATAAGTACATGGACGTACTTGTACAAACTCCTACCGAACAGGCCTCGGAAAGCTCAACGGTACCGACCGATCGCCGTCTAATCCTCATCCGATAGGCGTCACTGAATGCAGAAATAGAGGAGCGTTTAGTCAGCAACCTTGTCAGTTTTCGTGCCCTGAACTGATACCTCTCAGTCAAGCAGCTCCTTAGTCGACTTCACAAGGGCTGTGTGTATTGCACTTGCCAACAGTGCACGGCAGACCCCGATGGTACCTATGCAACTGCCAGTCAAGCCCGCCAGTCCTTACGGGAATCGCTGTTACCGCTGTAGCAAGGCCGTTCGCATTTGCATGGATATCAAACTGAATAATTACAGAGGTTCTCTCAGATACTGCAAATTGCAGACTTCGCTTAATAAACAGAACAGAGAGAAAATGCAGTCAGTATACGAAGGAGGCTGCTTGCAGGACACTTGTGGGACCAGTACGGAATAGGACTAACATTGGGTGCTGATGTATACAAAGAAGGGCAGCAAGAATGGTAAGAATTTGTCTAACTCGCACGAGAGCGTCACGAAAATGCTGAACTGGCAAACACTTGAAGATAGGCGCCACCTTCCTGCGGAGGCATACTTACAAAGTTTCGAGAACCAGTATTAAGTGATGAATCTAGGAATAAATGACAGCCTCGTACATATCTCTCCCACAGAGACCATAAAGACAATATTAGACTAGTTAGAGGAGGCACAGAGGCGTTTAAACATCCATAAGCGGAAGCCCGGGGAGAAACCCAAACATGTTATACAGTGAGAAGTGCCCTCTGGCATAACCTTCACAGTGGTTTGCAGAGCATCGATGTAGGTGTGGACGATATCGCCTTCGTGATAGGGTGTGCTTTCCGTATCGAGGTGCTGGGTCTCCTCCTGCCTCTCTAGAAGGGAGCTGTCTCTGTAAGCGTAAAATTGCGGAAGTGTCGATGGCACCTGGAGGTCGTTAGCTGTACAAGGCGGGCGGCCGTGAGAATTTTCAGGAAGACCGGAGGGAGCCGCTGAGGCGGCAACTGCACCGAGGCTCTGAGCTGCGTCAGCCCGGGTCGTCTGGCGCACACGACCCGTGTTCTTCCCGCAGTCACCGACGACGCGGTTCAACTGCTGGTGAGTAAGCGGCTGCTGCCTCGCCCATAATGTAAACGTGCACCCCACAGACTGGCTATGCCGTCTATAGTACGTATACACGAGTTGATGTTTTTAGTGAAATGTTCTCTTAGCAACTTCTGCACTTCAGCCATCTGTCGCTGTCATTATTCTTAAGAATACCTCAAAAACGAAAGATAAATCGTCGTACCTGGATATATGTATACCTACAAACCGCAAGCTGCAGCACGGTGAATGAGGAACGATACTTGTACCACGTGCTAGTATTTCTGTTTCTTGTTTCACTCGCATATGGACCGGGCCCAAAATCAGTCTATACTCCTCCAACAGACCCCTGGTTTTTCTAATTTTGTCTTCGTCGTCTTTACGTGAGATATACAGGGTGATCAAAAAGTCAGTATAAATTTGAAAACTTAATAAATCATGGAATAACGTAGATAGAGAGGTACAAATTGACGTACATGCTTGGAATGACATGGGGTTTTATTAGAACCAGAAAAATACAAATGTCCGACAGATGGCGCTTCATCTGATCAGAATAGCAATAATTAGCATAAAAAAGTAAGACAAAGCAAATATGATCTTTACAGGAAATGCTCAAATGTCCACCACCATTCCTCAACAATAGCTGTAGTCGAGGAATAATGTTGTGAACAGCACTGTAAAGCATGTCCGGAGTTATAGTGAGTCATTGGCGTCGGATGCTGTCATTCAGCATCCCTAGTGATGTCGGCCGATCACGATACACTTGCGACTTCAGGTAACCCCAAAGCCAATAATCGCACGGACTGAGGTCTGGGGACCTGGTTGGCCAAGCATGAAAGTTGCGGCTGAGCACACGATCATCACCAAACGATGCGCGCAAGAGATGTTTCACACCTCTAACAATATGGGGTGGGGCGCCTGGTTCTAATAAAACCCCATGTCATTCCAAGCATGTGTGTCAATTTTTACCTCTCTATCTACGTTATTCCGTGGTTTATTCAGTTTTCAAATTTATACTCACTTTTTGATCACCCGGTATGTTGATGGCAGTACGACCGTTGCGCAGTCTGTCGTAAAAAGCGTGTTGTCTAAAATTTCTCAAGTGTTTCTAAAAAAGAACTACTACTATCCTCCAGGGATTCCCACTGACTTCACAGAGCATATCTGTAAAACCCCCGTGTTGACTGAATTTATCGGTAACAAATCTAGCAGCAAGACTCTGAACTGCTTTGATGTCTCACTTTAATCCAACTGGGTGGAGATCCCAAACACTAGAGCAGTACTGAAGAATGGATCGCACGTATGTTCTGTATGAGTATGAGATAAGTTTTTCTACAATTCTCTCCTTCAACGAAAATTCCCTTCCCTAGAACCGACCTCCCGTGCTCGTTCTACTCCACGTCACTTCGCAACATTACGCCTAAATATTTAAAAGACGTGACTGTGTCACGAAGCACACCACTAATACTATATTCGAACTTTACGGGATAGGTTTTTCCATTCATCTGCATGAAGTTACATATTTAGAGCAAGCTGCCATTCAGCACGCCAAATAGAAATGCTACCAAATCATCCTGTATCATCATAGATACTTCAGCATTAAAGGAGACCACTCACCGAAGAGCAGCAGTGTTGGAATGCGGATATGCAAGCACTAAAGAAAACTTGCTAGCTTTCGAAGTCATCATCAAACATTCGCAGATTGCTGCTCACACTGTCCGTCAGACCGTGTATGTATGCACAGAACGAGAGCGATAATTTTACTCATGTTCCCAGATTTACGAATGGCTTGAAATCTTAAGTAACTGAAGCCAACACGTTGTCATGAACGGCGATTGTTTATCAGTAGTGTCCGAGGAAGTGTGGTACGACAAATGGGCAATGAGTTTCGCACGACCCACGGATGCTTTCTAAATCGATACCGATTTGCATTTAGAAGATTTTCCGTCTCAAGGAAAATATGTGCATGAATTCAGCAGCAAACCGATGCTAAGGATATTAATCTGTAATTCTGCGGGTCTGTTCTTTTACCCTTCTAATGTGCGGAGTCAACTCCGCTTCTTTCCAGCCTCTTGGAACTTTCCGGTGTGTGAGAGATTCGTGATAAATGCGCACTAAGGAAGGAACCAACACCAAAAAGTACTCTATAAAATCTAATTATGATTCCATCTGGACTTAGCAACTTATTTGAATTCAATTCTTGCATTTGCTTTTCGACGACATGGATGCCTATTTCTAACAATCCTTGGACCCATTGGGGACTTAAGTCCGGGCATTGTAATTTGTATTATGACACCCACGGAGTCACACCTTCCACCAGACTGAAACAGATTGATTTCCGAGACTGATAGGCAAATAAAAAAAGACTTACTCTGTTACTTAAAGTAAATGCAAATTACATCACAGGAAGTACCAAGGTGCTCCAGCTTCTGATACACTGTGGCAGTGGTCCTGGTGGTAGTGATAATGCTTGCTTAACTGATGTGGGTAACATGGCGAATAACGTATCCCGTCGAAAGTACGTATAGTACATACCGTCTATAGTTATCAATGACAAATTTAACGACGATACATTCTCACAAGCATAACTCATCCACAGAACTTTTTAAAAATGTGTAAGCGCACATCCACTGTCAATTAATACACAGACGAGTAATTACATTAAGAGAAATGTTTTATGTACTGCATTAGACGTCATACAGAGGTAGCACAAAGTTATTATAAACTAATCAGCGCTTCATTTATTCAAAACGACGGAAGGTGATATTTTCATACGGTTTTTTAGACTGTTCCTTACAAGCGAGTTCAAATCAAATTGCGTGCCTAGGGAGTATCGTCTCAATTGTGCGACTAGATTCATGATTTCCTGTTAGAGAGGAGTACTTCACAGGAAGTCATATAGCGAAACCGGAGTGATGTCTGGTATTTCCCAAGGAAGTGTTTACGTTCTCTGCTGCTGCATATAAATGATTTAGGAGACAATCAGAGCAGCCGTCTTAGATTGTTCGCAAACGATACTGCAGTTTACTGTCTAGTACAGTCATCCTAAAATCAAAACAAATTTCAGAATGATTTAGATATCTATACAGTGGGAAAAGTAGCTATTGACGCTAAACAATAAAAAGAGCGAGGTCCTCCACATGATATCCAAAAAGAAATCATTAAATTTTGGTTACACTTTAAATCACAGCAATTTAAAGATTGACGATTAAACTAAACACCTAGGATTTAACGCTAGGAACAACTAAAATTGAAACCCTCATACAGAAAATGTCCTTAGGAGAGCGAGCCGAGGACTGAGTTTTACTGACAGAACACTTAGGAAGATGTAACCAATCTGCTAAGAAGACTATCTACACTACGCTTGTTCGTCCTCTTCTGCAGTACTGTTGCATGATACGGGACCCTTACTAGATGGGATTGACGGAGGACACCGAAAAAAACCAAAGAACGGCAGATCGTTTTCCATTATCGTGTAACTGGTAGGAAGTGTAACAGATATGATAAAATGAGTTGGAGTTAACCATTAAAATAAAAGCGTTTTCCGTTGCGGCGGCATATGTTCACGAAATTTCAAATTCCAACCTACTCCTGCGACTGTGAAAATATTTTGTCGGCTCTCACATACTTACGTAGAAATTACCATCGCATTATAATAAGAGAAATAGAGCTCGCGCGGAAAGATTTAGGCGTTCTTTATCCACGTGCCATTCAAGAGCTGTACAGTCGAGATATATAGTCTGACAGGGGTTCTGGAAGACCTCTGTCAATCACGTATATGTGGATTGCAGAGTAGCGATCTAGATATAATTGGTAGAAGACCTGAAGGTAGAAAAACATTTTGTTAGACGGTCAGCCTTCGACCTTTCCAAGTGGTGCCTTTCCCGCTTTCCATGGCGAAAGGCCGGCGGCAAGTAAAAAAATTAACTCTTTCGGACTGAATCACCAATATCAGCAAAGTAAATCGACGAACAACGGAACCGTAAAGGGCAGCACGTGTTTTACCTCGCCTCGATCTCTTTCACCGAGACCACCCTTTTCCATTAACGTTATACAAAGCGCTGCTAGGAAAACGTAAAACCAGGTAATATTTCACGCGCTGCCTAATATAAATGAGAGGCAATTTTCCGTGAAAGTTCCGTTATCTCTTGTGAAGCTTTTGTGGTTTATCGTGGCGCAAAAATCCCCAGTGTCCTTATAACCAGGTTTCCTGTCGCGAACGTAATATGTGTCCTACTTTTTTGCGCTGCTGCTGCACTGCAGCGATTAACAAAGCAGATCGGACGTGCTCCCTCCGCCACGTCACGCCTCAGCACAGCACTGCCCTGGAGTGCAGTGCCCCTTTTCTGGAAACAGAAACCGTGGAGAGAGCAAACAAAGCGAGCAGAATCGATCGAGCCGGCGGCGGCGATGCAGAACGATCTGCTCGGAAAACCGGACACAAAACGTACGGCCGGTGTCTTGTCGACGAGGCGATCGCCACGTTTCCTGTTTAAAGTGTGAGCAAGAGGGCCACAGGAGGTGACCGCCAGCTTCTCAGCTGGGCTCGGCGTGTCGGCGGGCGCATCAGTCTTCCTTCGCTGTGGCGCACTATTCCGAGCTACAGGCCACGTGGCTGAGCAACAACGCCAGAAAATGGAAGGCGCTCGATAACGGACCTGCCCACGATATTCCGCCTACTTCACAGCAAAGACGGAAATCTACGTTTGCGCTGTGAATACAAATCTATACATCTTATTTTACAGGGCTGTCAGAAGCCGTCTGAAAAGCTGGTAATGGTGTCGCAGAATGCGTTATACTCACAAATATTGTTCGACAAGTTGCGCCTTTCTGAGTTAACTGGCGTTGACGTTATCCAATCAGCCCGTTGCGCGTGAAAGTTAAAGCGGCCTGCCAGATACAATTACTGCCTGTTGTTTTCGTAGAGAAGATGATAGCGCTCGCGACTGCTCAGCCTTTGGCTCGGGTTCGATCCATACTACCGTCCCACGTCCAATTTTTGTGTCCCTCTCTTGTTCAGTTTTAGGAAACCAAACGAAGAACACGGTTGTGACACCGTCTCTGGCGGGACGCTTGAATTTGCGTGCGTAATGGCCTGATTGCCTGCCTCCAGAGGTAAGTAACTCGGAAACGGCGCTACGAATCAAAATGGTTCAAATGGCTCTGAGCACTGTGGGACTTAACATCTGAGCGCTACGAATCGAACTTATTTTCTTAACAGTTACTTCTCAGCACAACCTGCCGTCTAACACTCTTACAAGCTCCGCAAACATTCTGGCTATCGTGCATTTTGCTAAGATGGTGCCCCACGGGTATTACATATTTGGAAAACTTCATATTTCAACTGCCAAGAGCTACTGATAAATAATTCTTTATTCACAATTGGTCTCCATCTTCGGGATTCCTCTAAAATTAGAACGAGAACACAAGAAACGCATTAAATATTTAACTGTCAGTACAACGCTACGTTGTTTACACACTCATAATAAAACGCCACATACATATTTTAACAGCCTACATGGCAACATTAGAACTGTTGCCATGTAAGTTGCCATAACTAAGTTTAAATGGGTGTGTGGCATTGTATTATGAGAGTTGTTGTGGACATGAGAACAACATAGAGTCCCAATGACATTTAAATAATCAATGTATCTCGTGGGTTCTCTACCCGGGCATACAGGTGGATCGAAACCGGTTGTCAGTAAAAGAGCTCTTTCCTGTTGAAACAATATGTTTTTCAAATGTAAGTTTAATACAAACTTCCATATGAGTAGTTACAAGAGACGCACAGGCCAAAAGAAAGTGATCGGTGTTGTATGTATTCGGTATAGAATCGTCTCCATTTTCCGCAAGAAGCTTCACTGCCTTTGTACAACATTCTGGAAAATGAAAATTGCAGGCCCCCGCCATTATGATATGAGTGAAACCAGACAAAATACCACATAATATACGAAGAACCACGGTACGCAGTCAGAAAGGCCCGAAGCATGGAGGAAAGAATAAGGACATAAATAAAGGTAAGCACGTAAAACAGACACGAGTATAACGTGCTCTCGATATCGAAGAAGAAGGATTAAAAACGAACCACAAAGTCATACTGGGCGGAAAATGAAGAATGAAATCGCCTGCGTCCTTTTCTCAAAGAAACCATCGTGCTGGACCAGGACAGTGGAACTGAAAGTTTGTACGGTTATGCCGCTAAATGTGAACACAATAAAAGCAAGTTCAGTTTATACCAAAGTGATAGCCGATTAAAGGCGTGGAGGCAGTAGAATACTGTAGGGCAGGGCTTTCCAACGTGTGGTCCGCGGACCCCTTAGGGGACCGCCGGCTCTTTCTATTGGGTCAGCGGCCGCCTTTCACCAAATCGTGTAAAATAATGAGTAAAATTATTGAATAAAATTGTGAAAATCAAATTCATACTATTTTTTTCTTGTGAAAAACAAGTGTACTTTTACTTCAGGTCGTATCCCCAATCAGCCTTTGCGGTTCCAAAGTGAGAACGTATACACAGTTTAGTGCCGGAGAATGCGGCTTCTCTGATTTACTGCTTCGCAACAATACGGGGATCGTTTGTGGGCCGGTTCACACCGGCGCTGAAACCTTTTACGCATGCCCGGAGCGAGCTTTGTCAACCAGTCACAGCGCTCGCTGGCACGTATGCGGCCCCAGGCATCATTAAATGTTAAACTTGCTTTGTCATTGCACTACCAGTTTCATAAGACGATTTCTGACCAGTTTATTACTTCTAACATGGATCGGTGGGTGAAGTCGGGATCTTTGAAGAAGGGTGCAGTTTCTCCATCGCCTTCAAACAAGGGAAGTTTCCAGTTGAAATGAATGAGGAGGGAGGACGACCAAAGGAAGACTTTACATACATTTGAACATTTTTCTTCGGATTTCACGAAAAATCACACACACACACACACACACACACACACACACACACACACACACACACACACACACACTGTTACGAAATATGCATGCTCCTTACACAACAGTAGCCAAACAGTGGAAGTGAACAGACCATAAGCGGGTGGCTTGTCAACAGCGAACAGTTGGGACATGACGTTGATTGCTCTTGGAGGGCGACAGCTCAATCGTGTGAAATTTCAATTAGCAAGTAACTTTAATCAGACTACAGTGTGTTGAACAAAGGAAGTAAATTCACTAGTAAGTGTCTGGATACAGTAGGAATTCGAATTGTTCGAATTGGATCGTTAATTTCAAGTTGTTATCATTCATACTTCGGGCGGGGGGGGTCATTGGGAACATGGCACTTGCATTAAGAATCTTTCAGTTCCCATGGGTTTCGCTCTGAAATTTAAAGTTACTGTGCTCTTGACTGACTACGGGTCCGCCATGGATTTTCGACTGAAGAAGGGGTCCGCCAGCTGAAAAGGTTGGGAAGCCCTGCTGTAGGGGATCCTAAACATACGGAAGCTAAGGTCAAACATATGGACAGCAAAGTAACGGTGTGAAGATGTGTGACGTCAAGTGGTGTGGGTGAGCAAGCTTTTACCGATGGCGACATGAACAAGTATGTTTATATGAACATCTGCATAGGATCGCTCAAAAACTAAATCTTGGAAGTAATTATTATTTCCAACAAGTCAACGATCCTAAGCATACCTCAGATCTGGCAAGAACTGGAAAGATCACATCGCAAGTAAAACAAGACTGAAAGAAATTGTTCTGCAGGGACGGAACAATATTAATTAAGACGTAACCAACGAGCACGTGCATTCAATGCCAAGGCGTTTGACTGCAGTTATTCATACGTAAGGCGTGATAACCAGGTATTAGAGTGCTGTGTTTTGTTTATCTGGATATTCATGTCCAAGTGTTAGAAGAACATTTTTTCAGTTTTCATTAAGGGAGTATATTCTTGTTTAATTTAAGTACACGCAAGGAACATTAAAAAGAAATAAACGTATGTTAAAACCCCAGAAGGGATTTATTTATTTTACTGAGGACATTTTGGTAGCGAAATGTGCTGTTTTGGTAGCATACATTTGACATTTGAATAGTTGTGTTCGCCTCTGCACGTGAATACGTTAAGTGTTGTCGCCTCGTTTCAGGTAATAGTGACAGTTTTTCTTTCGTTAAAAGAAATTTATTGATTTCACGACGCTTTCTACTAAAATATATAACATCACGATTTGTACAGACAGTGAAACAATACATTTCAATCCTGTCAACTGACTACGAAGAGCCGTGCAATGCTATGGTCGGTCTGTTTCTAGACAGCACTAGAAAGGAAACTGCACGACGAGTTAGCATGCGCTAAAGCGACGTAGCTCGCTAATCTCCGCGAAAACGGGTCTCCATTAGACACAAAGGCAGCCTGATGTCGGCAGCACGTTCGTTTTTACACAACCGTTTAAGCGATGGATCTCTCAAATGCTGCAATCGTTTATGAAAAAAAAAGGAATAGGTGAGACATACATGGTCCATTATTCCAAAACGTAATGTCTTTTAACGCCAATTACAACAGTGCATAGATTAAATTAATAAAATATTTCTCTAATGAACAGTAAAATCATGCGTCGACCAGTCAGGAAACTGCGGTACATTGTATTTCCGGTATTAAAACGCAAGTTTTTGTCGCCCCCTGAACACTATTTCCTCACTCGTAACAGTTTCGGTAACGCCCCAGCGCGCCATAAAGCACACTTACTTTTGAACCTGATAATAATCCCAAGGGAAATTATGGTGACTGCCGAACAATAGAAAAACTTGACCAGCGGTGTCAGGAAGTAGCAGGGGTTAGTGAGGCTCGGGGGGGGGGGGGGGGGGGGGGGTACGTCGACCTCCCAACGTAAGGATTGCCAGTGGATTTTCTTACAGCAACCCATGTCAAGACGCGCGGAAGCCAGCAGCTAAAAATGAACAAACAAAAGCTCCACAGCGTGGTAAATGGGAGAGTTTCAGACAGGTGTTGACGTCAGACGTTCGCGGATAAGAAGCCGGTGAGCCAGGCACTATAATTTCACTTCTAATTACAGCCGTGAGCTCATATTAGGTGTGAATCGCTTGCACTGTCACAGAATACTGAGCACGCTTTCCGTAAGCAGACGTGTTAGGAATGAGAAGTCTGAATGTCCTGAGTCCCCCTGCAGCTTGCAAAACATACTATTAGTTCCCAATCTTGATGTGGGGGAGAACCATGTACAAAGTATCTTTTTTCTCGGCAAAAGGAAGGACGTCAATCAGTGATTAACGTCCCGTCAATGACGAGGTCATTAGACGCGGACCTTTCCTTCGGCTATAACGTTTACCCACCGCTACTTTGCTAGATACCGATGTTTACGCTCCCTCCCCGTCTTTAACTGCGTCTTCTTGTAAATTTCTTTTTTTAGGGAACACTGCTGTTCTTTTTAGTTTTTCCCCAATTATTCATAAATGATTTGCATCTCTTAAGTCTCCAACTTCTCCTTCGTTTACTTATGTAGGAAGACAAAATCCTGGGAGCTATATTGGCGGGCTTTAATGTCTCCTGGTATTGTCATGGTAAAATAGCGTCCGAATCCACTCTCACGGATAAAGATCCTTTCGCATAATAATTAACAGCAATTTGCATATTCTGTAACCCACAAGAGATATTCAGCTTAAAAAGAAAGGCAAAACTGTCATCACCCCGAAAAATGGTTTTGACCACTACATTGCTTTATTAGGCATGATCAAGTGGTATTCTGTTGCCTTCCTTCGCCCTTCGAACTAACGTATCCAACCAAATATACTAACAACAGTGTTTCTCACATTAACAAACATTGCCACAGATGAAAAAAGTGGTCAGTAAAAGATAAAATTCCTTGGATTGGCCGGGAACCGAATCGGAGACCTTTGTATCCCTAGTCTGAAACTTTACCACTGAGCCACACTGCTTCACTTATAAGAGGGTGAGTTCCTGCCTTGGCCCATAAACTGCCCTGAGAAAAATGCGAAGTAACACAACTTTCTATAGTCCGACTTTCCTGTATCGTTACGAAAGCGGGGAAAATTACACTTCCAGGAAAAAAAGCACACGAGGTGACCTGTGAACAACCACTAAATAAGTGCAAAATAATGTCAAGGTCCACGTGCTGACTTCCCTACGTGAGATGGGCGTCCTCCGAGAAACCTGAAAGTACGCGCCTATACGCGATGTGCCGCTGTCGTCACTTCTCGGAAGGTTGTAACACGTTACTTTTGAGCCTAAAATATGATTTTCCAGCAGGAAAACACGGTGGCAACAAAAATGCGAAATCTCAGGTAATGGTGTTAGCAAATTAGTTTCGCTGCGATCCAGCTTACACTCTGTAACGTGAAAACTAGCCATTTGAGGTGGTGACCAGAACAGGATAGCTAGTTCGGGTATAGTACTGAGAGGTGGATCAATGTCAGGAACTACATTGTATGATTTACGTGGTTTGTACAGAAGTGGCGTAAACAACATTACTTCTGAGGCTGGAGACCAATCATCTATGCTTTGTTCAGACACTTCTTCACAATACCGATTCTTCCTAGAGTGCTACGCCAACAAGATATGCAGGGGACCACCAGAGAATTTGAATTTGATTTATTGCTCATTTGGAAGCCTGTTGCCTTACGTTTTATAACAAGTCTTTCATTTTACAGTTTCTCATGTAGATTATAAAACGTATTCCATATTACAAACTACAATTATTGTTTTCAGCAATTTCAATGGAAGTAATAATAAATTAAAAGTACATTAGAGGCTACGAGAAGAACAACAGAAAATTTTCAAATTTATAAGAATATATGGTGATAGATGATAAGAATGACTTGCTAGAAAAAGAGAGCGAAATGTTACCCTATTTGAGCCTGGTCTGAAAGCCTCGGAACGACTTCGAGTCTTGCAATCCCGGTTTGCTACAGTTTAATTTACGGATTAATATTTCTAAATACTATTTGCAAAAACGCTATAACTACTATGTACATTGTGGAAAGCGCCGTGGTTTGTGAGTGTGAAGTATGTTATTTCTAGGGGGATTATTAATTAACCTTAAGCTCCTATACTATGTGTCTTGAATTTTTCCCATTATGTTGCTTACATACTAATTGTTCAGTTACAAGTGCTACATCGCAACAGTGGTATAATGACCGCGCGATGGGTATGCGTGCTGTTTGTACTTAAGCTAGAACACGTTTACAGAGTTGATTGCATTACACTGTTTATTCCAATACAGCTCAATTAAGCTAGATGTTGTGTAAGGTTGTCTGCGGTACGTGTTAGTGAAAGTGTTCGCTGTATGAGTGTGTGTGTTTCGCTACTACTGTCTGTGTTGGTGTACGAATTGCAACTGCTGTCTTACGTCCTTCGTCTTTGTTGCAGTGACCTGTTGTACGGCTGTGTCTATCTGTGTATTCGTCATGTAATGTCCTTGAGATATCATCAGCGATTTTACTATCTTCCACTCGTCTTTTTCTCTTATTGTCAGAATCATGTCATTGTCGCACTGCGTTGGTGTCTGGTGTGCTGCTCTGTATCAGTGACAGCGAAACGTTTGTGTTTTGGGTATCCACGTTCCCCACGGGGAAATCCCCATGTACAAGTAGCACTCTAGCTGCAGCCTAGGCGGTAAAAGTGCGAAGGGTAAGGGCCGTGACCTGTCAGATAGTGAACCACACCCCGGCTGGGATTGATATGGCTCAGTCTCAGACGTTCCCTCATGTCCGGGAAGAAATGAGATACCTCAAGGCCCTTATCGCTTGACTCTCATTCTGTTCGCCAGCCATTTAACGGGTTGGCGCTTCTCTGTGATGTCCTCTCCGGTAATCTCGATTACCTTATACTGTCCAACCCTACTCAGCCAGTACATTGCAGCCCGAAACCGAATGGTTACGTCGATATGGACGGTTTCAAGTACCACACAGAGCGATTCCACTGACTTGGTCTTGAAAGCTCTGGCAGCCTTACGAAGGCACTTCTCTGCCCTCGCCGCACGATATGTTCCTATTCGTCACCAGAAGTAGTAGATGGGCCCATGCACTGGCTGCAAAACAGACCACAGACTCAAAGAGCGCACAACGGTAAGTTCGCAATGTGTGTAATGGTACCCTACAATGTGTTATGTTGAGCCTGGCCAGCTTGTGCATGATCTTGGCAGCCGTGTCAGTCGTTCTTCTGCTGTTTTAGTCAAAGGACAGTAGTTTATCAAGTTGCGCACCAAGATATCGTGTTTTTTGTTGTTGCATATGCTAATGTCGCGTAGTTTAATGGTAGGATTACTTTGTAGTGTCACTTTGAGTAGTATTTAAACTGTTTTGTGTAGAGCGATCTGAAGTTTTTTATGTTTGCACCACTGGCTGATGCTTGTGAGTAGCTGTGTTGACCTGTGTTCCGAGTTACCGTCTTGAATCCACGTAGACCACAAAATGGCTCTAAGCACTATGGGACTTAACATCTGAGGCCATCAGTCCCCTAAACTTACAACTACTTAAACCTAAATAACCTAAGGACATCACACACATCCATGCCCGAGGCAGGATTCGAACCTGCGACCGTAGCGGTCGCGCGGTTCCAGACTGAAGCGCCTAGAACCGCTCGGCCACAACGACCGGCTCGTGGAGACCACCACCAGGATGTTATCTGCGTATGCTATCGGCCCGTTGGCACGGTTATCCCCATCCAGTTGCTGTAAGAGGGGTTCAAAGACTATGTCCCAAATGACAGGGCCATAGATTGACATTTCTATAACAATAGCAACTGCGTATTTGCTTTCTATGTTATTAACAGTGGTTAGTATCTTATTTAGTGCGTCATCTATAGATTTTCCCACCCAAAAACCGAATTGGTGTGGACTAAGGCCAAGGAGCTCCCTGTGCGATCGCACAGAAATCGTTCCAAGACCTTGGCCAAGGTGTTAATTAAGCACATAGGCCTACACGTTTTTAGATCGAAGGGATTCCTGTCCTCTATTTTTTTTAATTATGACGGCATCTCCTGTTCTCCAGACCGCAGGTACCCATCCCAGGCCGTAGCGCTTCGTACAGGTATTGAACAATCTGTGGAACGACAATTTTCAGTATCACGGAGTGGATACCATCTGGCCGGGGGCCTTTTTTGTTCTTTTTCCCCCCCAGAAAGTTTTGGGGATGGACCATGTTGGGGTATACCCAAACCTGGAACATGAAATGCAACTAGCGTGCCTGGAGGAGCCGGCCGTCCTCATTACAGCTCTGAGCCATGTGGTGCGTGTCGGCCACGTCACCTTCTCGGTAATGGAGGCTGTAGACAGGATACAGCTCAAGACAATGAATATCCCCACAGACTTCGGAGCCCTGCGAAACTTAGTAAAGAAGGTATTCGAAAGAAGACACGAAAAGTTCAACCTGAATGAGCTACACAACCAATCTGTCCTAACAAATGGAAGGATAACACATGACTGGAGAAAAAAATGGTCGGAATCTTACAACTGTACATACTTCCCATGACCGCTAAGTTAAATATAGGACATATAAACGCGCACAATAGTAAATTAGTAATGCAGGAACTTCGAAGGGTGGTGGTGGAGGAGAGGAGTCTGGACATGTTTTTTGTTCTTTAGTTTGGCAATCGCAAGCGTGACCTCCTCACATGCAAAGGAAACAAAGACGGTACCATTTTCATAGCAAGATTTCATTAAGGTTCGCAGTCCAGTATGAAACTGTTCATCCGACTGTTGCTCTCGTCATCGGGGAGCGTTTGTTCAGCACCAATTCCGCAGAACTTCTCAATCCCTCTGTTATGGTACCGTCATCTCGTTTCAGCGTTGCTAATACTAGTGGCGTCTTCAGACGCTCCGTTTGGATTTTGAAGAGTTGCCCCGAATGCTGGTTTGAAGCTGTCTCTGCACGTATGTGTTCAATGCTCTTCTTGTGCTTTTTTTAACTCTTGTTTGTAGCATTATTTTACTTCCCTGAACTGTGTGAGTCTGACATCTCTGTCCTTACCGTTGTCACTCTTTAATAACACTTCCGTTTGCTTTTTTGCGCAACCTTGTTAGTCTCCTAGTCCATGGAACGTTCCGCTTGCGCCCTGTGTCAGCGATTGCTGCCCTTTCATCTTTTCGTAGCAAGTCAGTCAAAATATGTGCTTTATAATCCACTGATTCCTCAACTGCGTGTAGGGAGGGAAGGACCTGAATCATCTGTCTTAGTTTTGCCCAGTCCGCTAATATCTGACCTGTGTAGGTGTGCATGTATATCTGTGTGTCTGTGGCCATGACGATAGCGTTGTGGTATCTGTGAGTAGTGCCACCCATGACCTCCCACCCCGTTATAAGTGGCAATCCATTTGCAATTGTTATGTTAATCCTGCTGCTGGTTCCCGATGGTGCTACGTAGGTGGGTGGCTGATTCGAACTGTTGGCGATGTAGAGGTTGTGTTCATTTAGCACCTCATGGATTTGGTGCCCTCAATCATCCGTTGCATCAGAGTGGGATGCAGTCGACCTAGCGTTTATATCTGCAGCTATTAGTAAGTTTCTTTTATTGGAGTATTCGACAACGTCTCTGAGGCAACTGAGATGTGGTTCAATGTTGTGCGAGTAGTGTGCGTATAATGACGCAATAATCCACTTCTTTCCTTCGTGCACTATTTCCACTGTTACGAGATATTCAGTAATAAGATGAGCTATCTGTGTAACTGTAAGATTTCGATTTGTGACAACGATCGCAACCTTCTGAATGGATGTACCTGTTATGATGATGTGGACAAAACCTACTAATTTTCCGTTCCTGGACAAAGTCCGCGTATACTTCATCCACTAGTTATCTAGCTCCATACTAATTAGAGTCTGGTTGTTTGCATTCAGCTGTAAGAGTTTCATGGATGTCATGTATACACAAAACATTTAGGTCCCTCTTGATTGTAAAGGAAGTATACTCGTCCATGGGACCTCGCGAGATCTTTGTATACATTTTCTCGAATGAGCTTTTCCCCATTCTAGTGCAGACTTAGTGTAGTAGCACAATCAGTTCTTTAATGTCTGTCGGTATATTGGCTGATTTCATTGGCGTATATTTTGTTCCAGCTTTAAAATCTCAAAGTTTTGTGTTCTTTGTCTGATCGTTCTCTCGCTGTCTGCTCTGCCTGTGAGCGTGTTGTGGGCTTCTGTATTTATTGTTTTGTGTCGTATTCTTGTTTACTTTAGAGCTTATGTGGTCGACGTTGTGTTGGGATTTCCGATTGTTTGTGAATCTACAAGTTTTCACTTTTTTCCATCCAATGCAGGTCATCAAACGTTGTGATATTGTGTGCTCTATCTTATTTGTGTTTGTGAACCCCACTGAGATGAACATCACTGGTTTGATGTAGGTTTGGCACTTTATGGGATTGTATACCGTGTTGGGTTTCAGTGTGACATGTTTGTGTTCTGTCAAAGTTCTTTTTCCTATGCCTGTGTTTTGGGCGTATCCTTGGTGTCTGTCCAAGTTCGTGAGCTATGAAGTAGTTACTGGTATAAAACTGATAATTATTCACACCAATAAAATTACAACGATACATACATCTTAACACACCAAGGCCAGGAGGAGGAAAGGTAACGAAGGAAGTGACAGAAGAAGAAAGGCAGACAAAAGATGAACACGACTTCATAAAGACGTTGTAGTTTGTATCCCTTCTGCCGCATGCGATGGCCGAGCGGTTCTAGGCACTTCAGTCCGGAACCACGCGGCTGCTACGGTTGCAGGTTCGAATCCTGCCTCGGGCGTGGATGTGTGTGATGTCCTTAGGTTAGTAAGGTTTAAGTGGTTCTAAGTTTAGGGGACTGATAACGTCAGCTGTCAAGTCCCATAGCGCTTAGAGCCATTTGAACCATTTTTTGTATCCCTTCTTCCAGATTTTGAAACACTATGGGTTTAATGATTCAGTACATAATTATTTTTAACAAAAGTAATTTTACTAGCACAAGGAAAACAAGAAAAAATACAGATGTTCTAAGCTTGACTTTTAAAAGTTTAGCGTCTTGCATCCGTACAGACAACTAACGAAAAATGAGGCTTACACAGATTTCGGCAGGAATAGGTCTCGCCTTTGTTGCAGGAACCATTCCAGCTATCTCTTAAAATGATCATGACAACGCGCTCCAGGAACTGGGGAGTGACTCCGCCTCCTGGACAGAAGCTCAAGACCGTACCAGTAAACTGCTTTTCAGCATGGCGTAAAGGACCTTTAAGCCGGGCATGCGTGTTAGGAATACTATTCACAATTTGATGTATAACGGTAAAATCGATGACCGTCTTCCTGGTAACCATAAAACATTGATACAATTATAGCATGGGTGAAATTTTGCACTTCCATGACAAGAGAATCTAGAATAGCGTATCTAAAGATGTCGTTTTGTTCCCCGATCAACCAAGAAAAAACATGCAATAGTTAAGAAGTCAAATATCGAGACGTGATCAGTCCGCACGGGATTTCCGGAACGAAATTATAAACAGACTATGGTGTACGGTAATACTGCAGTGCCATAGGTATTTATCAGAGACTAGAAATTAGCACACAATAGACGGAACCGGCATGGCAGTGCTGTGCTCGGCTGGGAAGACAACACATACAGAGGGAGACGTCCAGAAGGCTGGACGGCGGAGCGCAGGGCAGGCCGCCGCTACAAAGGGCAAGGTGGGTAACGGTGCGTGAGACCGCGCGCGCGCCTCTAAACATAGCGGCCGCTAAAGATAGCGACGCCCACCTACCTGCTGGGAAGGGATCAAGTGCCGCCCATCACTGCAGTGTGTACACAACCGCGTCCTTCTCGCACATGAAGCTGCGACTTACACATACAATCCCGTCTCCAAGATCAAGTAAACAAACGCTGCTGCGTGGCGGTTAAGGCACATCGCTGAATGAATCGTTAAGTTCTTTGTAGTAGTCTCCTTTTCGAGAAACACCACACCATTAATCTCACAATAGTTGGGATCCGAGCGTCCCATTTTCGGCGGGAGCTGCAGGGCGTTCTGAGAGGTTCATTTCTCCCAACAGTGCACCCTATGAGTAACTTCGTCGTCTGTATGTCTAATTAGGGCTTGTCCAGTGATGGTGTGGAAGTGTTGTCCCAGCTGCGTGGCGGTTGATACTTTCGTCATCTTCATCTTCATGGCAGAGACAGAGGAAGCGTTGTTGTTGTTGTTGTTGTTGTTGTTGTTGGTGGTGGTGGTGGTGGTGGTGGTGGTGGTGGTGGTGACAGCAATGTAAATGATGTTGATAGTGGTGAATGATTACAGACATAAGAACCAAGCTCGAAGTGCGACCTATGTAGATTAGTTCTAACGAGAATACGGTGGTCTCGTATCTTAACGCCCATTATCCATGATTCTTTAAGGAATCGAATTCTATGTATAAAACACCTTCAAACGTCTGATTACTTTACGAATGAGTTAATGTGTTAAATATTTCCTTTAAGCATTTAAGAGAGAATAAGTTTAGAAAGTTTGTTGAAGGCACTCAGTGTTCTTATTACGAAACACTGGACGACTATAAACTGGGTAATTTGCTCTCCATTTTAAGCAAAATCAAGTTTTTAACGCATCTCAATGTTGATTATGTCATACCTTCTAAACTAAGTGTCACAGAGAGAGATTATTCTGTAGGTACATTTCGGTGACGTATGTAAATTCTTCCTGCAAAGTGTGTTGCGAACAGAGTTAGTAGCAGGGAAGTAATAAATTAAAACGTCCTGCCTAATACTGAAGTTTGATGCAGAACAGCGAAAATCTAGGACGCGATAAAGTTCTTTTCCTTTCATAATTTTGTGTGGTTGTCAGCGCCGAAACGTTTGGTGAAAGTTTGAAACGATGCACAAACTGTGGTGGATGTGGCTAAGTGCTCTCATTCTCAAATACTGGAAGAATGAAGTCTGTCTAGCTGCGCGCCGTCAGTTACGTTTCTGTGACACTGGACTTTTTTTATTGTGTTAAACTATTAAACATATTACGCCTCTTAATGAGTAATATGATAGAATATTAAATTTTTATATTAGTTCAAACATTACGAGAAACATTGAAAATCGAATTTTTGTTGCCTCTAGGCTGCGAATGGTACAGGGTGGTCAGGATAGCGTTTTAGTAATACAGTTTCCGAAGGATATAGCACGATTAAATTGCACTCACTAAATACGGCAGTGCAGAAATAACTGGAATGCATACCATGCCTTCGCGTAAAATTTAGTCACCAGAAGCTGTACCCCACTACATCTCCTCTCAGAGCCGTCCTATTACTAGTGACGAAAGTTTTTACTCCCGTTAAGATTCGAACTAGCCGTCTCCAGATCCCATGTATTTGCGACTAGCGTCACTTAAAACATGAAACTGAAGGTGGCCTTCCAGTCAGTAACACTGTGGTGTGCAGAATATTCACAGTGTAATGGCAGTCCTGTGCAACCTGGCAGAACAAATTGAAGCTTATAATTTCAAAGTTATTCCAGAGTGACAAGAGAGTACTTCAAAACACAGCCATGGAAGGTGGCCTTCCAGTCAGTAACACTGTGGTGTGCAGAATATTCACAGTGTAATGGCAGTCCTGTGCAACCTGGCAGAACAAATTGAAGCTTATAATTTCAAAGTTATTCCAGAGTGACAAGAGAGTACTTCAAAACACAGCCATATCGGTGGTGAGTTGCATCTGTGTTCCTATTTTGTATTATAACTATCTTACCTCATGCTGCTTCGGTCGCGCTTGTGTAGTAATTACAATAAAATAATTTTATAAACATCTTTTAGGCCTACTGATATGCATGAAAGAGCCGTTTCTTTTTCTATGCAATTCTGACACAGCCGATTCGTCATGGTGACTGTGAAATAGCTTCCCTTGATTTAGTTCACAACTTGTATCACCTTTCTAACTTTTTACGCTAATTAAGGCCATAGAGGCATGGTCTTTTCCTATGTACTCCTTCCCCAAAAGCGATTCTGGTACCTGGAATCGGAGGTTTTTGTTAATACTGCCTTTGAGTTCTTGTAGTGATATTTCCACAGAAACTTTCGTTCTCTAACAGATATTTCTTCATTTCTCACCAAGAAGTCAAATACCAATTTTCATAAAAATTTTCAACCCCTATTTCACCGCCTTAGATGGTGAATTTCCAAAAAAAAAAAAAAAAAAAAAAAAAAAAAAAATACATTTTTTAAAATTTCTAGCCGAGGAGTCAAATACCAATTTTCACGTATTTTCAAACAACTTTCACTCACTATTTCACTCGCTTAGGAGTTGAATTTCCAAACGTACTGGATCAAATGTTTTGCTTTTAATATCTAACCGAGAAACCAAATACCAATTTTCGTAGCTATAGCTTCATAACTGCCTTAATAGCAACTTATCTTCAAAACCCTTCATTCCCTATTTCACTTCCTTAGGGCTGGAACTTAGAAAAAAAATACCTTCTTTAACGATAAAGACAGTCTAAGTTCAACACCGTCTCCAAATTTCAAGAGTGGAGGGGGGGGGGGGGGGAATAAGTCAGTCAGGAATGCAATTACATCAGGCGTGCCTAGCGATTCATAAGTGCGCACTATATTCCATTTTGGACGACTGCTAAAGTATACCCGCCGCCTGCATCACAGGAAACAACGCCTCGCTCTACCGTGACAGCCGTAGAGCTTGCCCGCCGCCCGATTAATTCCTATGAACACGTCCCACACGCGAATCGTTGTCCCGCATGGGTGCGGAGCTATTTTCAGCGAGCGCACAGCACAGCGCCCGGTAGCGGCGATGTCGCGCGGGAGAAAGCGGTGGCACACGTGACACTGTGTGCCGCCGGAGAAAGTGTATTGATCAGCGGGGGGCGCCGGGCCTACAGGCGGGCGCCGCTGCGAGTCGGTGCGCACCCCTCGCTTAACGCACCGCGGAGGCGGGCAGGGGCGGTGAATCAATACGCACCGGCGCCCAAGCCACGCCAAAACAACGTGCGTGCTTACACACACACACAGCGACGTCAACAACAAAGGAGCAACGGCGCCGCGTCACGCAGACGTTAGTGGGCCCACTGGGCATCGAGGAAATAAATTCACCCGGCAAAATATGTCTCTCCCCCCCCCCCCCCCGGAAGATAATGCGGATAAGACCGTGTAACACAATCTCTGCCTTGTTAATGACCTGAATTCGACGAGGAAGAGTTTCTCCAGGTATGCCTCGTCCGCCGAGCGGGTCTGCCCGACCTGTGTATGGATGATGGGATAGCGATCGTGTCCATGCTCCAGGTGCGACGTTCCGACTGGCGGACCTTTACCTGCTAGCAGACAACCCATCAATGCAGGCAGATTAGGGTCCGCCGCAGGTGTCCACACACAGTCGCACGGGTCGGTGAGCCAGTCCAGTTGTGAATGGGCGACTTTATCCAGCTGCAGCCACGACAGTTATTGATTACCATATTCCGAAGTGCGAACAAACTGCGACGATTTTGATTGCAATGTTCCACCCCCTGTTCCCAGCAGTCCCATTTTCTGTGGGATTAAAATAAAGTGATTTAGAGAGCCAGCCGAGGAGTTATAGTGTGCCTACAAGTACGTCAAATCAGAAACGTACTCGTACAACCCCAGCATCCGTATTAAACAGACCTAGAAGGAGACGCAACACTTAGTCGCAAAGAATGTTGAATTAAACATTCTGATTCAGGTAAAAGGTTACTTAAATGAACGAACCCACGTCGTGGTACAAAAAACAATCTCATAACATCGCAAAATCACCTCCACTTTTAACTATAACCTATACATATTGCGCGTCAAATGCCTCACTGGGCCGTCAATTGCACTCGGAGTTTCGCATTATTTGAAAGAGAGAAAATCGCGAGTCGTCAGACCATATAAGACGCTTCCAGTAAGCTACTGCCCAGTCTGTCTCTTGTTTAACCCATTGAAGACATACGGTTTTACACCTCACCGTAAGCAAATGACCTATCGTGAAGTACAAGACTCGAAATTTCCATGGCATGCAGTCAGTTAAGTTTCGAGCGGAAACTGGTGGACATGGATCTGATTTCACTAACAGGATCAATTCCTGTCCAATTTCAAGCCGAATGTCCTTGACAACGTGTGAGACTCGTCTCCATACCCTAACAGTAAAGATATTTTTACAACCACCGCTGTTGCGCCATATTACTTGGCTGCGAGAGTTATAGCGTTCCCTGCAAACACGTTAGCTAGGCAGTCGGTGCTGATATACCAACAAATTGAGCAATGTCATTCATGGTGTGGTAATGGACGCGTGCCAACAACATAGATCCTTTATGCTATTCAGTCGCCTCTCCACGTCGGCCTAACTGGGGTGATGGCATTGTTGGCCGGGAGGCCCCATTCGGGGGAGTTCGGCCGCCGTATTGCAAGCCCTTTTTAGGTGATGCCACATCGGCATCGAACCGGGGCCCCCTGCGCAGTAGGCGGTAACGCTACCGCTACGCTACGGAGGCGGACTTTACCAAGCAAAAAACTTTTCACTTTCGCCTAGTAACACGTCACACCTACATGAGCCCTGATAACAGCTGCAATTCCTTACGATCGGACCAAGTTATGGTTACAGAAGACACTACGTACTGAAGTCCTGCAATAGTAAGACACTGCGCTAGCATTCCGGAGGAGGCGGTTCAATCCCCGAGCGGATATCCAGATTTATATTTACTGTGGTTTTCTTAATAACTTAACGCCAATATCAGGCTTATTCCTGCGTGATTTCGGCCGATTTCGTTCCCCATTTCCCCAGTCCAAGCTTCTGTTCCGTCTCTACATACCTTGATGTTGAAAGAACGTTAAATCTTAATCTTCTCTTTCTTCCTTTAATAATATCATATCCAACCAATCCTGCCACAGCTCGCTCTGTGGATGGTGAGGACTTGGGCCATGGTGTGTTATCCACGCTATCACAGAGATCTGAAATGAGAATTACAAGCTGGAATCTAACGAGCCATTCCATGTGTGTATTGTCCTATGTTTCTCAAACAAAAATTTCATGGATTTAGCTCAGTAAGTAGCACTATTTCATTAGGGAGTCTGGTACAATGTACGATTCTCGTTAAGGCGACGGGCGGACAGTGAAATCAAGCTCTCCACAAACTCTGTGAACCTGTTCAAGGAACCAGGCCACTACAGTCAGAGAAACATCTTTTGAATAATTAAAACATTTTTGGAGACTTTAATGAAGATTAGGGTTTCACATCGCGTCGTCGACGGCGAGGTCATTACAGTCGAGCACAAGGTCGGATGGGGGGGGGGGGGCGTAATCTGACCCCCAAGGAAAAAATTAGTAAAAGGTTTTATACTTTTACATAGTTTATATAAAATTCCTCAATTTTGGGAGAAAAAAGTAAAACGAAAACTAAAAGACACTCAAATGGCAATAAATTCCAGACTTTAGAAGCTATTTTTAAAATATACACTATATTTCAGTTTCCTGGGAGATGGCCTGCCCAGATGAATGGGTCTGCGGCCTGAGCGCCTTCAGAAAACATTCGAGCCAGGAAAAGGCGCAAATTAACGTAATAAGAGTGCCTGCTGCCCACAATAAATCCGACACGGTTTGTGAGTTCTCTGGCTGTGTTCCAAAAACGACAGCTTAGAGACAGAACGGCGACACTTTCTGCAGGACCCGCACATCATTCTGCCGAACAGTGTTTGGGTGCATATGGTGCTAGTTTTGACTGATTTGCTCTATCGATGGGGCTGGGAAGTGATGTTCCACTCGCACACTTTTCCGACTTATGCCCTTGTGCCTTCCACATTGATTCCTAAGATAAAGAAGCACTTCATAGCATTCGCTTCAGAACTGTTACAGAAATTCGTCGGGCAATAAACTGTTCCATTCGGACTATCAACAAAACTGGCGATGCTAAGGATAGCCTACGACTTACTTACTGCTTGCAGCGGGTTATACACAATGCTGGTAAAACTTTGAAACTTGTGCGTGTTTTGTAAGAGTTGTAAACAAATAGTTGCCTCCAATTAAATTTTCAACCAACGTACATACTCCGCCGGACATTAAAATTGCACAACCTTGAAAATAGTACGCAACGAACCTAAAATTGGCAGAAAGGTGATACTCGCTTGTATATGCAAAGGATTGCCACTACAGGGCACCAGCACAAGGTGCATAGGAGTAACGCCATCTACATTGTGGGCTGTTTGTGAGAAGATCGTGTTATACCTCGTTTAAGGAGAGACGTCTACCAGTATGTATCGGAATTCGATAGCTGCAGGATTGTCGTGTATCGAGGCTGCGGCTTATCGTACAGCGATACTGCCACGTTATGTAGCTTCCGTTAACGAATGGGCTTGTTCGCAGCAAGGCCAATACTCACACCTAAAGCGCGGCGATGTCTGCAGCACCATCGGCTGTTAAGAACGGCGGCCACTGCTGCAGTTCCCATTGACGCGGCAGTAGAGAGACGTGCCAACGAAAACACTGGACGCAGGAGTGACACCATGTCGTCTTTCCTGACAGTTATGTGTACAGCATTACGATGTACGTATCCGCGAGTGGAGGCTCCGAGGATTGCATTCGTCATCTTCACATGGACCCACTCTTGGTGTAATGATATTCGTGTGAGTAATGCTTCCGCAAACACGATGACCTATGGTTCGCGGCCGGTAATATGGACAGCAGCCACTTAACAACTACCAGTTGTTAAGGCCAGATGTTATACCCATCTTTGAGGTCTTCTTGATGTTATCTTTCAACAAGGTAATGCAAAATCGCCTGTTATCCGTGACGTCCTGATGTACCTTGATACTGAAGGTATTCGACTGTTGCCCACTCTAGCATGTTCCGCAAATACTTCACAAATTTAAAGCATCTGGTCGTGGACTACGGAGCGACTGACGCGCATGCACTCGTCAGTAACTATGATTAATGCAACCGGCCGTGGAATTGCAACACCATGGAATGTCGTACCCGTATCTGTCATCCAGTGTCATTTCGACTATTTGCCCATTCGGGTTACACCCGTTGTTTGCGTCCTAGGTAGCAGCTATCTGCACTAAATTTCAAATATTGTATACCCCTAAATATAGTGTACACAAAGTGTGTCCGGAAAGTAGTTGAGTGGCTCTTTCCCGCCAAGCCGGAAGGCTGCAATATTGCGACTGGTGGGGCGAAAGTTGGTGGGGTATCTTCGTAAGGTAAGGCGTTCCTCGTCAGTTGCCTTCTGCCCACTGCCCAGAGCCGGTGGCTCGCAGTGTGTACCTCTGTGTGAATGCCGCGTCGACAGATTAAAATGACACCGTTCACTGAACAGCGACATAGCATTAAATCAAAAAGACAAAGTGCAAACGTAGGCTTTCCCGAAACACAAAAAGTGAAGTATTACGAAGTCGCGGGTTAAGGCAATGCTCAGTTTCTTTTTTGATTCCAAACGTTCGGAATTTATGCCACAGGGACAAACTGTCAACAGATAATTTTACTTGGAAGTCCTTGAAAAGTTCCGAAACCGGGTGCTTCGCATCAGGAAGCACATAGGTGTAAAGTGGCGACTCCATTACGATAACGCTCCGTCTCATACCGCCTTCATTGTTAGCGAGTTCCTGGCGAAGCACGGTGTGGCAACGTTGCCCCAGCCACCTTACAGTCCCGATGAGGCACCAGCACACTTCATTTTGTTTCCTCGAATAAAGAGAGGTTTGAAGGCCCATCGTTTTGGGACGGTAGATGTCGTGAAAGCGGCCGCGATGTGGTGTCTGAAGGTGGTTCCCGTCAACGTGTCCCAGAAAGACCATCGGAGCTGATACAATCGCTGAAAAAAGTGCTAACGCCGAAGGATGCTATTTTGAAGAATACATGTACTTTAATTTTCAATAAACTGTTCTTTATGAATTTATTCAACTTATTTTCCGGAAACACATTGTATGATCATATTTGCTGAACCAATTTGGTGAAATAACCCCATCAGCCAGACGGAGCAATTCTCAATGAAAAGCGTAAATTAGTGAAGACTTTTGTTGAAATTATGCTCTGCTCGCACTTAGCATACCCTTACAGTTCCGTCGATGCGCGCTGTTGTGGCCTGGTTTGCCACAGCGGCCGTTCACGCCGTGGCTCCCACTCCAGTGCGACAGAAGAGCAGCAGACGGCTACTTACCTGCAAGCAGAAAACAAAGAGGCGTGTTCACAACTACCTGTGGCTGCGGCGTCGGCGCGCGCTGCGGCATTGCGGAGCACTGGGCACAGAAATACAGCACGCTAAATCCGCAGGCGCGCGCGGTCCCGAGGAAACTGGCGTAAATCGGGCGCCGCGTGCGGCTGACACAATCTTTGCCAATTTGTGACGACACGCGCCGACCCGTCGCGGCTTTATTTTTGGGACACCACTACGGCATTCTGAACGCGTGGCCAAATGACGGCTTACAGCTACATACCGTAGCAGTGGAGAAGTTTACAACTGAGCGCTACCACTTCGTATCGGAAGAGCGTTTAGGGCAAAGAAAGAAACTGAGGCGAGGAAGTAAACAAAATCTACCGCTAATTGATAACTACTATGGGATTTAAAAACACTCTTAGCCATTAAAATTACAGCACGAAGGATGGCGAATGACGAACATTTACTTACTCTGCGTACACGCTATAGGAGGAAAAACACATGAATCACTTTGTACGTGATTTGGAAGTAGTAAATGGTCCCAAACTTCGTGCACATGGTGCCACGTTACTCTTCCTTACGCGAGACGTAATACGACCTTCTCACAAACAAAATTATCTTTCATTATATGTTGTTGTTGTCCTCAGTACTGAGACTGGTTTGATGCAGCTCTCCATGCTACTCTATCCTGTGCAAGCTGCTTCATCTCCCAGTACCTACTGCAACCTACATCCTTCTGAATCTGCTTAGTGTATTCATCTCTTGGTCTCCCTCTACGATTTTTACCCTCCACGCTGCCCTCCAATGCTAAATTTGTGATCCCTTGATGCCTCAAAACATGTCCTACCAACCGATCCCTTCTTCTGATCAAGTTGTGCCACAAACTTCTCTTCTCCCCAATCCTATTCAATACCTCCTCATTAGTTACATGATCTATCCACCTTATCTTCAGCATTCTTCTGTAGCACCACATTTCGAAAACTTCTATTTTCTTTTTGTCTAAACTAGTTATCGTCCATATTTCACTTCCATACATGGCTACACTCCATACAAATATTTTCAGAAACGACTTCCTGACACTTAAATCTATACTTGATATTAACAAATTTCTCTTCTTGAGTACCGCTTTCCTTGCCATTGCCAGTCTACATTTTATATCCTCTCTACTTCGACCATCGTCAGTTATACTACTTCCTAAATAGCAAAACTCCTTTACTACTCTAAGTGTCTCGTTTCCTAAACTAATTCTCTCAGCATCACCAGACTTAATTCGACTACATTCCATTATCCTCGTTTTACTTTTGTTGATGTTAATCTTATATCCTCCTTTCAAGACACTATCCATTCCGTTCAACTGCTCTTCCAAGTCCTTTGCTGTCTCTGACAGAATTACAATGTCATCGGCGAACCTCAAAGTTTTTATTTCTTCTCCATGGATTTTAATACCTACTCCGAACTTTTGTTTCCTTTACTGCTTGCTCAATATACAGATTGAATAACATCGGGGAGAGGCTACAACCCTGTCTCACTCCCTTCCCAACCACTGCTTCCCTTTCATGCCCCTCGACTCTTATAACTGCCATCTCGTTTCTGTACAAATTGTAAATAGCCTTTCGCTCCCTGTATTTTACCCCTCCCACCTTCAGAATTTGAAAGAGAGTATTCCAGTCAACATTGTCAAAAGCTTTTTCCAAGTCTACAAATGCTAGAAACGTAGGTTTGCCTTTTCTTAATCTTTCTTCTAAGATAAGTCGTAAAGTCAGTATTGCCTCACGTGTTCCAACATTTCTACGGAATCCAAACTGATCCTCTCCGAGGTCCGCATCTACCAGTTTTTCCATTCGTCTGTAAAGAATTCGCGTTAGTATTTTGCAGCTGTGACTTATTAAACTGATAGTTCGGTAACTTTCAGATCTGTCAACACCGGCTTCCTTTGGGATTGGAATTATTATATTCTTCTTGAAGTCTGAGGGTATTTCGCCTGTCTCATACATCTTGCTCACCAGCTGGTAGAGTATTGTCATGACTAGCTCTCCTAAGGCGGCCAGTAGTTCTAATGGAATGTTGTCTACTCCGGGGACCTTGTTTCGACTCAGGTCTTTCAGTGCTCTGTCAAACTCTTCACGTAGTATCTTATATCCCATTTCGTCTTCATCTACATCCTCTTCCATTTCCATAATATTATCCTCAAGTACATCGCCCTTGTATAAACCTTCTATATACTCCTTCCACCTTTCTGCCTTCCCTTCTTTGCTTAGAACTGGGTTGCCATCTGAGCTCTTGATATTCATACACGTGGTTCTCTTCTCTCCAAAGGTCTCTTTAATTTTCCTGTAGGCAGTACCTATTTTACCCCTAGTGAGATAAGCTTCTACATCCTTACATTTGTCCTCTAGCCATCCCTGCTTAGCCATTTTGCACTTCCTGTTGATGTCATTTTTGAGACGTTAGTATTCCTTTTTGCCTGATTCATTTACTGCATTTTTATATTTTCTCCTTTCATCAATTAAATTCAATATTTCTTCTGTTACCCAAGGATTTCTAGCAGCCCTCGTCTTTTTACCTACTTTATCCTCTGCTGCCTTCACGACTTCATCCCTCAGAGCTACCCATTCTTCTTCTACTGTGTTTCTTTCCCCCATTCCTGTCAATTGTTCCCTTATGCTCTCCTTGAAACTCTGTACAACCTCTGGTTCTTTCAGCTTATCCAGATCCCATGTCCTTAAATTCCCACCTTTTTGCAGTTTCTTCAGTTTTAACCTACAGGTCATAACCAATAGATTGTGGTCAGAGTCCACATCTGCCCCTGGAAATGTGCTACAGTTTAAAACCTGATTCCTAAATCTCTGTCTTACCATTATATAATCTATCTGATACCCTTTAGTATCTCCAGGATTCTTCCATGTATACAACCTTCTTTTATGATTCTTGAACCACGTGTTAGCTATGATTAAGTTATGCTCTGTGCAAAATTCTACCAGACGGTTTCCTCTTTCATTTCTTAGCCCCAATCCATAATCACCTACTATGTTTCCTTCTCTCCCTTTTCCTACTGACGAATTCCAGTCACCCATGACTATTAAATTTTTGTCTCCCTTCACTACCTGAATAATTTCTTTTATCTCATCATACATTTCATCAATTTCTTCATCATCTGCAGAGCTAGTTGGCATATAAACTTGTACTACTGTAGTAGGCATGGTCTTTGCGTCTATCTTGGCCACAATAATTCACTATGCTGTTTGTAGTAGCTTTCCCGCATTCCTATTTTCCTATTCATTATTAAACCTACTCCTGCATTACCCCTACATGATTTTGTGTTTATAACTCTGTAGTCACCTGACCAGAAGTCTTGTTCCTCCTGCCCCCGAACTTCACTAATTCCCACTATATCTAACTTTAACCTATCCATTTTCCTTTATTAAATTTTCTAACCTACCTGCCCGATTAAGGGATCTGACATTCCACGGTCCGATCCGTAGCACGCCAGTTTTCTTTCTCCTGATAACGACGTCCTCCTGAGTAGTCCCCGCTCGGAGATCCGAATGGGGGACTATTTTACCTCCGGAATATTTTACCCAAGAGGACGCCATCATCATTTAATCATACAGTAAAGCTGCATGTCCTCGGGAAAAATTACGGCTGTAGTTTCCCCTTGCTTTCAGCCGTCCGCAGTACCAGCACAGCAAGGCCGTTTTGGTTAATGTTGCAAGGCCAGATCAGCCAATCATCCAGACTGTTGCCCCTGCAACTACTGAATATGCTGCTGCCCCTCTTCAGGAACCACATGTTTGTCTGGCCTCTCAACAGATACCCCTCCGTTGTGGTTGCACCTACGGTACGGCCATCTGTATCGCTGAGGCACGCAAGCCTTCCCACCAACGGCAAGGTCCATGGTTCATTATTTATCGAGTGTAAATGGTTTTAGCCCTACGTAAATTCGTGCGGATGAGCTGAAATACTGATTATATTCATATCCGAACATGAAGTATACTTCACGCCAATGTGACGCAAGTTGACTGCTGCCTCCATTGTGTTGCCATTTTAATAGCTATGTACATTTATTCAGTTCACACACAGTGATTCAATGACTTAAAGGATACATGTAAGAGAAGGACAAACAAAATTTCTGTCTCTCCACTGTTAATAGCATGCCGCTCGTTCCTTATAAGTCCTTACAGATTGAACAGTTTTTGCTTTGCGTTTCCAAGCAGTATCGTTCCTTTCTTTGTAAGAGAGAGTCTACTTATAAAGCCTTTAAGTGATATGCTGTATTTCTGTGCCACTTAACTGTGCGATTCCTTTCTGGAAACAGCTTTCGGATCTTACTGTACAAGCAAAAAAAAGTCAGCTTCCACCAGTTCAGTGTGGTCCTCAGCACACGAAGATATGGAGCCAATAGTTATACTTTCTATAAACAGTACTTTTAACGCTCTTGGAAAACAAAGATGTTTATAAACAAAGAAAGCTAACGCTAGTTTTACACTAATGTACATCGCCGCTTTCAAGCATGCGCACTCTCGCACCATACACACAAGCACGTCACCTCGCCCCCTCCCCTCCCCAAACACACACACTTTACAACGAAGATGAACTGAGTGAAAGAATTCTTTGCAAGTACAGCTCCTGCTGATTGGCTTAACGACGGTAACACTTCGACACTAATGCGATACAAAGTAAGCGTCGTTCTCTTTCCACTGCGTAAATCATTGCACTTTCTCTAGAGTTTTGGCAAGATTCGACGTAAGTGTAGTCACACTTAATCTGAATTCAAACAAAATACTGTTATTGAAGCTTAAAGCTAACATATGAAATGATAAAAGTATGTTCCTTTCGGTAACAGCCAGCGCCTCTGTTTACGTCTCGTCGACAGGATGTCATTGCAGACAGATCACTAGCGTAGCTCTGGGAAGGATGAGGGAAATAAGCGGTCGTGGCCTACCGAAAATACAAATAAATAAAATTTTAGAGAACCTGAATCAGGTTGGCTGGACAGAGTTAAAACTCACTGTTCCAAACTGTGAACGGAGACTCTTTTATCACTACATCTCGCTTCAGATGATTAGCAGGCAAAAACAGTACAAATAATTCCAAGTTCCGTTTACTGGTGACCCGTTTCCTAAGATAGCGTAAATTATAATTTCCACGCATTAGTCAATAGTAGACCCTATATGTGGATTACTTTTCTGTTTCCAATCCGTTTCAGAGTAAAATTCTGAACTGAAACTAACTATCTCTCTCTCTCTCTCTCTCTCTCTCTCTCTCTCTCTCACCCTCTCTCATGTCAGAAGAAATCGGGCAAACAATGGTTGCAAGTATGAATCTAAGTTTTTCTTGTTTCAGCCATTTTTCCTCTAAACAGAAAGTACCCAGTATTCGCGGCTTTAAGGTAAATGTTGTTCGCAACCCTAAGGTTTCTTTGAACATCGTAGTGCTTTACTTGGCATGGTCTTAATGCGACCTTTCAACTGACTTAGCCATCCTATTAAAGACGGAATTAAAACCTGGATCTGGTATTTCTCACATTAACAAATTTCCAGGGGAGAAAGAAGCGACAGATGAGAAAATACTGTTAGGACCGACCGAAAACTGACGCCTGAACCTTTGGAAGTTTCTGGCTGGTATTCACGTAGCTATCGGGACTGCAATAAGCAGGTTATAACTGGAGACGTTTTCTTATTATGAAATTATACGCTCTAGGAGGCAGGAAAATGTCAATGTTAATTGATAACAAACACAAACCAGAAAAGGTTTCAAATATGAAAATGCACAGGTGTTCACTGTATTTGCACTGAAGTAATCATAAATTAGTAATAATGTAGCCATAATCTGTCACACATCAATCTCAGATATAATATAAAAATTCCATGCATCTGCTGGTAAAGTGCTATCTTAATTACCACGCAGTGTCAATTAAGTTTCATTTTATAATCACAAAAACATTACTCAAATTACAGTTGCAAGGAACTGACACCGCAGCAGGAAGACATTTAGTTCCATGGAAATAAGCAAGATTTAGTAAAATGAAATAGTCCCCTTCAAGTGACGGCGACAATTCAACCAATGTTACTAAAACAATTTCATCATATGTACATGGAAAAAACTGCATCGTTAACAGAAGAAAAATAAGTTTGTAGATGTTGATGATACACTGCGCCTCCTGCAGAACGGGAATCTGTTGCCGTCTGCACAGCGGAACGCTCACATACTGAAGACTGCGCTCCAGGCCGCGTGTACGACAGACCGCGACGATACAGCCAGTCATTCCTGCGCCAGCGAACAGCTCTTCTCAGTCCACGCTGGTCGCTCGTTCGTGAGCGAGGACACTCAGCCAAAGAACAGTACACCTTAATGTCAGTAAACAATGACGTGGAATTACTCACGGCCCGACGAAAAAAAAAAAAAAAACTACTGGCTTTCTTATGTGAACTAGATGCCCCATAGTGTCGGAATGTATCTCGGCATATTTTTACTATTTTTCATGTTCTGAACGCGGGATAGGACTTATCAGTGTCTTTCTATTCTGAACGAACTAACAGACAAATACATCTCAAAACTAAAGTCGTTCATCTCTACGTTTAAATACGAATCACTACGAAGAGCATGGCAAAGCGTACTTTTCCTACTTCGAAAACATTAAAGTTTGCTAACGTTCCATTCATTTGCGCTTGATGTGTGCGTAGAATAACTGATTATATATCCCATGAATTATTTGTAAGCTTTTATAAAGCGGATTTAGTACTGAGCACTTTAATCGTTCAGGAAACTGATCATATCCGTAGGAAAAGTTATGTATGTGACTGAGTAGCGCGCTAACGTATGCAACACAGCGCTTTGGTATCCTGCTACATATACACCCACATGATTTCCTGTTGTCAGCGATATAACTACTAGCTCAATCTCCGCCTTGTTAATATCACGCAAGTGTATTTTAGATAGAAGTCTTGAAAAACCATTTCTAAGAGAGTTACATAATTCCCAGCAGAAACTAAGTTTTTATGTAGTTCACCTCCTACATTAAAAAGCGACTATTGAATGCTGTACATGTATTTTGCATGGTTTTATGCTCGAGAGACCTACAGTAGATTTTGGTTGAAAGGGGCACTAACTTTTCCGGACAGATGGCCTGGCGGAGGCGAGACATCATCACGACCACCGAAGTTCACAAAACATAGCCTCTCTTGACTTTTTGTGCTGCTAGCTTAAGGATGAATTGCTCAGTTCAGCAGTCCCTGGTGCATAAACTATTACGGCACGAATACGAGGTGTGGAAGTGATTCCGCAAAAAACTTTACGAGTTAAGCTACCATTTGCAACAAACCGCACAGCCGTACCTAGCATAGTGCCTCAGAAACAAAATTTTGTAATAATCAGAGGAAGAGTTTATGCCCGCGCTATATTTCAGTATCTGCAGATGCGACTAAAGATCTACGAATGCGGATAATGGACTTCTCGAATAAGGTCAGCGTAGGCCTCTAGTCATAATTACCACAGCAGATAATTAGACTACTATGGGTTATGATCGCATGAAGGCGTTAAGTCGGTACTCGCCAGCTAAAACCTCTGGACGGGGAGACGGATGGCGCGGCAGCCAGCGGCTGCGATCCCGCTAATGCGCTCCGTGTCACGGACAAGCCCTACTCGGGCGTCCTGATGAAAGCCAGCGCATACAGCTGCTCGCTGGCGGACCCTTCCAGCCGTAATTTATACAAGACAAACGGCTTCGTGCCGCATCTCGCGCTCTCTTGTGTGCCGCTCTTGTCTCGTGCCCTCCTCCTCGTTACGATTTCTTCATGACGTGTCTCTTCCTTATGGAGCACGTACACTTTCTGATAGTAATACGATTCCACTGGTCAGTGAACAGGGGGGTCCGAGACTTACACCGCTTATAATTCCTGAACGGTTCGAGATATCGAGACGAGGTCTTCGGCAAATGTTAGAAGGCACAGGGGGATGCAATTCTGATGCATCAGTAATACTCTTATATCAAACGTTATAATGAATCAAGTTTTTTAAGGACTCCGTCAGTCGGTAAAAAACGAATCCTTATATGGATCACATTGTTGTCTGTCTGTCTGTCTGTCCGACTATTCAAACCCTTTCTTCTGAGGAATGGGTAGATGTATCAAGTTCAAAATTTGTGTCACATATTAAGATCTATAGTCCCTTGGCGGTGTTAAAACTTGAAGCTTCTAAGTCAATGTAATCAAAAGACAGGCAGTTTATGTCGCATATACTGATACTCGCAAACTCACTCATCAAAACCTATAGCCTACTTACCGTTGGCCTAGAATAACGAAATTCGGCAAGAAGCAAGGTTTCACAGTACAAGTAAAGGTAAAAAATCTGAAAATTGTGAATTTATAATTATGTCACAAGAAACAAATGTTTGATATAATTTCTTATCCCGCTGTCTGTCCGTGTGTTAAGAACCCTTTTTCTCAGGAACGGGGAGACGTACAACGTTGAAATTTATGCCGCACGCTGCTGTTCCTTGGCCTGACACGGAAGCCCCACTTGGAGTTCCGACCACCGATTCCGGACGCCTTGACTTTCAGTTTTAGTTCATTTCTCACATACTTCTGAGAAAAGCTTCAACGCAACAAAAAAAAGGTTCAAATGGCTCTGAGCACTATGGTCCTATGGGACGTAGCATCTGAGGCCATCAGTCCCCTAGAACTTAGAACTACTTGAACCTAACTAACCTAAGGACATCACACACATCCATGCCCGAGGAAGGATTCAAAACTGTGACCTTACCGGTCACGCGGATCCAGACTGTAGCGCCTAGAACCGCTCGGCCACTCCGGCTGGCTTCAACGCAACATCAACGTGTGTTATATCGCCGTACTCATCTTTTTAAACGCTTCTGATTGCCATTAAAATATACTGCCCCATTTAAAAAAGAAACACACACACTTCATACCTCGTTTGGTGAAAGAACTAAACAGTATTGCCTACAGAACAAAAATATGTTTCTCTCTGTGTACTACCGTTTGACGAAAAACGTGATTCCGATATCTTGATCCGTTCATAAAATGAAATCGATGCAAAATTTAGGTGATTCACCCCGCATTACTACTGAAAATGTAACAACGCATCGGTATACTACAACACAACGATGCAAATCATTATGCGTTCTGTCTCGCGACGTCGGTACATGTTTCTCATAAGAGAAAAATTGTACTTGTGCTACTCTTTAAACTGCGCCATTTGTTCATAAGATTACGGACACAGCAATGAGCGTGCTCTAGGAAATCCCAGACACTGGATTCGCCAAACATTGACGGTCAAATCGGCGCCGACAATTGAATACTAAAAGCTGAGTCTGGACAAGCAGCTTACACTTTACAGTTTAGCTCATAGCAAACCGACACTACCAATCTCGATGCATGAGTTGCAACACAGTCCATCCAAAACACTGAATTGTGTGTTCAGAATGAATTGGTTCCTTGTTGACACGCTTTGTTTCTGATGGTCAAGTAATTGCCGCCATGCAGTGTTCTCCAAATTGTATTCTTTGAAGTTTGCATGTCACGGACAAGTAACAGGTGCTTACTGCTGAAACTTTTTCCACACAATCCAACGCCATCTCATCAAACTCTTATGTGCAATTTTTTTTCCTCGGTAATCTCGACCAGTTCTCTTTGTCTTGAGCGACATAAGTTTCTATCCACGGCAGTAAAAAATTTCTCCACTATGATGATCGTATGGCACTGTTGGCCGGGAGGCCCCGTGCGGGGAAGTTCGGCCGCCGTATTGCAAGTCCTATTTAGTTGACGCCACTTCGGCGACTTGCGAGTCAATGATGATGAAATGATGGTGAAAGACACACAACACCCAGTCATCAAGAGGCAGAGTAAATCCCTGCCCCGCCGGGAATCGAACCCGGGACCCCGTGCGTGGGAAGCGAGAACGCTACCGCAAGACCACGGGCTGCGGACACTCTACTATGATGACGCTTGTTTCGAAACTTCTCTCTGTACAATTGCCAGACTTTCCGTGGCCTACACTTTCCCGCTCTGCACGTTAAACGTGTGTCAGCAAATTCTTCGCCATATTACTGAACGGGTCACCCGATTCACTATGCACGATCCGATTCGCGGATTACCTATCCAACTGCTTCCACGGCGAAACAAAAATTTGATTTTCAAATTTCATATAATTATTGACCGAATTTAAAAATATTAAATACTTTCAATCTACAAAATAAGATGTATAATCTTATGTTGAAGTCTAACAAAACAGACAAGGCAAGTACTGCAGTTAGAAACCGTGTATTTGTCTCTAGCCCACGGAACTGGTGGTGCGCAAATTACATTATATTAATCCAATACAGGAGGATGATAGGACTTAGCGACTTCTAACAAACTTTAAACATTATTTCAAACCTTTTCTAAACTCTTCCTCGCTAACAACTTAACGTCAAATATTTAACACATAAACTCATCTGTAAAGTTATCAAAAGTTTGAAGCTGTATTATTCTTTAAACAATCGGGTGGGGGGGGGGGGGCGGAGGGTTTACTGGTAACGACCAATGTTCCATCTTCGAGAACCGATGAACAACTGTAAACAACAGTGCGCTAAGCCGTGAAGTCTTTGTAGGCGATCGTGTCTTGTTTCTCGAAATAGCGGCACCAACAGCACTGCAGCAGGTAAACATTCACCGTTTATAAACACGTTTCCCACAACCACTGCACACTTAAGACCTCTTATGGATGAAAATATTTAATTTTGACTACTGCTACTTCATCTCGAAATTACCAAATTATGATCCTCTATCGTGTGTATAATTTTGACCTTAAAGATTTGGGACAATGAATAAGTAGGAGTACCGTTTGCCATATTCAAACATATGTTTACTGTCAGAGTCGGTATAGAGAATCTAGTTCATGGGCATGATTATAAACGACTGGAAGGTGTGGCATTCCGTCACAGGGGCATCACTTACGAGTTTACTGTGTGTAGAAACATCAGAGATACTACTCGTCGCTTTGGTAGACCTGAAATATACTAAATAGAAGGGGCAGCCGAACACAAGAGCCCTGTCCACGAGCCAACCGTCAGGCATCCTCGTCAGTTAATACGGAAGACTTCCTGCACATTAATATGCAGAGGTCAGATAGGACAGCTCCTATAGATAGGTGAGAACTAGCTCCCCATTGTGTTGCTACCAAGTAATACGCTTCACGAGAGTGGACAGTCGTTAAACATACGTTATATATGTGCCTGGTAAATGCTTGGCGCTTCAGTCTGGAACCGCGTTACAGCTACGGTCGCAGGTTCGAATCCTGCCTCGGGCATGGATATGTGTGATGTCCTTAGGTTAGTTAGGTTTAAGTAGTTCTAAGTTCTAGGGGACTGATGACCACAGATGTTAATTCCCATAGTGCTCAGAGCCATTTGAACCATTTTTTTAACTGCTTGACGTTTTGTATTTGTATGTATGGTGACAGTGAAATCGGAACATTTTCTGCATCGTTTTGATAACGCTACTATCCGCAAGGAGCACTACAGCATATTTCAAAGTATATACGATTTATTTCCCAGCCTAAAGTTTAAAAGCCACGACCCGAACCCCATCGAACACCTTCGAGATAAATTAGAGTGGCAAACAAAATTAATCTTCGGGGTATCAGAACGTTTCCAAATTACAGACAATGTAACAGCAACAAAAATAGGGCCTACGCCCCACTTGTGACATCGCTACCATCTTCGGAACGAACAGCAATGGATATCCGGAAACTTTCCCTCGCGTAATACACGTAACCACTCGGATATCACACAAACCCCATTATGTTGAAGAATGAATGATTCATAAGTATCAAGAACGTGTGAAATCTCGTCGTCCGGGAACGCCGTTGTTAGGACTAATAACTGCTGTGCTTCTGTAAGGTTGAGAGAGTAGAAACAGTGCCATCAACCTAACGCTCCAGCGACAGGAAAATTCCCTTGGAAGACGTTACACTCGAGTTAAGAGGGGGAAAGATGGTGAAAACACATTTTACCGTTTTTCAAGCACGAGAAATGTTCGTTACATACCGACCTTATGTGGAGAACCAAATGAAACCATGCAACGAACAGCCTTCAGGAAATCATGTCCATCCTTCACACGAAGAAAATGGAAATTCATATCTCAGATCTGTCAGTTCTTGGAACAGTATTGGTATCACAATAATTTAATAGATGTGGTAGTATTTAAGGTCACAAGCATTAAAACAGCTGACTTCTTCAATAACTACATCGCAATAAACAGCGACAAGGAATGATTGCACAGGTTGAATGATCGATTTACCCACTGAAAATCAAGGACGAGATTGATTAACTCTGACAATATATCGAATGGTTCACTCAGTACATGAGCTTATACTGGTCAGTTTTCCCTTTAGCACCATGTGCTAATTTGAATAACTTGGGTAGTAGGAAGCGTGTTTCTCTAAAACGCGAGGTTAGGCAGTACGATGATTACTAAAACGTTTCCTATGTCTGAAAAAATACAAATGAACAACACGTAACTGAACCACTGGCTTAAATTTAAATTACTGAGGTTGCCCTCGTATTGTGCTTAAAGTAGGAATTTTTGCATCACAGTGAACTGTGTGTGTGTGTGTGTGTGTGTGTGTGTGTGTGTGTGTGTGTGTGTGTGTGTGTTCTAATATGACAAATAAAACAACTGTCACAGTATTAAAGAAAACTACGCTGAACTGCCGTATTGCGTTCGACAAAATGCTTCGATATCGTTTCTTTGCGTTACATGAAAACCCGTAGCATAAACCAGTTTCAATAATGTAAACCTGTTATAATGGCAAAATTATTATCATCTTATGGCTTGTGGAAGAAATGAAAAACGGTATGAGATAAGTGCGCTTCGATTTGAATCAGCTGCATGACATGCTGGGCTTTCGACGTATTGAATGCCAACCTAGCGTCGAAAAGGACATTAGGCTAGCGTGGCATCAGTTCATGACATTTTCTTATAGACAAGTTACCAGACATCTGGATTGATTAAAACCATTTCAGATAAACACAGATCCTGCAGTATTAACACGTTCCACATATTTATTTCCTGCTGTTTTCATGAGACTTGCCATCTACGAGCAGAGCTACGTTTATCTGTAAGTAAAGTTGTCGTTAACGTGATCGTAAGTAGAATTGCCATCAACATGAAAACTGTTTTGAACACTACTGTGTTTCATATTCGACGACGTTTGGACATGCCTAACCTATCCATTTATATAACGACTAACAGTTTAACGTGGATTCCGAGCCGCAAGTCGCAAAAGAGAATCATTTCTGTTGTTAACGTGTATTTATAAGCTGGATAACTTTTCACATGTAATGCAAAATATAACAGAACACTTATTGATGAAATAAACAACAAAGGCAAAAGTATAATTAAGAAAAAAGAAAATTAATTAAAAGCTGTGAATGAGAATGAAAAAAGAAAATGATATTACGTAGTTTTCTTATTACTGATTCGGAATGTATGCGCTTGATAAAGTGAGCGGGTGAGCGCTAAGGAAAAATATATCTTGTATAAATAAGTGTTCTTGCTGATGTATCACTTCTACTTTCGTCTCTCTCTCTCTCTCTCTCTCTCTCTCTCTCTCTCTCTCTCTCTCTCTCTTCAATGTCTTGTCATCGGCCTCTCGACCAGAATACTACTGTCTTGCCGAGCATTGTACAACACTACATCTCCATCGTCACGTGAATTTATTTAAATTAATAAGATGTAAACGATTTGTTTATGCGGTTTCTCTAGGCAACCTCTGGCACTGTCTTTCAGTGATCGTAGGGTGCTTTTCGAGTGGTAGTTTAATTATATTCACTTTTTCTTTTCTTACTGTTAATGGTTTAAATATCTGAAATTGTTTATTTATATAAATCCGTCTGATGTCTTCTTTGTCTTTTCCCATTTCTGTACGGGGTCAGCATTGTTATTTGGGCTGTGGCAATGTTAGTGGCAGGCGACAGCAGGATGTCCTTCGTCACGTCATCTCGATTCTCCCCTTTCGGGATGCAATTTGTGTACCCCAACCGTGTGGGTTTAGAGTAAAACACATGTGAAAACCTTGTGAAATGTGAAAACATTGTGAAACGTGAAAACATTGTGAAACGTGAAAACATTTTCTAAATGTTTGCAAAGCGTCCATCTTAGGCGGGACGTGGATACCAGCCGGGTGTTCACCTAGTTGGACGTAGGAAACAGCCTAAAAACTACATCTAGGCTAGATTACCAACCCTCGTCATTAAGCCCACCAGGCGGGACTTCCTGAATCCCAGAAGTGGCGCGTTTAGCGTGCGACTATCCAGGCGCCTCACATAAATCCACGCAATGATGGAGCTACTATTCTCCGAAACTCGTAGTAGAACGAACAACAATAGTGATTAGTTTCAGTTATGAGAAGATTTCTATCTTTGTCACTTAAATCAGACAGCACACCTATATTTGACGCTTTGGCGTACCCCTTCATTGGAAAATACTCTATCTTTCTTGTACAATAGCAGAACGTGATGCATTTATTCTTCTCGTGTTGAAACTGCCCATGTCAACTGCCATTCTAAATTCAGGTATTCCTCAATATCTACCTCAGATGTTGCACGCTTTCCAGTGATATTCCACGCAGACGGAGACTAAACGCTGCCCCGCGAGACTAATTTACATCTGACCGAAGAGAAAATCAGCCAGACTACGCCCGCAGCACAGATTCGCTTCAAGGCGGCAGGCTTTGGCGTCGTGTTGGCGCGTGCTGTTCTTGTTTGCCGTCATACTCGTACCGCAAATGGCGTACAAAGCGCGCACAGAGGAGAAAGCACCGCGCCCTCGAAACCTGATTGAACACCCTAAACAGTCATAAAAATAAGCGCCGCCTGGCGTGCTACTTGCCGGTAATCGCGGGTTTTTTGTCTCTAGTAATAACACGGCCGAGGCACATTTACGACTGGTCCGATTTCCGCAAGAACCTGTCCTCGGGCGGGGCGTGGCCTCGTGTCAGCAACACACGCCTCTATTGCTAACCCGGCAGCGCTGGTCTAGCACCTCGGCAGCGGCACAATCTTACCTACTGTTCGATGCGCCGATTAGATTCATCGGCTACCGAACACGATATTTCATAGGCGACGGAAATCCACTAATGATAACAAAATTTCGTGCCTCCTAGGCATTTAAACGGTTCAATAAGAAAAACACTGCCATAATAATTAAACAGGTTAATAATAATAATAATAATAATAATAATAATAATAATAATAATAACATATCAATACATAACGACACAATAATAATAATTAACACTACGACAGTTCGGTACATCACTTATTTACCAAATGTATCCAATTATAGTTTGTCTAGATGACAGAAAAAGAAATAGAAAATTGTCTTATATGTGTGTATCGTGGATACCAGCGGAAAATACTACTGTCGGAGCACGAAAAAGGCGAATATATGTTTATAAGACTGACTGAATAGTGGGCTACCAGCTGCCCCATTCTACCTTCCTCAGTGTTTTTCCAAATGTTCCCAAAAATTTTGGCATGCGGACGTACTCGCGCTATTTTTATCATGCAACTCGCCTCTCACTCCCACAAACTCCCCTAATTAACTCGCTCACACCCACTAGTACATCGCGCTTATATTCATCCACTCCCACCTTCCCTTTCTCACTCCTCACTCATTCAATCCAACTCATTGTCATTATGTTGGTGTCTGTCAGTCACCGTCTCCTGTCCAACAGCTACAGTATCCTCGATTCTCTCCTACTACTACCACCACCGTGTCCTCTCGCTCTTACCGTTTCCATCTTGCTCTCTCTGACTGTTACTGTCTCATTTATTTCTTGCCGCTCGCTGTATCTTCTCACTGTCACTATCTCTCTCTTCCTTGTTGTCACTGCCGTGGCCTCTCTCTTATTATCATTGGCTCTCACTCACTTCCACTTTCTCTTTATTCCTCTCCTACTGGTTCTATTTCCTTCTCTTTTTCCTAACAATATTTTGTTACTGTCAACACTGAAATTGTGTCCCTCTTTCTCTCACACTGTCATTGTCTCATTTGCTCTTTCTATACCACAACCACAGTCTAATATCCCCTAGTGTTTATTAGTTTTCCGTCTCTTTCCCAATGCTGCTGTCTCCTCTCTCGGCAGAAAAAAGCGCAAATATGCTCGCATGCCAAAATTTTTGGGGAATATTTTAAAGGTTCTGAGGAAGGTAGAAAGAGACAGCTTGTATCCCCCTAGTCTTTTAAACAGTAGCATATTTTTCCGCTGCTTCCCTTCTTTTCCTTGCGTAGCAGGGAATGTCATTAATGTAAAAAAAGAACTTTATGGGTCAGTAAAATTTAGATAATTTACTTACGTGAAACTGAAATAACCCAAAACTAATTTTACACCTCAGACATGATTTTACGTGCCCAAAAATTCTGAATGTCTCCAACACGAGGTTCCCTGAACCATTTTGATGATAACGGAGACATACAACATAATATTTTTTCGTCCTGTGTCACTTCATAAACTACGTTTGCGTCTCACATGGATTTTACGTGCATGTTTTACGTGTAGAGGTAGGGTAACTTTGAATTTTTGTATCTAGGAAACTGATAAATATACAGAGAACATTTTCAAGGTTGTTCGAGATGAGGACCTTAGTAACATACATCGAAAAAGTTTCCCCCGTTTGCTGTGCATGGCTCGGTTTTGTCACCAAAAATCGTAAAAAAAGCAACATTTTGGCGGTTTTTCTTAAAAACCGTCCATGAACTAATAGTGCGTCCATAAGCCCCCTCAGGACCATTACAGGCCACATCAAAGGCAAATAGAATCAACCAATTTGCTCCATTTACCTAAGTAGGAGGAAGTGTGTAATATTCATACTTTCATCCTGTACTGCAAGACAGTGACACTAGGACAATCTTTCTGTTGAGTATACATATTCAGAACAATATTTTTTTTTCAAAATCCCCTTGTATAATCTACTACCTGAGATTTTTACCTTAATTAGAACTAAGTTTTCAACATTTGGCTATATAAGGCCATTGAGAAACAAGTAATTTGTGACGTGTGGAATCTACTTACTGTGGTTGTGTGCGAGATCAGGGCTGAAAGGTACGTAGATGCTCAAGTCCACGCCCAAAATTTCGAGTCGTCAGCACTGGATGGACGGTCAAGTGTAGGCGTGCATATACTTTCGATAATGCTGTTTCTCGGTAACAATTATGCCTAATGTTATTGGGGATACATGCAAATTCAATACCAAGTTGCCCACGACCCCAATGAACTATGGACCTTGCCAAGCTGGGGCGGCTTCCGTGCTTCAACGATACGAACAGTAGGTGCAATCACAACAGAGGGATAGTTGTGGAGAGCCAGACAACCTGTGGTTCCTGAATTCCTGAAGAGGGACCGCAGCCTTTTCAGTAGTCGCAGCGCGACAATCTCGATGACTGATTTATCTGGTCTTCTAACATTTATCCAAAATGGTCTTACTATATTTGTACTGTGAACAATTAAAAGCAGGGGATACCACAGTTCGTTATTTCTCCCGGGGTCATGCGCATCTTTTCTGTATGGCTTAAAGGTAATGGTATTCTATTCAGCAAAATATCCTGGTCTTCGGACAGGGACTATTCACGCAGATACTAGGAAAACATGGGAGCGTGGAATGTTAGATCCCTAAGTTGGGTAAGTAGGGAAGAAAACTCTTATTCCATTTAGTTTCATTTTACACGGTCTTAGATGGTAAAAAATAAGCTGAGACAGCTTATCACGGTAATGATCTGGCATCCCACACGGGGCGTGGTTCTAACAAGTCACACGACACCACTGAGCTTCACTTATAAAATACGTAATTCTAAAGAAGTATACAGGGAATTGCAAGTGGTGTGCTGTGCCTCGAGTTTTTCCGACGGCGGCACCGAACAGATAGAGTTGAAGTGTGGAGTTAATCTGAAAATTGTTGAAGGCATAGGTATACAGTTTATTTGGCCATATTGTAGGGTTTCATCGATTTATTCTGTATTTCTATGCAACTTCTCTTGAGTAGTGTTTTTTATTATTGTGAGTACTATGGCACGAAGGTTCGGATCAGCAAACGCGCAAAGTAATAAATCTTCTACAACAGCCGCTTCCTAGAAAATAACTTTCATATCAATTTTTTCCCCCAAAGGTCAGTGTCGCAAACTGTCCTGGGTTAGAAAAGCTTAGCGAGAGGGAGAGGGAGTGGGAGTGGGAGAGACAGAGAGACACAGAGAGAGAGAGAGAGAGAGAGAGAGAGAGAGAGAGAGAGTTTTCCTGTGTGGCGTCAATCTGAATGTTAGGGACAATATCTACGATTCGAGGTAATTAACGCCACAGACGTCCACTGATGACCGTAGTTTTCATATTGTACGAGGAACAGATACGTTATTCAGCTCTGTCAGTTACAGGAAGAGCAAAATGTATGCAGCAGCTGCTCTTAATCACTTCTTTTCCCCCGAAAAATTTCACACATGCTCCAACTGGGAAGACGCTGTTCAAATGGTTCAAATGGCTCTGAGCACTATGGTACTTAACATCTGAGGTCATCAGTCCCCTATAACTTAGAACTACTTAAACCTAACTAACCTAAGGACATCAAAGACATCCATGTCCGAGGCAGGATTCGAACCTGCGACCGTAGCGGTCGCCTGGTTCAAGACTGAAGCGCCTAGAACCGCTCGGCCACACCGGCCGGCGAAGACGCTGTCCGATCTAACTTTGGACTACATACTCTACTCACGAACAGCGACGTGAGTAGAGAATCCATTCTGAACAGTGTACTTGGTGACGGCTCGTAAAGTCGGTGGCAAAGCACAGCATTAGCTGTGAAGGCTAAGCTGAATTCCGATCGCGCCTCAGCAGTACCCGCTGCTGCCGGCTGAAGGACGGGCGCGGACGGTTGCGGCGCAAACACCTGCAGCACTTAGCGTGCGGCGGTTAACCACATCGCGCACCCCGCTCCAGGACAAGGTAACCGAGACGCGTTGCTATAAAAATCTTTATCTAATCATAAACAATGACTCGCAAAATCGTTGGGTACTTTGACGTGACGATCGAGACGCGAAGAAGCTTGCACAATAAATATCTGGCGAGAAAAGTACGAAAGTTGATAAATGAGAAGTGTGCAAACTGTCGGGTGGGGGTGGGGGCAGAGACAGAGTACCACTGTCGTTTTTAGCACTGCATGAAGATATTGCTTAGTAACAGAGAGAACAGAAAAAAACGTCAGTACGGAAGATTAACTCGTCACTTGCTGACAGATTGCGTGCATAGAAGATTTAGTCTAAAGTAAAGTGTATAATTCAAATATTTTGGAATTAATAGAAAACCTATGCGCTAATATGCTTACATAAGACAGTCAAATTCACTAGTTAATGAGCATGCCAGTAGGAGGAGGAACAGACCATTTTAAGGACTGTATCACAAAAAGATGGCTGTTAAGGAACCACACGTTTTCTGCGAAGTAAGAGCAGTAATCCAGGAGCTAACAAGACAATCTACACAAGATAGTCTGCGCGCAGTGCCACAGTGGTGGAAAAATTTAAACTCGCGAACAGAGCACATAGTCTTTTGTTTTCGTAACCTCTGTAGCTGCGCTGCCAACATAGTCACATCTGGCCTAATTTTGCACATTCTCATTACTAGTACTCAGCGCTGGATACGCGGCTTTCATAAAAAAGTGTATAGCATACTTAACTGACCTTCCGTAATCACTTTTGCGAAATATTCAGAATACTGTGTTACTAGTGTTATCAGTACTTACGCGTCTAACCCAACAGCCTTTAATAACAACACAACTATCTTTTTCCGTGAATGAGCTGTACATTTCCGTGAATGAGCTGTACATTACAGAACAGATAAGAAATACCAGAGTTACTCGAAAACTCTCTTTTCGATCGTCTCAGACTATGACAATTCGTATCACTGAGATATGGTTATCAATTTCCCGTATCTGTCTTCGATTGCAGGTAACTGCAATAGGTCATATAGGTAAACCGTACACTAGTGTGTGGTAGAATCGTTAATTCATCAATTAATCTCCTCCCAGTTATTTGCATATTCCTGCAAGAACTCAAAACAAGCACTCTGACTCAACAAGGTGAATCTAAAAACGCATAAACAAAAAGTTCTAAAAATGAAGATCCAGAGACAAAAAAACGATGACGAGATCATCTAAATCAAGATTCATTATATACAAGAGGCAAAGATCTCCCAAAATAATTGCAAGTTATGTTATTTAACGAAAACTTAAAAATCTACGGATAGGGGTACGTGTAAGTAATACGTACACAGAATATCTAATCGATAATGGATATCTTGAATATGAAATAGTATCAATTAGTGCTTAGATGCATTACTATAATTATTATACCACGTAGTCCGTTTGCTTCCTACCTTGCAGTCTATCGTTGATGCGATGGTTCCACCAACATAGACATCGATTACCGAAGTACGACAGAAAGGAATCGTGAAAACAGTGGAGAAGTAACACAGAAATGAGGCAATCATGTCAATAGAAGAGACCCTTGATAATTAAGTGATTAGAAATACCTATAAGTAAAACGAGAGGGGTACAGTTGGCGCAGAGTAGACTGAATACGAGAAACTTTCGCCAAATGTGGACAGCTACTACCAGAATAAAAACATCGACGAAGAATCTAAGTAGTATTAATAGCGCCGAAGAAGAATAAAAAGTGATTCACTATTGCTATATAAAGAACTCTAACTGTATGAAACTAGGTTAAAAGGTCTGCCACACAAAAGTAGGACCATCATAGTTCAGTATTTAGCTATCGACAATTCTAAAAGAATTCTCATGGATATCGCTTCCAGTATTGCAAAATTATCTCCGGCAAAAGTACTAAGGGCTCCATACCTGGATCTTCTAATCAACATATGGCCTCGTAGCGGAGCAAGACTATGCGAGAGGTAAACACTTCGAGTCGACCCGTGAAGCGCTCACGTGTCGTGGCAATGGTAGTACGCAGTCCTTGAGAAACAGATACCAAGGTTCATATCCAAATCTGGTACACAATTTTAATTCGTCACAAATTCCCCTCGTAGCGACAAAATAGTAGAAAAATTACATCCAGTTTCTTCCATGACTAATATCTTCCGCGAGTGTGACTATGTCATGTAGTGAAACAGTCCGACGTTTCGGCAATTATTGCGGGAGATCGTCATCTAGGCGACGATCTAAATTTTTATTTGAACACACACACACACACAGGAGAGGGAAAGAGGGGGGAAAGAGGGGGGGAGGGGGGGAGGAGGGAGAGAGGGAGAGAGGGAGAGGGGGGGAGAGAGAGAGAGAGAGAGAGAGAGAGAGAGAGAGAGAGAGAGAGAGAGAGAGAGAGAGGGAGGGAGGGAGGGAGGGGGAGAGAGAGAGAGAGAGAGAGAGGGAGGAGGGAGAGGGAGGAGGGAGAGGGAGGGAGGGAGGGAGGGAGGGAGGGAGGGAGGGAGGGAGGGAGGGAGGGAGGGAGGGAGAGAGAGAGAGAGAGAGAGAGAGAGAGAGAGCGGGTTACACAAATTCAGCAGTTTTTCTGCTCTTGCTTCCCGGCGAAGATGGGCACGACAGGGCAGCGACCAAGGTGCCCGGACAAAGAACGCACCTTGCCGCGCCGCAGGCAGGTGCGTGGCACAGCATGGTCTGCGAGGTAATTGCTCTCCAGTTCCCGTTCTGCCACGCTGCCTCGTGCCCTGAGTCCGTCGGACACTACAAACGCACTAAATGCCAAGAGCCACTCTTGGAACAAAGGGAACTCCACTAAGGGTCACATGCATCAACACTAGTTCCTCTATTCCCACGTGACCTGCTATTGTAAAAAGAATGTTACTTACTAAGCCCCGCCCCCCCCCCCCCCCCCCCCCGAAACAGAAATTTAAAAAGGGGCTGGGAGAGTAATGAAATGTAGTCGAATTAAATCGGGCGATGCAGAGGAATATAGGTTCCGAAATGAGTCACAAAAAGTAATAACTTAGTTTTACTATTTGAGTAACAAAATAACTAATGATTACCGAATTAGAGAGGATATAAAATTCAAACTGGCAACAGTTACAAAAGCGTTTGCTAATATCTACACAGTTATAAATTAAAGTCCTTCGCCACGTTTTTTTCTGTCTGTGTGTTAATGCTAATCTCAGGAACTACTATGGGGATTTTGATACTGTTTCCATTAACAGATACATTCATTCATGAGGAATGTTTGTATATGTGATTAAGTATTATAAACAAGTCGTGCAGCCATAGATACTTAGTGCCACCTATGCGAAGACGGATCGGTTCCCAAACATAACGTACTCATATGTTTCATTGCCAGGTCTTTCCTAAAGGTATTGTCCGCAGTGTAGTCATTCCACAGATATCAAAAGAGGACAAAAATCAGATCCGACCAGAAGACAACAGAAGCTTCTGAAATGTGGTACTACAGAAGAATGCTGAAGGTTACGTGTGTAGATCGAGTAACTACTGAGGAAATACACAGTCTAATGGGGGAGGAATGGAATTTGTGGCACAACTTGACCAAAAGAGGGGATGGTTGACTGGATACATTTTGAGACTGCAAGTGATAGTAGATATGGAAATTGGGGGGGGGGGAGGGAGAGGGGGGCAAGAAGTTACTGAAGGAGACCAACGCTTGAGTTCAGTAAGCAGATTCAAATGGGTGTAGGTTTCAATAATTATGTAGAGATGAAGAGGACTGCACAGGATAGGCTAGCGCAGAACACTGCATAAAACAAGTCTTAGGACTGAAAACAACAACAACGACTGCTGTCTTTATAATCGTAAAGTTAAGTTCTTTATGATCCTCCGCAAGTTCGTCATTGATGACAAATGGTCGCCCACTGTACTACTACTCATCACTGACGGTTTCACGGCCTGCACTGTAAGTACACTATCTGTTTGCTAACGTCTCACCTATACACTAGATGGAACTGGCTCTGACTTGGGTTCGGCAGTAATGTTTGCGTGTTTGAAAACGTTACCCTAGACGTATCCTTGCACCTGGATGGAGAAATAAACATTTCTGCCATTTCAGTCGCTACAATGACTATACTGTGAGGAAAGTGCCATCTGTCTCATACGATAGCCATTTGAGGCATTGCTCTTTCACATAAGCAGTGGTATCCTTCGTGAGATACTGGCATCACTGCCGAGTAAATGATGTTTTCAAGGGAAATGGAAGATATTTCTGAACATAACTGAATGGACAATGTCAAGTGCCAGAATACAGGAATCACACATTTACAGAGACACGATGATGAAACACCGTCTACACAATGATACTTGAGTTTTCATCGCACTGGGAGTTAGGAATTTCTCCTATACCATCTTGCGTGAAATGTATCAGTGAACGGCAAGAATGAAATTAATCGGGGATTCTTTGACCTTTATCGCCTGCGTGAACTTGTTGTATCCGTCGATACAAAAAATCAAAGTTGGTTATCATGTTTTTCTACGTATTAATCGAGCATTCTTCGACTTTAATCGCTCCATGAATCGTGTCCAAATTTGTGTGCGTGCTTGTTATGTAGATTGGAAAGATAATTTCATTGCAACCATTTTTCGTTCGCTTACAGGACTACGAGAAAATGTTGGGCTAGGAGCTGCACCATCTTGAAAATTTGTTAAAACACGGGTAAAACTCTTACGAAGCACCTACTGTATGGCCACAAAGCAATGTACGATATTCTTCACAAGTAAAACGTGCATTTCAGTTATAAGCCCCATAAACATACCAAAATATTCTATATAGGGCACGGAAAATAGCCAGTACTTTTTGCCTACACGCACCAAGGCTCGATTCTCAGAACCGACTTTGGTTAGTAACGAAATGGAGTGTGTTTCGCCTCATGTGTCGGCTAAAACAAAGAGGTCGTGCTGTTCAGGAACACCAACAGTGGAGCTGATAAACACTGTCCGCAGTCTTACAACACGCCACGCGCCACTGTCATCAAGGTCTTCCTGAAGCGTGCGGGGAATCTGTTTTAGAAGTTTGGCAACAAGTGAAGAGGTAGTTTACGCTGCGCATTCACTTGGATTGACAGGACGTGAGAAAAATTCCATCGCGGTACGCTTCACTTGAGGCATATGGTGACGTACCTATCATACGACACTGCTCACCTATTTGGAAATGCGTGGGCCGCAGGAGGGTTCTTTAAGGAAAGGAACCCAAAGAATTACGCAGAGTGAGAAAGAAGTGGCAGGTGAAATATTTGCGATTCTCCAAGATGAGTCAGCGGAATGCTCGACTGTGCGGACAATGTACATAATAGGTACAATGATGACGGTACGTGCTTAACAAAAGTTGACATAAAAACAGACATCAAGCCATGTAGTTCATCGTCCTTACCGGACAGGGAGCCACAAATCCCGCCTTCAGTGAAACGTGGTAAAGAAGAATCGTTGTCGAAGAAGCTAGTACTAAACACAATTATGTACATGGCAGATCATCCGCAGCATAGTAAATAAAAATCAGTTATGAACTGATTTCGACTAAGTCCGCAGGAATATGACCTTGTAGTGCGAAAGACAGGCTACGTATATTGACGCGGAGACATGACGCACTTATTACAAAAACTGGTATTTGCGCGTTTCAAGGATGCTTAATACAATTTACAGGATGTGCATGATAGTGACCTGTTACATTATGCACACCAAACTGCGCGCGACGTAGACTACAGTGGCTTCAAGGGAAGCAGTGCTGCAGAATTGGAAGATATGTGGTAAAAAAAATTTCAAATAAAGCGCCAACTTGACGATGCACAGTAAATTTAGCCCCGAGATAAACAAACTTAGCCCCGAGATAAACAAACTTAGCCCAGAGATAAACAAACTTAGCCCATCGTTCAGTAAGGACTTTTTCAACTCCGACCAATCGAGATTTGAAGAGGAAAGGAACCCTGGGAATTAGAGGTATCAAGAGAGTTGTTACAAGATCAACTAATATCACCGCATTCGTATAGAATTATGCCGACTGTTAACCTGGATAGTAAATTGGATGGAAAGTTATTTGGTGTGCTGCGAAAAGTTGGAGGTGCTTTATTCCCTACGATGCTTTCTCCCGTGCGCGTGATTTTACAAGGACAGTAGGGAATATTTACGTCGCGCCAAGCAAGAATGGGAAAATGGGCGTAAAAAATTACAACTATTTTATGAGCGCTCCTTTTGGCCCATAGCTGGTCAAAGTAATTTGATTTCGCTTGATCTCTGGTTGCATATAAAAATCTTACTCCTTTAGACCAAACTATCCCTCCTGAAAAGTAAGAAAGACTATCCAAACCATATGGAACCACTGGGAAATTCAGTCTTTGGATGTTTATTTTTTCAATGCTATTAAAACATATTATCGCACTATCTGCAGCTACGCAGTCAAGGATAGCCTGTTTCACAATATGCTTCACAACATACTGTTTCGCATTCGGTTGTATGCCATTACACTATCAGTTCTAACCACTCCGCTACACCAATATGATCTATATGCGTTCTTTAAGAGAGGATACCTAGTTGAACGTGTGGCACGCTCTTTAACAGCCAATGAGTTCGCCTTCGGTCTTGATGGTGCGAACCTTTCTGATCATAGTGGCGCGCCATTTTTCATTCGCTGTTCATGGTGCAAGCTAAAGGTTTGTTTTGAACAGTTCTTAGAATGTCGAAGATGTCCATTTTGTGAGATGTAATGCATACATCCCATTTTCTGTCGCCCTTCTGATGGACAATGTGAGATATTAGCAGCTAATATTTTTTTCTGTAATAACTCTTGCTAAACTACTAAGTTCCCGTTTACTTGTCATTAGTATCAGTCGATCTGAAAGCTTCAGATGTCAACTGAAGTTAACAGTTTCTCGTCAACAGATAAACGCGACAAAGACACGGTTGTCTGCGTAACCAACAATACAACCACTCAATATGTGCAGGAATTCCGCAGCAGATATTTTAGAGAGACTCTCCTCTTTCAGCATATTAATACGACCCTGTTAAGACAGACCACATTTAGCGTAGGCCTGAAAGGGTAAGGTTAGTTTTGGAATTACTTTAAGAGAATTATGGTCATCGCTACTTTGTTTTTGAGGCATTTACATCCTTCATTCCATGATGTGGATAACCCAGTATGAACGGTGTGCTTGAGAGTTACATCTCTTATCTGCTATGAAAGAGAGCTATCTCCGCCCTGAGCCATTCAGAGACCAACAACGCCACAGTGCTGCAATCGTTTCCATGTATGGACTGTAGACGACGCCAGACGTCTAATTACAACAAATAGTATGTGGCTAGGACTGACAGGAATAAAACATGCATAAAAGCACAAAATTATATTTGATTGTCCCTCAATTGTCAAAATGCCCTCTCTCTAGTGTGTCACCAGAAGGATCAACGGAAAACAGCTCTTTGGATTTCATAAGACGCAAGAACGGCCTCACAGTAGCCTGGTGCGATATTTATTTGAAAGACCTTTATTGACGGTGACAGAAAAAAACACGACGAGCTAGTATTTTAAGCAGTGCGTGGGGGAAATATTTCCATGAACTCGTACGACGCGGCCTCACTCGACCACGGCTGGAAAAAAAATTTCGGGTACTGCTGGCACCGACAATAATAATTTAGTCTTGAATTGAAGACTGCACAACCAATTTTAGTAAGCTCTCTATTTACATACATAAAATTAAAATACCGACATCACTTATTTTTTAATCAGAATGGACATTATTTATGACGCAACAAATACAGCATGGAAATTCCAACACAATGAGCAGTCTGTGTACGAGTCGTTTATTGCTTCACATTATACAGAGATAAACTAACTCTTGAAAGTTGAGTTTCTTCTAATAACAACAAAAAATAATCATCACCACCGAAGAAAACAAAACGTTTGCGCTTCCACAAGTAAACCTAATTACTATACGACGGCTAGTCATCCAGCCTTAGTTATCACGTCGGGGAAGAGAGTTACATAGTTTTTTGTTTATTTGCAGATCCACGTTTGCAATCCTGCTACACGTCGAAACTGCCGTGCCGCAGGATCGTAGCAAGCCACTGGAGTAGCCAAAATGGAATAGGGTGTTCACTGATGAAGTGGAGTATAGTGTGGTGATTCGACTTTGGCAGCAGCAGAAATGTTGCATCTGTATCAGGCCAATAAAGACGGTTAAAAAAGTCATCATCAGATGTGTCAGAATTGCAAACAAACGAAACAATTATTTAACTTATTTTTCCTAGGTGGTAATTAAAACTTTACCAGTATCTCTGGTACAATATACTATATATACCTCTATATATACCTCTATACTACTCTATCTGTGATGCAGGCAGACAAATCCAGCGATAGGAGTTTCCTCATGTTCACACAAACTACAATCGACTCTTGCTAATTCGAACATAAATAAACCTAATTTCAATATAAATAGATTTACGGGCGGAATCTCTTAAGAAACCTAGATTAATAGAATAAATCTTTTCTGTCTTGGCGCACTTGACAAATAGAAGCGATTGCCACGACAGCCTCCCCCCCCCCCCCCCCCCCCATATACATGCTATAATCAATTCGAAGTCAGCGGCTATGTTACCATTCGGTAATTCGAACTGATTGGTGAATTGTTCAGATAATTGTTTCGTTATTCAACTCTTCGCGACAGTACTCTGTTTTCTCAACAGTGCATAACTTGCGGACAATCCTGAAGCAGAAAGGTAAGACTGCTGAAAACTTATCATACCGAAGGAGGGTGCGAAACAGGCATGGTGGCTTTCCGCGTCATGACGAATGTTTATTGAAATGGTTTAGTCAATTTATAAGACATAACGTACCTATCGGAGCTTATAGACATAGAAAGTACTAAGCCATCTGTTGTTAGTCTGGTAATTTAAGGGTTCACCGGTACCGAAGTTTGACTCACTGATTATAAAAGACATGAATTCGTTTTTAAGACTTGTGGAGAGCCGACGGGAGTGGCCGAGCGGTTCTAGGCGCTACAGTCTGGAACCGCGCGACCGCTACAGTCGCAGGTTCGAATCCTGCCTTGGGCATGGATGTGTGTGATGTCCTTAGGTGAGTTAGGTTTAAGTAGTTCTGAGTTCTAGGGGACTGATGACCTCAGCAGTTAAGTCCCATAGAACTCAGAGCCATTTGAACCATTTGAACTTTTGGAGAAAATGGAATATAACTGACGTTTTGTTATCTACTGCCGGAAATTTCTATGTGCTTTCCGAATGAATTTTTAAAATAAATAAAAATTAATGAAGTAGGTAAAAATCAACTATATTTTAATTTGAGATATGTTGTTACGTTTCTCCTGCTCTTTGTAAAGAAATACGAATGTTATTGAAACTATTGTAGTAACCGTATGTAACGGCAAAGTCTAATGAGTTCAAAAGATAAAGGAAAACTTAAGAGACTAAGAGATGCTAGTTACCTAAGTGCGACTACAGCCAAACCTTGGAGGGAGGTTACATAAAATATCAGAGATTCCTAAACGCATCGGGGAAAATACTGACAAGGCCACCAGGGCAGCGACAGTCGCGTGTAGCGATAACACTGAAAGCTACAAAAACAGTAACACTATAAGCTTGTAAAAACAAGGGTGATACTGTAGACAAAGATCGAAGGTAAGACAGGGATGAAGGGAGGCTGTCTTTGGAAGAGGCACCCACACGTCACGAAGAGATTATAGCAGGCGTAACACAAGATTTAACGACAGATGTCTCCCTCCCTCCACTCAGCTTCCGAAGAACAAAAACACTTCATGTCAGATACTGGGGAAGGGGGGGGGGGTGGGGAAATCGAATAAAACTCGGTATCAGGACGCTCCGACAGGTCTATTGCAGTCAGATTACGATGTTGATAGTTGTATCAGCAGAGACAGCCGAAGACAGCATCTGAAGGAATCCTACTCGTTTAGCTAGGGCCTTCTGCGTACCGTGTCGTAGCTGCTGGCTCAGTTAGTACTGACAGTTTCACTTTAAGTAGATGGAATGGTGCTGGTTAGTCACTGTCTCTATGTAATGACTTGGCCTTTTAGTGGGTATAATTCCTTTAGGGAGCAAGTGTATTAGGAGTTGATACTGTTTACTGAATAATGTCAGGAGTTGTAAAAGACTCTTAGTGTTTGTGATTTCAGTACTTATTACAAGCCTTATCTTCTGTAATAAGGGAATTTTAACATTATAGTAAAGTCGAGACTGCCTCTCACTTAATGCCAAACAACTCTTTTCCTTCTTCCCGAACAGTCTAGCCCAATTTCATCACTTACGTTCGAGAAGAGACACTACAGAACCATTTTTTGAAAATTATACATTCCTCTGATTCCACTTAGATGAGACAAACTTCCGTGAAACTGAACACTCCAGAAGTCGGACTTCGTGCGATGCCCACTAATATTGGAGTTAGTAAGGGTCGGCTGTAGTCCTCTGGTGGGAATTCGCAGTGTCACCCGGGCAGCGCTCACAACCGTGGCACTGCCAGCTTCAGCCTCCGCTGTGGACAGGAGAGGCGGCAGATGCGGCAGCTATCCTTTACGGGAGGCGAGCGCGCGCGATCCCCGCTTTGGGCGAGGCGCGGGACGCTAGGAGCAGCCGGCGCTGGCTGGCGAGGCGAGCCTTGTTCGGCCGCGGCGCGCTCTGCGCTCTGGAGCGGACCCCGACTGGAAAGGCACGCGGCGCGGAGCCTGCGGCCCAGCCCGGGCTGCTTTCCTCCCTGACGTCTTCCCGACACTACACTACGTGCACGCCTGCTTGTGTCACTCCGACTCGTTAGTGCTTGCGATGGGGAATCTATTAAGTATAAAATACCCGCAGCTGATTGCTGTGTCACAATTATAGTGCGTTTAAAATTAGTTGCGACTTTTGACGTTTGGCTGCCCGGAGAGGGACGTGACGCCGTTTCCATGTAGCACCAATGGCAAGCCGGCTTTCCCAACCAGGCCGCCGGCGGATCGTCTGTTAACACGCCCTTGTTGGCACACAGTGAATAAACAGCACGCATTACACGCATCGATGTTCGTCAGCTCTCGTTGTAAACTCGTATTTTCTGTCACTGAAGTGTTTTGTAGTCGTCAGGCATTGTGAACAAGTGTTCTGTGTTGGTGTTGCATTGACAACAACAGAGCAGAACATCTGAACACCAGAATTTCAATAAAAGTGCTGTCCGAGAACACATTCATTGGGTGGGAAGTTAACGTTCTGCTGCAAAACAATCCTCGAAATTTGACAATAGTAATTGACAAAACGTATTACCACTCTGCTGTGATGCATAAAGCTCCAATGCATTAAAGGAAGGCGGATATTTGCGGGTGCAAAGAAATGTTCCATCAGATAAAGGTGACCGTAGCATGTGTAAGGCGATGGTGCTGTAGCCAAGAATTCACGCTACCGGGTCGACGAACTGGCTAACGGTAAAGGGAATAGTTTAATCACGCTTCCCCTGTGTCATGCTCATTTAAATCCGACAGAGTATATGGGCCTAGGTGAAAAGTAATGTGGCAAAAAACAACACGAAGTTTACGCTCAGTTAGGTTGAAATGCTGACCAAAGAAGCCACTGAAAATCTTGCACGACTGGATTGGTATAGATTTGTCAGCCATACCGAGTAGGCAGGTCAGGAGACATTGATTCATGAAGAATTGTGACGAGTTTTGACAAATACGTAACTTCTTTTGTTGCCATGTTGAAATCTGCTGCTTCTGTCAAAACACAGCAGACTTCAGAAATATTCATCTCACTTACAATCGAATGCAAGCCACGTCATCTCCCAATAACTATTGCAACCTACATCCTTCTGAATCTGCTTACTGTATTCATCTCTTAGTCTCCCTCTAAAATTTTTACCCTCCAAACTTCCCTCCAGTAATAAATTAACGATCTCTTGATGTCTCAGAATGTGCCCTATCAACGAATCCCTTCTTCTAGTCAGGTTGTGCCACAAATTTCTTGTCTCCTCAGATCTATTCAGTGCCTCCTCATCAGTTATGTTATCTACCCATTCATATATCCTCTCTACTTCGACCGTCATGAGTTATTTTGCTGCCAGAATATTAAAACTCATCTACTACTTTGTGTCTTGTTTCCAATCTAATTCTCTGAGCATCGCCTGATTTAATTCAACTGCATTCCTTTATCCTTCTTTTGCTTTTGTTCATGTTCATCTTATATCCTCCTTTCAAGACACTGTTCATTCCGTTCAACTTCTCTTCCAAGTCCTTTGATGTCTGACAGAATTCCAATGACATCCGCAAACCTCAAAGTTTTTTTTATTTCTTCTTACGGAATGCAGTTTCAAAATAAGAAGCAGGTTTATAACGTGGTCAGTAAGACGAGGCCCGCAAAACGGTGCTCAGCAAGAACCGCGCCGGTCGCCTCGGTGCAACTGCAGTTGCTCTCGCCCTCTCACCGTCCGTTATTTCGCGCGTGCCGCAAAACATGGACAGCCCATGGCTCCTCTCCCTTTCATCCCGGAAGGCAGATGGCCGACACGATTCACGTCTCTGGCACGAAGCTACAAAATATCCTCAATCTTTCAACAAGTACAACTGTAAGTCTGCGGGCTTCCGTGGCCGTTGTCGTTGAAGGTAAAAAATTTCTAGATTGTTAGGCTGCGTCATGTTCCTCTTCAGTTTCTTCTCCACTACCGGTTCAACGTTTCAACAACGCGCGTGTGCCGCCCACGGAAACAAACTTTTGCGAAAGGAAAGTCCGAGAAGTTCAAAATGGTTCAAGTGGCTCAGCGCACTATGGGACTTAGCATCTGAGGTCATCGGTCCCCTAGAACTTGGAACTACATAAACCTCACTAACCTAAGGACATCACACACATGCATGCCCGAGGCAGAATTCGAACCTGCGACCGTAGCGGTCGCTCGGCTCCAGACTGTAGCGCCTAGAACCGCACGGCCAGTCCGGACGACAGAAAACTACAACCCAACCACTTACACTTATCGCACTTGGCCTCCTGCGGCCTTTATCCGAAACGCGCGGTAACATTACAGTAAACAAAAACACCATCTACTTTTTCGACCGTCGCATGTACAGTGGAAGCCCTAATGGCTTCACGAACAAGTTCTCTGGTCATTAAAACAGCAGAGCACATTGTGATCTGTTTCCAGCGCACAGATACACACACGAGCCGATCGATGATTGCTCACTCTCAGTTGCAGTAATAGTAGCTGACTAACACCGCTGAGGCACGACAATAATATTCTGATAAACATTCCTCCTCGCTTGCTCTGCCTGTTTCCTTTCTATAAAATGACGATCGACCGCGAATAGCAGCCGGAACTATATTGGCTAGCAACCACACTTCTTCACCTTAAGCGCGGGAAAACTCATTTTTACAAGTGAATGCGACGCTGGTCTTAGTGTTTAGATAACCGGGAACATCAGATCTTCAAGATGATCCCAGCAGAGGCGTCGAAACGGCGGCAGTGAAGAAGAAATTGAAGTGCAACATGAGGCGGCCCAACAACCTAGAAGATCTTATGTCCAAGTAAAATTCTCTCAGAGAAGTCTCGTTCAGGAGGGTCAACGGATGCTACGCGTCTGTCACAGCAGCTAGCTTACAGTTACATAAACCAACTAACAATATTAAGAAGTATGACGCTCTGTTAATATTAAGAAGTAGGTATTTTTCGTTACACAAGACAGTCACAAACATATAACAACCACTGTAGACATCTGATTAACATAAAGTTTTGTCTTCTTCTCTCGTACTTTATTTCCCATTTCTCTTGGCATCGACCCTCCTAATCTTGTTACGCCATTCTGAACGTACAGGGTGGTTATACAGTAATTAAAGTGCAGGTACTCAAAGAAGTCCAGGATGGGCTGTAGTTATCGTATGGCAGCGGAAGTTGGTAGATATGCTAAGGCGTTAACGCAGAACCGATTTACGCTGGAAAGAATTAGTTCCAATTCTGGCAACCAGGTACAAATCTGGGACTGTACACTGCTGTAGGGCGATATGGCACTCACGCTGTCATTTGTCAACCCGCAGCGTGAGTGAAAGCTATAGCTGTCGAGAAGAGAGACCGTGCGCTGTTAGTGAAGCTGTTTTGTGTGAATGGCAGTAATTACAGTGCAGAACTGAGAGTATCGCCGACTGAAAGGTCTGAGGAGAGGCCCGAAGTCGTTAACTGGTTTAAAGACGACAATGAAATTCGATAACAGGTTGAGCTTGGGGTGGCACGTGGAAGAGGAAGGCGCCCTGTTCCTGTAGAAGTTACTGACGCGGGTGCTGTTGCTTAACTAACCAGGCAGTAGGTGCCCGGCTAGTGCTCGTGAAGTGTCTCGAGACTTTACTCATCCCATGGTCAACAGCACGGTAAGTTCTGTGGTCTCTCTTACACTGGTACGCGCACAAGATACAGGCCGTGCCGCAACTGGAACGTCATGATCAGCAGCAACGTACTGTTTTAGCTTTCCGATTTCTGGCATTGATCGACGTTGACATGTGGCCGGGCAATATTCTTTGAAGTGACAAGGCACATTTCACACAACAGGGTGCAGTGAATACACAGAACTACCACATTTTTTGGGGTACTGATAAACCGAACGTTGTGCATGAAGAGCCACTGAGCCATTGCACTCAACGTATGTGACTGTATAGCGTATATTTACAAACACCTTTATTCTCGGTTCGTTGTTCATTGAAGAGAATACTCCCAGACAGTGTGTTATGTGTACCAAGAATTCCGTACGTTTTGGCAACTTTCTTGTACAGTATGTAATTCCTGCTCTGAAAGGGCACAACTGTGTGAAAACTGCTGATTTTATTCAAGATACAGAAACACCTCATGTCGCTCGCCCTTAAATGTAACCTTCCACGAACGTGTTATCTACAGAGGTACATGTATGGCTCTGGTGATATCTAAAAAATGCATTTGCCAGAGACACATTCGGCCAATACCACAGATCTGAAGGCCAGATACAGAAACATGTTGCTCAGTTTCCATCGGAAACCCTGCGAGCAACTGTTGATCACTTTGACGTCTATGCTGCTCGTACTGAACAAATTGTATGGAAACTTACGTCTTTCTTGCATTCACGGCGCCAGGTTTGCATCTGGTTGCCAAATATAGAGGGTTTTTTTTCCAACGTAAATCGGTTCCGTATTAACGCATTAGAATATCTACCAAGTTTTGCTGCCATACAATACGTACAACTCACAATGGACTTCAATGAGTAACTGCACTTCAATTATAGCCACCCAATATTTGGCTCATTTCATGGTGCAGTCACAGGCAGGACGTTCTTTAGGATCCTGAACTATTTATTAGGTGGTCGCCCAGGACCACTTTTCAGTTCTTTTATGTCAAGTACTGTTCTTGTTATACGGCTAGCTTAAAATTGCGCTATAAGCATTACAATCATTGATATCAACGTTGGACAACGGTTTCTATCAGTGTACATTGCTGCTTTCAGTGATGCCAAATGTCAGTATTTATTCTTAGCGAAACTAATATGTTCGTCGGCTAGTACAGTGATACCTTATATGAGGTGTGAAAGTTCCGTGACAAATTCGACAGGGGCACAGCTGATTTCCATTGTCGTTCCCGTCCGTTTTTTGCGCGTGGCTTTTGGTGTTTCCGCTTAAGACTATTCAAATGAATAATAACCTCTCTGTAACTCAGAGACTAATTGTGTCCAAAGTTACCGAAAAAATAGGAAAGCGATACGCCCTCCCATAAATACCAACAAAGGAAGGGTCAGCGTATAGAAGATACTGCACACGTTACCTTAGATCAGGTTAACCGATTCAATCAGTACCACCACCGTGCAGTTTGAAATGATGAAATGCCTTGCCTGTTACAGATAGCATGCAGTACATGACGATAAGTGGCACAGTGATTTTTACAAAAATTCTTATGCTAGTCACAGACCCACCTGAACAAAAGAAGACTCGTCTATGGCTCTTACGCAGTTTTTTTTTTTCAGTAGGATATGTGGAACACAAATCGTATGGTGCAATAGGTGCTGGGAGCCGATGTAAACGGAAAAGGGGCGAAAATTTAAAATACATGACTCGAGTTGCGCTGGAGTTGAGGAACGCTAGACATTAAGTTTTTAAATTTTTTGTGTTTTTAAAGGGTTGAGTGTGTGGCATATTTTCATTGCTATACTCTTCAGGTTTTATTCATAGACAGAAAGCAGGACGAAAGTGCATGACATTTACTAAAGGAAGTGCGTGTCCAAATTAAGACTTCTTCAGTTCTTACCCTCAGTCTTTTGCCAAACGTCTAAATTCTATTTGCCGACGACATTAAAGAATTCACACTGGCGTAAAATAATTTTCCATCACAGAACGAAGTCATGTAAAACAAGTTGGTGCACAGTATCCGTAACGTCAGTACCGTTGGTCAGGTGCTAAAAAGAAACGTCTGTATTCATATTCACTCTGGATCCGGACACGTCTTGTCCATTTATAAATGTGGGTCTATACGAAAGAACAAACACCTTACAATTTTCTTCTGCTGACTGTTGACCGAAAGACATGCTAGCTTCGCTAACACTGGCATGAATGCGATGAGCGCAACAACCGTCAGCTATTCGCAGCTGCTACTCGTCCGGTCTCGTGTGAATTGATGTGTCATTTACGTTGATTCGGATTGGTGATACGTATCGGTCAAAAGTGCAGTAAAGCGAACGCGCCGGCCAAAAGAGGGGCGGCGCGCAGCCTTCCCACATGCTGCAGCTGCGCCAGACTGCCAATCCGAGCCTGTTACTGCCACTTGAGCCCGCCAGACAACCTCCGGCCACTTGCACAATCATTCGCCAAGTGCCGCCGCCAGCGCTCGCACTCAACTGGGTGGGGGCAGCTCAGCCAAGGAGGCTAAATGGGCGGGGCGACGATCCGATCCACCAAGTACAGGGGTCACCAGTCCACCAGCGGCGCTACCGAGCAATTCAGCTGCCACCGAAACGGATACTGGAACGAGGCAGAACATCGTCTATGACGTACGAGCCCACAAGTACAAACTGATGAGAGTGGGAGAGAGACAGAGAGAGAGAGAGAGAGAGAGAGAGAGAGAGAGAGAGAGAGAGAGAGAGAGAGAGAGAAACTGGACATACAGAGTTTGCACAGAATAACTTGCGCCGTAACTGCGCTGACGGTGTGGTAGGGTGTCGCAGCGTTAGTGGTGGGGACTCCGTTCTGAACGACCACTGCATGATACAGGAGATATGGTACGACAGCTGAAGCGTGAGCACAAACTTACCGGTATATCTCGCATAACTTGTAAGCTACCGTTAGCGAATCTGCGAACGATCATATTAACAGGTTATGTCAGTACGACTAATAATTCGACGAAACTAGACGTTCCAAGCCAACAGTCTCTCGTTAGTGTACGGAGAAAAAAGTAGTCGCGCAAAAACAAGATTAACCAAACCAAGACCACGCACTACTAAAAGAAAATCTCGAAAACAACAAAGAACCAAACATGTAGAGTAAAAATAATTTGAAAAATTGGAATGTCAACATTTGAATGTGAAAGTGTTACGAGATCGTTCATTAATTGTACAGTGTGTGCTGTGTGCCAGATAAATACATTTCCAGTGAAAATGATCAAATTTCGGTACATCATTGGCACACCCAGCAAATAATCGTTGTCACACTTCAGCTTAGAGTACATGTAACTGTAATGTACCTCACGATGACAGCATGCTCTCATAAAAAAATCGTGCTACTACGTATCAGTAAAAAGTAACTCAAACAATAAAAAACAGAAACATTACTTAACTACATCAATCACCTTTCTCCTGAATAGCTATGATAATTTCTTACACGACCTGTGCGCGTATACTGGAAACGATGCGTCACGATGCTTTGTAGCGTCAAACTGATGCATGTACGCGAGACAAACTTCAACTATTAGCGCTTCGTAATATCATTTTGGAAAGAATTATTAATCACGCTTATCACAAATATCTGTACTAATTTCCTATCCGCGTCCGGTTCAGCCTGGTGAATGTAACTTACATCATATAACACTTACCTCTGCGGTTTTCACGATTAGCGCGTACGAAACGTTAGCTTTCTAGTCGCTATAGCTCCATTAATACATGAAAAATCCTTAACACCTTGATAGTTACCAGTTCTATGGCAACACAAGCCTTCTCATTTGATGAAGACTATTTATTGTTCCTTTCCATGAAGATGGACGTACAAGACCAACTTTTTCACTGTAACGGAAGAAAAACGAAGTTATATGATTCAGCAAGTACACGGAAAATGTTTAGGACAACAGGCCGAACGAGATGGAAGAGGTACACCACGATTCCAGAGAATCTCTGCCCAAATGTTCTTCGTTGAGGAAGATGTACTTTTCTTCCTTGTTTAAATCGTCACAGCACTGTCAAAATGACATATCAAACTAAGTGAACACGGGATAGAAAAGCAATAGCTCAACAGAGGAAAGACTATGGGACTTGATGTGATACCAATGCGATTCTGCAGAGAGCATGTAAAATAATTTGCTCCTGTTCTAGCATCAGTGTACCGTACGTCGCTGGGGGCAGCAAAGGGCCTTTACTGATTCGAAGAAAGACCAGCTCATTTCCGTTTTCATGAAGGGTGGTCGAACAGACTTTGGAACGCGCTTTATGCTCATGTATTACGACATTTCTGAAGACCGAAAAACTCCTCTGTAGGAATCAAAGATTGTGTGAGACCCAGTCCCTTTCTTCGTCCAAGAGAGCCAAGAAGCAGCATATACCTGCGCCAAGTTGATGCCGTGTTCTTTGACTTCTGGAAGTCATTCGACAGAGTTCCGCATTGCCGCCTAATGAAAAAATTTCGGATATACGGAATAACAGACCAGCTGTGTGACTGGGTTGAAGAATTTCTAGCTAACAGAGCATAGCATGTCATCCTCAACGGCGAGAAATCTTCAGACGTAAAAGTAACTTCGGTGTACCCAGAGTGTTACAGTACCATTATTTTCAACAGTATATATAAACGACCTACTTGATGCAGTCCACGTTTTTATGAGGCTTTTCGTGGATGATGCTATTGTACATAGAGAAATCGCAATGCTTGAATATTGTACGGTGAAGCAGCAAGACGCGCAGTGGATCGGCGCTTGGTACAAAGAGTGGCAGCTGACCTTCAGATTCAAAAAATGTAAAGCACTGCGCGTAAATATGCGGAAGACCCACTACTGTGCGCCGGCCGGAGTGGTCGAGCGGTTTTAGGCGCTTCTGCCTGGAACCGCACGACCGCTACAGTCGCAGATTCGAATCCTACCTCGGGCAAGGATGTGTGTGATGTCCGTAGGTTCGTTAGGTTTAAGTAGTTTTAAGTTCTAGGGGACTGATGACCTCAGAAGTTAAGTCGCATACTGCTCAGATCCATTTGAACCCACTACTGTACGATTACACGTTGCAGAACAACTATTGGGAGCAGTCACGTCTATTACATAACCAGTTGTGTCCGTACGCAGCGATTTAACGTGAAACGACCGCATAAAACGAATGGCAAGTAAGGCAAATGTCAGATTAAAATGCACTGGTAGTATCCTCACGAAGTGTAGTGTACCCATAGAGGAAGGTAGCTTACAAAATTCTCATTCGATCACTATTTAAATACTGCTAATCAGTCTATCATCCATACGACATAGGATTGATAGAGGAAATAGAAAGCTCTAAAGAGGAGCAGCGAGTTCCGTTGCAACTACCTTTACATTAGAAAGAGCAAACATGATTCTCAGCTCATTCCAATGGCAGCTGCTGCGTGGGAGGCGTTCTGCATCAAGGGGTGATTTCCGGTTACAATTCGGAGAGTGTACGTTTCTAGAAGAGTGAACCATTATACAAGGTGATTCCACGGCGATGATACAAACTCTCAGGGATGTTGGGGGCGGATAAAGGTATTAATATGAGGTAAGGGGCCCTGATCCGGAAATGACCGGGTCAAAAGTTATAAGCGAAAATCGCTCTGATACTTTTGACAGTGGAATTCGTGTACCAGTACTGCTGCTACTAAGACTGTAGGGTAGACAACTTTCAGAATTAGTTGTATAGACCAAAAACAAAAAAAAATGTCAGTTAATGGACTCTAAAATGAATACCGTAATTTCTATGTGCACCTTCTCATCTCCGATACTGTAAAACACATCTCTTCCACTGGAGAAGTGCCCATAGCGCTTGCGGTACGCAGTTTAGAACCCATATTCACTGGACTTTTTCCTTGTTTTGATCAAAACTACCTCCTCCAAAACTATGGAAACAAAAAAGACTGCAGCAGAAGATATTTTCGCTTACACATTTCGACATGGTCGTTTATGGACCAGGGTCCCATATCTCAAACTGATACATTTACCCTTCTCCGTCATCCCCCAAAGTTTGTATCATGATCATGGAATCTTCCTGTATTCCTTCCGGGCTGAGCGAGAGGGTGTAATGGTTAGCACACACTGGACTCTCATTCGTGAGTACGACGGTTAAATCATGCAATCCAGATTTACGGTATCTGTGATTTCTCTAAAACGCTCCGGCCAAATGCCGGGATGGTTCCTTCAAAAGTGCACAGCCGAATTCCTTCCCAAGTCTTAACACAAGTTGTGCTCGGTCTCTGATGACCTTTATGTCGACGGGACGTTAATCTCAATCTCCCCCTTTTTCATATTCCTTCCTCCTATGCATATCTCGCGAAAAGACCATGAACGTAAAATTAGAGAGATTCGAGCTCACAACGGGACTTACCAACAATCTTTCTTTCCGGAAACCATTCGCGACTGGAAGAAGAAGCAGATTTACCTCACTAGAAGAACCGAGAGTGAGATGGTTGGCAATATGTTAAGTGATCTTATCGAGATACCAGAACGGTGGGGAAGAGCAGTGAACAGCGATGTTTAGAATCAGATTACTTGAAGCGCTCAGCCCATTACAGACTGCAGTGCAGAAGGTGAAGAGCAAATGAAGTAAACGAATGAATAGTCAGCAATACCACAGAGGAGGGTACAAACGTTTGTAAGAAAGTAACTACCACGGCTGATGCTCATCGAACTGAGCGCAGAGCGAGCCAGAGACCTGCCGCGGCTTCCTACCCCTGCAACAGGCTGGAACTGAGGGGTGTGAGCCCACACCTGCTCTCAGAACCGGTCCCTCCCTGCCTTCCCTAGCGGAGGGGCCGCGGCTGCCAGCCCAACAGAGAACAGCTGGTCCACCAGCTACAGGGCCGGCGGTACCGCTACCACGCTTCAGTTCTCTGTGCACACAGAAACAACCCCACCGCTCTATCCCGAGTAACATACAGAAAACCTAATATATTAAATTCATACAGTAGTGTTGTTAATAACTGTTGTTGTTGTGGTGGTCTTCTATATGAAAACTGGTTTTGACGCAGCTCTCCCTCCATGCTACCCCACCGTGCACAAGATTCTTCATATCTGAATAACTACTGCAATCTACACGCACTTCAACCTGTTTACTGTCTTCATTTTTTGGTGTCCTCCTACACCCTACTCCCCTTCACCCCACACTTCTACCCTTTTGTTTTGGCTGCCCAAAATTTAAAACTCATCTACGGTTTTTAGGGTCTTGCTTCCTAATCGACTTGCACAGAATCACAAAGCCATCAGCAAAACTCGAAGCTTCTGTTTCTTCTCCATAAACTTTAATGCCATTTCCAAATTTCTTCTTTGTTTTCTTTGCTGCTTGCTCAATCTACGGACTTAATAAGCTTAGGGATAAGCTACAGCGCGCTCTGACTCCATTTACAACTAACGCCGGCCTCTTTCGTGTCCTTCGTTTTTTATAACTACAGCCTGCTTCCTGTACGAGTTGTGAATAACCTTTCGCTCTCAGTATTTTATCCCTGCTGTCTTCAAAATTTCAAAGAGTTTATTGCTGTCAACAAGGTTAAAAGCGCTCTATAAATATACAAATGCTGTGAGCATAAGTTCGCCTTCCTTTAACCAATATTATAAGGTAAGTCGTAGAATCAGAAATTCCTCGCGTGTTTCTGTGTTTCTTCGGAGTCCAAACTGATTTTACTCTGTCGGCTTCTAGCGGTATTTCCAGTCCTCTGTAAATGATTCGGGTCAGTAACTTGCATCAATGGCTTTTTAAACTGGTGGTTTGGTAGTATTCGCATCTGTCAACGTCAGCCTTTTTTGGAATTGAATTATTACATTCTGCTTTATGTCTGAGGGCATTTCGCCTGTCACAAAGATCTTGCACACCAAGTGAAACATTTATGACGTGGCAGGATCTCCAAAGGGGCTGAGTAATTGTGAAGGAATGTCGTCTGCGTCAGGAGCCTTTTTTCGATTTAGATATTTAGTATTACTTCCTGCAAAACACGTGTATGCCACTCTAAAGTAGAATACTAAAACTTACTGCGTGCAGCACACCTAGCAGGTACCAAATTTCACTTTCGTCACTTCACTTATCTTCTGCAATCACTCCTAACAATGAAGACGTGAAGTAAACTACTTTCCTGTAATTGCTTGTTATTTTATAGTCAAAAGACTCGATTTGCCTTTGTTTGTATAACCAGCATCATCGCTGTAGTAGTTTTGTCTGCCGTGTAATTTTCGCCTTAATATGTTTTTTGTATACCAAACGCACCTATGTTCTCGGGCCAGATACGGTGGTTTAAAAGTACACTACATCATTACAAACGACGCATTCCTGAAATAATGCAACTGCTGAAAACAAATGAGCAATCACGCACGAAAATTTATACTCTCATCTAGATAAATCTCGTAAAAGGATTTTCTTAACGTAAGGTACAGTATCTATGGAGGCACTTCCCCGATGTATGAGAAGGTTGAGACGCAAGATCTTTACAGCGATGATTATTCTGAACAGTCTCTGCTATGTCTCACGCCGAATGTTTATAACCATGTTAAAGACTGGCTAGATATTACGTATGTCTTTTTCTTCCTATTAACCACTATTCTGGGACGATGATTTCTCCGGGACTAGGTTATGTTCAACATGACGCCTCCCATTCTCCGTAAGTTTCGTACAGTTTCTTCTTGAGAAGGCATTCACGGTAATTCCTCACTCTAGTTTCAAAAAAAATAAAAATAAAAAAAATAAATAAAAAATAAAAAAACACCGTGGGAGCTTCCTATCGAAGTTGTTTATTAAAATTTAATCATGTAACCTAATCGACAATGTTTCAAAAATACTGATGATTCTCTAATGTGGAATACATTAACAACGTGGTGATCCTTTAGAAGCTGTGCTTAAAGGATGTATTACCAAAAATAGCTCAAAAGTTATTTAGTGTTTTTATACTTGTCTCTCCAAAACACGGGATTCATGCTACGCTCTTCGGGACTTAGTCACACGGCCGCTGCCGTAGCAAACAGGAATGCAACCTTGGTAGCGCAGTTGTAACTTGTATGACTGGTTCTGGGGCCTGGTCCCCGACAGCAAATAGCTAGCGTACTTGCCACTGCAATTGCGAAGCCATCATTAAGAGAACATGCGGAAGTTTTCAGAAACCTTGCGGACAATGTGCGTCTCTTTACGAACAACACACACTTTATTGAACTTTTAGACTTTAAGAACGAGTAATAAATGAATTACCGAGGGCATCATCCAAACACTGCTGCGTGAAAATGCTTTAGACTACTGAATTAAAATCAAACTCTAGATGCATATCCGAAGGAACAGGCACTGTGGCGACTACAGCCGCTATGTAATACATGAAATATATCCACAGTTGCGAATGTAGACACTCATCAGCTGCAAAATAGAATGACGACAAAGAAAATTTGTACCGGACCGGGACTGAAACCCGGATTACCCTGCTTATAGCGAGCACTCGCCTTGCCATTAGGCTATCTGAGCACGACTCTCAGGCAAGCTCAAACTTCCATATCTTGTCAAACATGTGTCTACATCCTGCATTCTTACATCCGTTATATATATTCACGTACAAGAGAGACATTGTAATTGAAAGTCGCTTGGCATCGTACTTCTGAATAATACACGCACTGCAATATCGTATTTATCCGTCGACACCGGTCCAAGCGACTGTCAGTTAAATGTCTACTCTGAACAGGAATATACGTAAGGAATGTAGGGGGGCAGGATGTAGACACATAGTTGACGACAAATGGAAGTTTGGGTCAGGCCGGGGGTCGTGAGCAGGTAGCCTAACAGTAAGGCGACCGCTCGCGATAAGCGGGAAACCAATTTCCATTGGCTGCCTATATTCGCACTGCAAATAAATTTCATGAACTTCATAGCTGTCTCACCTGTTGCAACGTACAGCTTCCATACAACCTCAGCTTACATACTTTGTGGTTGCCTGTTCCACACATCGTTTGGGCGACATTTGAATTGAATCGTTGTGAATTGATGAATTTTTCGCCGATGAACATTTAAAGTTTCGTCTCTCCCAGACATTCGTATTCAGTCATCAGTTCAAATTTTCATTTTATTTTAGTTAGAAAACTGAAAATTGTGTGAAAGTGTGGGGAACTAGAAATGGCTCTGAGCACTATGGGACTTACCTTCTGAGATCATCAGTCCCCTAGAACTTGGAACTACTGAAACCTAACTAACCTAAGGACATCACACACATTCATCTCCGAGGCAGGATTCGAACCTGCGACCGCAGCGGTCGTGCGGTTCCAGACTGTAGCGCCTAGAACCGCTCGGCCACCCAGGCCGGCTGGAAGTAGAAGATAACAAGGCACTGAAATCTAGAAAAAAGGGGGATACGTAATTTTTTTTATTATTTCGCTTGCATTGTAACCCGAGACAATATAAAATTTTTATGTATTTTTAATTGCCAGAAAAACTGTTTCCTGTTACGTATCTACGCACATGAAAGCAACGACAATGCTCTCAAACATGCAAACTAGCCATTCGGTCTTACTCTGCACTTACTATGAAAACCTGACAAACTCCTATTTGATGACAAATTTCTTACTGGAAAACATGCGAAAACAATTCAGAATGTATAAATAGACCTAGAAAAAGATTTATCTCTCAACCATATTTGAGGCGCAATTAACTCCCTAAGATAACGAAGGAAAATTTAAGCGTAATGTGTCGCCGAAAGAAACTGAAGAACGACATCACGGCAATAGTTGAAAGCGACTTAGACCGACTACGGAGAACCTACACTGAAGTGACAAAATTCGTGGGATACTCCTAATATCGTATCAGATTTCCTTTTGCTCGGTATCGTGCAGAACCTCTACGTAGGATGAACTCAAGTCGTTGAAAGTCCCCTGCAGGAATATTGTGCAATGCTGCCTCTACAGTCGTCCATAATTGCGAAAGTTTGGCCGGTGCTGAGTTTTGTGCACCAAGGGACCATGCCCCATATATCTTCGATGGGATTCAAGTCGGGTGATCTGGGAGACAAAATCATTCGCTCGAATTGTCTGGCGCACTGTCGCAAGTAAAAATTACATCGTTATTTGGCAACATGAAGTCCATGGATGGCTGGAAACGGTCTCCAAGTAGCCCAGCATAAAAGAGGACCCAGTCCATTTCCATACCCAGTCCAGTTCATGGAAAAACAGCTCACACCATTATGGAGCCACCTGAAATTTGGTGTTCTCGGTACAAACTTGACACTACAAATCAGGGAATGTTGAATTCCTTAACAATTTCAGAAATGGAATGTCCCATGCGTCTAGCTCCAACTACCAAACCGCGTTCGAATTTTTTATTTCCATCGTGTGGTCATAATGAGGTGGGGAACTTTTTCGCATGAATCACCTGACTACAAATGACAGCTCCGCCAATGTACTGCCCTTTTATACCTTGTGTACCCGACACTACTGCCATCTGTATATGTGCATATCGCTATCCCATGACTTTTCTCACCTCAGAGTATATCATGATGTCTCACCGGAGATTCTGATACCCCTATCCCTCCCTCGAATGCGAGAGTACACTCAACCTCTGCGCCACTTCACTGTGTGCGTTGGAGATAAGGAAAAATTTCAAGTCAAACAGAGAACGAAACGCTCTATCGTCGCATGACGCTAGTATACATTCATATGATGGAGTCGTTGTCCAGCACTCGATCAGACAACTACGCGCCTTCAAAGGAGCTGTCGCCGAAATCGGGGAAGCAGTGAAGATTCAATTAGTCAGCGACATATGACAATAGCAAGCCTCGCACTCACAAAAAAATGGTTCAAATGGCTCTGAGCACTATGGGACTCAACTGCTGTGGTCATCAGTCCCCTAGAACTTAGAACTACTTAAACCTAACTAACCTAAGGACATCACACGCATCCATGCCTCAGGCAGCCCAGGCAGGATTCGAACCTGCGACCGTAGCAGTCGCACGGTTCCGGACTGCGCGCCTAGAACCGCGAGACCCCTCGTACTCACATTAGGCTAATCTAGAACATTACGTAATACCATGTGTCCATACACTAGGCTTCGAATCACTATCCCTCCACGTATAGACAGAACCGTGGAAGTAGCGCGGCCTGGTAACCTCTTGCAAAGCACTTTCCGGAAGACACCCGGAAGAAGCAGGACTCCGGAGCGTGCGCCGCTTCCGCCCCCACTTTCCCCAGTATGAGCACTCTTCTTCCCTTACGTAAGCGGCGCAGGCAAGCCGATGTTAACGCGGTTACCGCAGCGTCCGGAAAGAGCAGGCGGCTGAGACCAGCAGTGAATACATGCAGTACGTACAGCTGGGCGCACAGCCTGCCGGCGCCTGTGATAGCAGCCGCCATTGTTTTGTCAGCTCGGCCACGTTGCACAAGCACAGGCCAACTCCGCCGCTTCCGTGACCGAGTCCACAATCCTGCCCCGTCGCTCAAGTCCCGATGAATCACCGACACGGCGTGAAAACGATGGAGGATACTAACGCCGGACCACTGAGCCCCATGTTAAGGGTTAATAAGGGTTAGTAACCTCTATAACTGTGTCTTTCTGCGAATCTCAATTAAACATTCGGTCATCCGTACTGTGCAAATGATTTCATAATATTTTTTTCACGAAGTTACGACTACGACCAATAATTTTAGTTTGTGCGCGTATGTTTCGGATTGTTACAGTTTTAGAATGTGAACGTCGACCTGACACAGAATTTATTGGCAGATTTGGATAAATTCGGTGTTACCTCTCCACTACTAAGGGTCTCCAATTATCTTAGCTTTTTGCAAATTCCATATTTTTCTTATAGTTGACGTCGTTAATATTAGACTTTTTCTTACTGATGATCGCGCTTCGTAGAATTGATCACATACAGTACATCAGTCCAAAAGTCCGCCTGATATATTAAGGGCACTCGCGAGATGACTCTCACTTACCTTGTACGAGGAGACGTTTGTTTCCGTGACTGTGTCGATTCTATCTTCTGTCGGTGTTTACACAAGGGCACATAGCAAGTGTGTAAGAAAAGTAATGAAACTGGTTATTTTTATCGAAACAATATTTTTTTTTCAAATTACAGTACTATCCCCTTCAAAGTAGTTCCCTTCTGCAACTGTGCACCCCAGAGTACTCGTTCCCACTTCTGGTAGCAGCGGTGAAAGACTTCAACTGATGCGGCCCTTAAGATTTCGGTCACATTCTTTAGAATGTTCTCCATATTCCAAAATGACGTAAGGCGTTATCACGATGAACATCCAATTGACTGCAATGTCCGGTCTCACTCGAGTCACCCTTTTCCTGAGACTCCTTCAACGACATCTTTGTAAAGCATTTTCTTGACAGTTTGGTCTGAAGGAACAAATTCGGTATGATCTCACAAAAGCACGCACACATTCAACGTTTTCGTAGGTTATTGCCGACGAAGGTAATCTTCAACGTGTTCTCGGCCTTCCAAAAATGATTTGTGGCTGCCAAAAACTTGTGCTTTTGGTACAGGATGTTACGCGCGTATTCCTCAAGTTGAACACAAAACTGAATGGCACAACGTTGCTAAAATTCCGTTGTTCCATCTTCGTGAAACACAAATTCACTGATGGCACTCTCAAAATTTACGCGTTAGCTCTACGGAGCTGAAACTCAGACTGAGCATCAGGAAGAGATGAACAAATCGGTCTAGACAATCAGAATACAGTGTTGCCAGAACGCTCGCAGTGTTTTCAATCTCACTACCTTTCTCGCATGCACTCCAAAACTGCCACGGTTGTTACAGGAGATAAGTAAGATAGAAAGGAGAGTAGCGAATTTCATCACGAAGTCGTTTAGTAAGCGTGAGAGCTCTCACGGAGATGTTTACAGTTCAAATTCTGAGAACCGGCCGGTTCTAGGCGTTGTAGTCTGGAACCGCGAGACCGCTACGGTCGCAGGTTCGAATCCTGCCTCGGGCATGTATGTGTGTGATGTCCTTAGGTTAGTTAGGTTTACGTAGTTCTAAGTTCTAGAGGACTGATGACCTTAGAAGTTAAGTCCCATAGTGCTCAGAGCCATTGGAACCAAATTCTGAGATACGTGTTCTAAGAAAATTTTATAAACATATGTCAATAGTGGTTCTTCGCTTATATATTTTGTGAGCTGAGTAAGGCCGTAGATATCATTGTAATTCCAGCTCATAGAGGTTTATGCAACTTTGATATTTTCGGTACACCTTCAGCGATAGAATCATTAAAGAGGGAAGCGATAAGATACACGAAAATCCCTCCGCCACACACTGTAACATAGTCTGTAGAGAGTAAATTTAACTGCACGACCACGGAACTCGGGTAGCGAAGATACACGTGTTGGCGAAGCTTCAAAAATGCTGTAAATTAATGACACCACTAACGGAGAGACAGAGTAACACCGAGTTCCAGTGCACGCTAGCAAGTAAACTGCGAGGAAAATTCTGGCCAGCCGGTTTGCTGTCAAAATAAACCGACGTTCTGGTTGCACAACTGGACGCACTACAGCTCAGCCCCCACAAGCGCGACAGTGGTTGCGCAACCGCTAGCTGCTTGACCGTCATTCCTCATCGCGCGCAGATGTCCGCGCCAACTGATGTGCATTACGCTTCCAGCAGATGTTCACCACTGACTGCACACCAGCTGGAGGCCGCCGCTTTCGCTCAGGGCTGTTCGACCTTCAGTCTCGTTTCACTGGCGCATGCATCTCCGCCGCCAAATTATATATAATATGTTCAACTCTCCTCGACCGTATCACTATCCCTTACCCGTAATTATGAGTAAAAACCACGGGCAGTGTGCATTTAATGGTATTTTCGCGTTTCAACAGTTGTCAAAGAACAGAGAGCGCCGGTGAACGATTTGGGAAACTAGATACCACTGCTAAATGGTGCTCTAGCAAGGTGCGTACTTCTCTGTTATAGCTACGGATCCAAGTCGTGGAACCTAGGAGCAACGGACATCTAAAAAAATCAGTAGCCTTTTCAAGCCATTCATTATTAAGTTAATAAGTTTACTGGTGCGCAACAAGAACCTGCTTTTGACTGCTCCCCCAGCCGAATAAAATATTCACCAAAAGCTGTCTAGAAAGACACACAAATAAAGCAGTGACAGACAATTAATTTCGAAGAATGAGTAATGCAGAGGTAACGACTAACTGAAAATGGACACATGTGTATAGTGTGTCAGCCGGGCGTTGTGGCCTAGCGGTTCTAGGCGTTTCAGTCCGGAACCGCGCTGCTGCTACTGTCGCAGGATAGAAATCTGCCTAGGGTATGGATGTGTGTGCTGTCCTTAAGTAAGTTAGGTTTAAGTAGTTCTAAGTCTAGGGGACTGATGACCTAGATGTTAAGTCCCATAGTGCTCAGAGCCATTTGAACCATTATAGTGTGTCCAAAATTATTTTAGGACTGGCACTTCGGCAAGAGCACGTGGAGGCATGGAACAGAGAGGTCACGTCCCGCACACAACACACGCATAAGCTTACATTTCATTCAACTCCCTCAAACAGGTATACTAAGGATCGCTTGAGCAGTTGCCAGAGAGCAACAGGAGTTCCTCTGCGTGGCAACTGCGATGATGCAGGACGCCCCTGCTTAGTCTCTGCTCTGCTCATACGTCGTTAACCTATTCTCTGTTTGGAATTTCGTTCGTACTGGAGCATTGAGTATGTTGTTCAGAGTTATCGTACTTAAGGCAATTGTTTTATCATATACTATCCAGATAAAGAATGCAAAATACCAGAGGAGTCCTGGCATAACATTCATCTAAAAACTAGTGTCTACAACTCAAAGGACCGTAATCTTTTGCTATGTAGTGACTAACTTTTTTTGTTTTCGTACTCTGCAATATTGCTATGTAACATTTCGAATCTGGTTTATAACCACGCTGCACTGCAAAAAGCTAATAAGAAGGAATACAAATTTCTTGCAAAGATAAAAAAACATTGTTGCGTACACCTGAACTAGGGCCAACATGGTACAATAAACTTTTCACGACTCTTTAAATATGTATAAAAAATTAACAAGCTTATCTGTAAAATCAAGAAACTGTTCAATTGGCAGTTTCTCTAGGAATAAACATAAAGCCAAGTAGCGAGTTACAATGATAAAACACGGAGTCCTTCCAGTCTATAATTTACCGAAAAATGGCGTTCTGCAAATTTAAGCCGTAAGCAAATTAAGAAATAACAAAAAGCTTACAGGCGGTATCAGACGGGTGTTGAAACATGTCTTGTGATGCTACACATATAGTTACCGGAGAATACGCCATTGAGATAGAAATGTTTTGTATTTCACAAGGCTCGAATCTTCTACATTTCAGTGACGATAATTCGAGTTTTTCTGAAAATTGCATCGTACTGCAGTATGCAACTGAAATCCAGGGACTGACCTTCAAATGTTATAAGTATGCAAAAAATTCAAGGAGGCCCGCCCATGAGGTCCCCTAGTTAAGTTTATTATATGCGGCACATTTCGATGGATGGGGAATCATTAAGTTTGTTTCCCCACTCTCAGAAAATAGTGATGAAGGGGTCACGATTAAAATCATTCTGCAGCTCTGCCAGCGCGGCTCTTCCACGAACGGTGGCAGCGCTTTGCTGAGAGCTGTGACGCGGCCAGAAAAAGCGGCAGCCGGGTGACTGGAGCAGCCGGTTCGCTAATTGTGCCGCAATGGCAGCAGGAAGCGCCGGCAATCCGCTTCCGGGCTGCCCGCTTCCTCTGCTCTGGCAGCGGGCCCCAGGGCTAGGATGTCCCCGAAACCGCAAATAACTATCCTACAACTGTACCTATGCGCGGTAGCGGCTTTGTTTCACTACAGCCAGCCTGAATCTCTTCTTTCCATTACTTCTAGTAGCACCGACGCTGTTCGATTTGTTCCTGCGTCTCACTGTTTACTCAGAATGCTTTGGAGACACGAGAGATGATCACCACGCAAATGACATGTACGTGACGCACTGAAATAACAGATGATGTTGGGAGAAGCGCTAACACGCTATGCGAGAGACTGTCTTAGAACAGAATGACTGAAGCCCGAGTATCAATCTCGTTTAAGGGAGCTGCAGATACATCCGCTCTGATTTATCGGCCGACCAACGAACCTATTTTATGCGTCTAGGTTTGCAGGTCGTCCCACAGACCCATTTTGCTTGTCGGTTGGGTGTTATCACACAACAGCCGACCCTGCCCCCCCCCCCCCCCATCCATCGCTTAATTATCGGTTGGTTATAAAAAAAAACTCTCCCTATTTAACACCTTAGCATACGGAAACTAATTACCGTACGAGTACCAAACTTGACAGCTTTAATGTCCAGAGCATGAGGTACATGATTTCCATGTGTCACAGCGCCACCGTCAAGTTATAACTATGGCCACAAGGTGATTAGTAGTCTCACACACCTGGCCAGTCGCAGCTCACTTGTTGACGTGTCAACATGAGTTTGGACAAAATGAGCGGGGCAGCTCTATTATCAAAACAACAGTAATGCTGCAGCTGCACTTTGAAAATATCTCCGGCTGAAAGGATTACAGAAGAGTCCTCTTTCTTCGCCTGCTGTGCGGAGCATGATGATGAAGTTCGAATCAACTGAAGAACTGAACATAATCAACTGGAGAACTGGGCGTCGCTCCGGATAAGTGGCACCACGATACTGTCGCACGAGAAGTAGCACATGAGAACGGCAAGATGTCTGTGAAGTGCCGCTATGCTGTCAAGAGTTCCTTCAAACATTACCGGTCGTGACCTGAAGTCATACCAGAACCATGACGCCAGTACTAATACCACTGTGCACCTCCAAAATATTGGAAGAAGGGGACCGGTCCCCAGGTCGCGGCCATACTCGCCGATGATGCTCAGCCGGACTAGTGCACACCATGATTCATAGCTGAACGCTCTGCGACAACATTCATCAGCAGTCCAACCTTTGCGGTCAAAGCACCACTCTAAATGCAGCTGTTTGTGTTGTGGCGTTAACGGCAGCTAGTTCCCTAGTCCGGCTGCTGCTAGACTCTGGCCTATGGTTCTGAATGACGCAAAATGTACCAAGGAGTCCATTACTTTTCCTGAGGTGTCAGGCTTGTGAACTTGGTGCACATTACGGCGATCCTCCACCGTGGGGGTCAGACGTGGGCTGCTCCAGCCTGGACTACGAGTACGCCAGACCTCAACGCCTGTCCTCACGTTCCCAAGCAGTTTAACAACCGACCACAGTCACAGACAAATGCCCCAGAAATACGGATACTGCACGATTCGACGAGCCGACCAAGTGAAACACAATGAGTGCCCTTTTACACTGTCAGGTACTAATAACAGTGTCTCACACCAGTACACCCTACAAGGCCTGTAATGACATTAACGCGAACAACATAAATACTCTCTGGTGGCCGTTCTATCTGTCACAGCTAATTGCGACTCTAATCACATACATACCCGCCTATAGTGTGTATATGCACGAAGTTACTTCAGCATAAGACGATTTCTTCTAGGTGTTCTTTTTTCTTTTTTTTTACGGCAAATGTAGCTCACAGGAAAACACAAAGCTTGTTGATCACCACTAGGAAGGACTGTGTGGCTATGAAGGAATACTGAACGCTAACTGCACTCTTAAATGGACCACACATAGAATCAATTCATCGCCTGTAGAGCTGTAATATAATTATTGTTTTCACATATCTTTCAAGTAGGAATTGATTGGGCTTTACTGCCCTGTGATCTGACTGCTTTTTAGTTCCTATTTCAGAATGCATTTCAAATTCCAATAAGAGCCAAAGGAGGTGATACAGGCATGCGAATTCAAATACAGAGATATACAAATAGGCAGAATGCGGCGCTGCGGTCGGCAACGCCTATATAAGACAACAAGCGTCGGGCGCAGCTGTCAGATTGGTTACTGCTGCTACAACGGCAAGTTATCAAAATTTAAGTGAGTTTGAACGTGGCGTTGAGTCGGCGCACGAGCGATGGGATACAGCATCTCCGTGGTAGCGATGAAGTTGGGAATTTCCTGTATGACCAATTCCACGTGTGTACCGTGAATATCAGGAACCCGGTAAAACATGAGATCTCCGACATCGCTGCGGCCGGAAAAAGATCCTACAAGAATGGGACCAACAACGACTGAAGAGAATCGTTCAACGTGAAAGAAGTGCAACCCTTCCGCAAACTTCTGCAGATTTAAATGCTGGACCATCAACAAGTGTCGGCGTGCGAACCATTCAACGAAACATAATCGATAGGGGCTTTTGGAGCCGAAGGCCCACTCGAGTACCGTTCATGACTGCAAGACACACTGCTTTACGCCTTGTTTGGGCTCGTCAACACCGCCATTCGATTGTTCATGACTGGAAACATGTTGCCTGGCCGGACGAGTCTCGTTTCAAATTGTATCGAGCGGATGGAAGTGTACCGGTAGGGGAGACAACCTAACGAGTCCATGGACCCTGAATGTCAGCGGGGGACTAGGGGACTGTTCAAGCTCGTGAAGGCTCTCTAATGGTGTGGGGCGCATGCAGCTGAAGTGATATGGAGCCCCTGATACGTCTAGATACAACTCTGATAGGTGACACGTACGTAAGCATTCTGTCTGTTCACCCGCATCCATTCATATCTATTGTGCATTCCGACGGACTTGGGCAATTCCAGCAGGAGAGTGCGACATCGCACACGTCCAGAATTCCTACAGCGTGGTTCCAGGAACAATCTTCTGAGTTTAAACACTTCCGCTGGGCACGTATCTCTCCAGACATGAACATTATTGAGCCTATCTGGGATGCCTTGCAACGTGTTGTTCAGAAAAGATCGCCACACTCTGGTACTATTACGGATTTATGAGCAGCCCTGCAGGGTTCATGGTGTCAGCTCCCTCCAGTACTACTTCAGACATTAGTCGAGTCCATGCCACGTCGTGTTGCGGTACTTCTGCATGTTCGCGGGGGACCAACACGATATTAGGCAGGTGTGCCAGTTTATTTTGCTCTTCAATGTATAAACTGAGTAAAATGGTAAGGACTGTAAACGACAAAGATAACTTTCAATCTTTTCGTCTCTAGAGACTTCTTTCAGCAGTTATGTTCCAACAGCTTCTTACCACACGTGGTAAGTAGTTTACGAAATAGTCTTAGCTAAGAAATCTTAAGTTACAATTACAAGAGATTCTACAAACCAATCTTCTGATTTCTTCATTTTATTCGTGACTCATTACCAACACAGATAAACTTACAAGTCTATAGATTAAGAACGTAATTTTATATTCGTGGTGGCAAAGTTCTCGCTACAATCGACACTTCGTCGAATAGTAAGTTATCACTTTTTGGTTTCAGAAGGCACAGCTTCGTCTTCGGTGCCTGGACTTTTCCTCGATAGGTACGTAATATTCCCTCCAGCTTTTGGAACCCGCCCAGCTGCTCAACATTGGCGACGGGACTGGGAACCCGACCATACGCCTGCCACATGCAGTGGCTAGACGCCGCAGTCGCAACGGCGCTCATCGCAGATTCCAACCGCGTGGCGACTGCTCACGTCCAGGAAGCCACCAACACTGAAACGCGGTCGCCTCAACCAACTGCGCCCTCATTTTAACGCAAGTTTACGACCACGCGACTGTGGATGTTCTTCCCGAAGCGCTCACATACTATTAATTCCTGGTCACATACGTAAAGACAAACAGGTTCCGCGCAAGACTGAGTGCGAGCGATGCGGTGTTTACATTTCGAGCCGTCGAGGACAGCGGCGGGACTCGTAAAGTCGAGAACTAATTCGCGGTCGCTTGTCTGCAGCTGTCCGCAGCAGTGACGCGAAATCGTCTCCAGGCGGAGAGCGACCGATAGCTAGCGTGTGGCACGAGGCACTACGTGTTCATCGTTGGAGCTGCCGCCCTGGCCTGTTATCGAAACACAGCAGGTGACACAATCGCTACATCTTGCACTAGTTGGTTTGATGACAAATTACGCACTAATTCGGTATGTCATAACGAACACGTTACCTTTCCGACAATGATTAATCATCTTGTTGTCACCTCCCAACTCGCATGTTGTATCTATACACATTATAACATTTACATCTCCATGACTACTATGCAATTTACACTCAAGTGTTGGCAGAGGGCTCTTCGAACCACCTCCATACTATTTCTGTACCATTCTACTCTCTAACAGCGAACCGAACGAGGTGGCGCAATGGTTAGCACACTGGACTCGTATCCGGGAGGACGACGGTTCAAATCCGCGCCCGGCCATCCTGGTTTACATTTTCCGTGATTTCCCTAAATCGCTTTAGGCAAATGCCGGGATGGTTTCTCTGAAATGGCGCGGCCGACATCCTTTCCCATCCTTCTCTGATCTGATGGGACCGATAACATCGCTGTTTGATCCCTTCCTCCAAGTCGACATACCAATCTAACAGCGAGTGGGGAAAAGAAACACTTAACTCTTTCTTAACGAGCTGTGATTTCTCTATTTTGTTATAATGATTATTTCTCCTGATGTAGACTGGCGACAGTAAAATTTTTTCACATTACGAGGAGAAAGTCGGAGTTTGAAATTTCATGAAATGATCTCGCTGCAACGAAAAACGACTTTGTTTAATGACTGCCATCCCAACTCGCTTATTTCCGTAACACTCTCTCCCCTACTGGCGTGCTAGTAAAAAACGAGCTGTCCTCCTCTAATTTTTTTGGAGTCCTCCGTCAATTCCACCTGGTAAGGATCCCATACAGAACAGGAATACTCTGGCAAAGGACGAATAAGCGTAGCGTAGCCAGTCTCTTTAGTATACCTGTCACATAAAAGTAATTTTTCGTTCGCCTTCCCCACAACGTTATCTATGTAATCATTCCAACTCAAGTTGTTCGTAATTGTAATTCCTAGGTATTTAGTCGAACTGACAGCCTTTAGATTTGTGTGATTTACTATGTAATCGAAATTTAACCGATTTCTTTTTGAACTCATGACGATGGCCTCATACTTTTCCTTACTGAGCGACTATTACCACTTTTCGCACCTCTCAGATATCGTGTCTAAGTCACTTTGCAATTCACTTTGATCTTCTGGTGATTTTACTAAACATAGGCTCACTGTACCTATCGCAATGCGACTTAGAACTGTTCTCTCACCAGTCTTCTTCCCTCGGCACTTATGAGCTATGTTCGAAATGTATTATTATTATTATTATTATTGCAGCTATCTCCCTCCCTCAACGTACAAACTCTACGAAACCTTAAATCCGTTTTTCATAACTTTACACTAGCTTTAAGGTCATGCCTCAAACTAATGAAACAAATGTGCAAACAGGAAAGTAACTATACAGGCGATCTATTGTGACAAGTACTGTTGGGGTCTTTAGCGGCTCTGAAATAAATCTTGTTTAACGTTTCAATCTTGAAAATCATAGTGACGTTCCATTTCTACACTGTAATCTGGAGAGTAAGTAGACACGTGATCACCACGTTTAGTTTGAACACTGTAGGGTTTCAGTTGTATGGTCATACGGGAGGCGTTATGAAAAGGTTTTCTTATAGGCGTTCCGAGTCAAATTAAGATGAGACGTTTGATTTCTGAGATATTCATTTGGCACCTTGGCACCTGCGCGGACTCTTAAGGTACACTTCTTGTATAATTGTACGAATAAATATCAAATTAATGCGATACAGTTTTATAAGAAGCGTAAAATAAAACTAGTTATTAAGAAGAAAAATATGAATTGTAAAATGTTGAATCACGTTTTACTGCAAAACTGGTTACGAGTAATGTTTTGAACTACTACTCTCTTCAGCAATCTAAAACTTCGTGGATATTGACGGTTTACCGTCAGAGGTGTTAAAATCTGACCGGAACAGAAAAATGTAATCTAGTGGTTGTTTTCCCCCTTACATATAACTGTCATGCAAAAATAGCAATTCGTTTAAACGACAATAAGATGTATGGGTTACAGTTCTGTAATTACCTGACGATATGTCAAAGCAAAAATAGGGTGTTTGTTCTAGCGTAGAAAAATGTAACTATTTAATGATGCTCTGACCGACAAAATAACCTGAAATCACTATAGGCATATCATTTTTTTCACATGCTGTATCACAGTCAGTTAGTTCTTTACGTATTCCTTGTGGTAAACATATCGCACCCTGTCGATGACAAGGTCGCGGAGCCGTAGCCCACTTCATCAAGGAATAATTAAGGATTTCGGTGTTAGAAAGCAATGACCGATTTGAATTGCTGTTAAGTACCAACTTATTTCGCAGCTTATTTCCTTCGACGCTACTTTCCAACACTATAAGAGCAAACTTTACTAGCTAAAAGAGAAACCGGTTGTCCGTCCGAAATCCTATTCAGTACGCTTCGACTTAAGTGTTTTGCAGGACTGTATGGGACGGTGGTAGTGAATCGCACGCTGTACACGGGCAAGAGGAAACGCCAATAACAGAAATCGGCATTCTAGCCCATCCACTGACAACTCGACGCGCGGCCTCGACACGTGTCTGAATCGCATGCCTGCCTCGCGAACAAACGCGTTGTTGCGCTGTCCCGTGACGGTCACCTGACGTGACAGTTTGAGCAAGTGAAACATACGTGGGAACCATAAAACTATAAGCAAGACCGTACTGTACGCATGTTAAGAGAGGCAGGGAAAGCAGGTCACGAAAATAAAAAGACGGGATAACGTAATACCTAATCAGATACTAATTTAGCATCATTCGTTCATGTTAAGAGATTTCTTATCGGACTGGTGTGCAAATGTCGGACCGACATTTGAAATCCGACTTCTATTTCTGGTGAACTCACAACTGGGTGCGTCTTATAAAATCAGCCGAGAGCTTCACTCTGTGTAATCCGCTTAAAATACTCGCCTGTTGTAGCTAGGTTCCACTGTTCATCCCGTTCTGTTTCGTTTCACCTAGAGCCGTTGAAAGAAATATATATGATACTTCTTTCTAATCGATGATTCTTCACGAACAACTAGCTGACCTCCTTAGGAGTCGAATTCTAAACAGTTAGCAGAATGCAAAAAGTAGGAGATCTTTCATGCACTTGCTTTCTTCATCCATGACCGCATCAACATTATTTCGATATGTATGTGTCCCTAAGTACATTTTCCTTTTCTAAAGCACAGCATCAGTAACATAATGAGGATACCTCCAAGATTTATTTAACGACTCACCACGATACCAGGGGTATTCAAACTATCTGTCAATAAGTCAGACCGTTCTTCGAATGGGAGACACACAAAAATTTGTACTGTACAGAAAAATTTCTAAAGACGGTAGCGGAAATAATAATAATAATAATTTATTATTATTATTATTATTATTATTATTATTACCAGCGTGTCGAGCATTCGAAAACGCAACAGATAGTGTGGCCAGACTGATGTATGTGTGCAAAAGGCAATGTCCTGACTGACTGACTGACAGACTGACAGACTCACTCATTCACTGACTCATCATCGCCCAGCCCAATACACTAAGGATAGAAACCTGGAGTTTGCAGAGGGTGTTGATCTTATACTGTATTTGCCGTTTAAGATGTGAGTTTTCAATGTTCCAAACGCCATGGGGATGAAACAGGGAATGGAAGACTTTTTAAAATATGTCGCTGTTAATAAAATTTGGAAGATGTATCTACGAAAAATTGGTATTTGGATTATCTAGCAGAAATAAAGAAATGCGTGTTTTAGCATGTTTCGAAATACAAACACTAAAGCGGTAAAATGGTGGGTGATTTTTTTTTAATGCTAAATCATTATCGAAGAACAACTAAAGCATTTTTGAAGATACATCTATGAAATCTGGTATTTGACTCCTCTATCAGAATTTTTTTTTAAAAATACGTGTTTCACTGTTTTTGTAAAATAAACCCTAAGGGGATGAAAATTTTTAGGAAAATATTTCGTTACATTAAACGTGTTAGTGGATGAAAATTTCTATAGCAATATCACGACAAGAACTCAAAAGGCACGATGAACAAAAACCTCTGTTTCCAGCTACGTGAATCACTTCTTGGTCGAAAGTATGTTAAAGGAGCATTTCTGTATAGCCCACAAAAAGCCGATTAAAGAAAACCAAAAACGTCTGTGCAGGCCTTACAGTCCACGCACGCTACGCAGCGGGCGCTAAGCCAGTTCTTACTTTAGTGATGGCTGCCACCTCCTTGCGCCCAACCCGGGAATTATATCGTTTATACCCTCCATACAGCTTCGGTGTTCCTAAGAGCAACCAGTGACAAACGCGTTCGCCTTCTGTTCCAAATCACCTCGTCGCGCTATTGACACAGCAGCCGCACGGGGAAGGTACTGTCAGCATGTTAGGCCGCTTGTGCAACGGGCCTGGAAAGCAACGCGGAAACGCGCGTCGTGCTCGCTCCGTGGCGCGCCGGCACGCTAGCCGCGGATGTCGCGGCCTGGGCAGAGGCAGAGGCAGCGCCAGCAGCAGAGGGCGACCACGCGGAAGGGTGGCCGGAACAATGGGTGGGAAGCGGAGTGCTGCACCGTGTGCCGTGTGGGAGCGGCGCGCTCGCGCTGTTAACGGTGCCGCTGCCCGAGCCTGCGCCGCCGACCGCGACGGCTGCAGACCCGCCACTAGCGGCTAATTGCAGCCGCCACACGCCTAATCACATCAGCCGGGGCACTCTGCTGTGTTACACCGTGACCGTCGTTATGATCGTCTCTGTCTACTAGAGCTGGCCTTCAAAATGCTATACAATGAGGTGACAAAAGTCATGGGATAGCTCCTAATATCGCGTCGGACCTCCTTTTGCCCGGCATAGTGCAGCAACTCGACGTGGCATGGATTCAACAAGTCATTGGAAGTCCCCTACAGAAATATTCAGCCACGCTACCTCTACAGCCGTGCATAATTGCGAAAGTGTTGCCAATACAGGATGTTGTGCACGAACTGATGTCTTTCTTATGTTCGATGGGTTTCATACCGGCCGATCTGGGTGCTCAAATCATTCGCTCAATTTGTCCAAATTATTCTTCAAACCAATCGCGAACAATTTCGGCCAGATGACATGGCGCATTGTCAGCCACAGAAGTTCAAATGGTTCAAAAGGCTCTAAGCACTATGGGACTTAACATCTGAGGTCATCAGTCCCCTAGACTTAGAACTACTTAAACGTAACTAACGTAAGTATATCACACACATCCATGACCGAGGCAGGATTCGAACCTGCGATCGTAGCAGCAGCGCGGTTCCAGACTGAAGCGCCTAGAACCGTTCGGCCACAACGGCCGGCGCACAGAAGTTCCAGCGTTGCTTGCGAACACGTGGCCAAACAACCATTTACAATCAATGATCGATTCAGTTGGCCCAGAAGAACCAGTACAGTCCATGTAAACACAGCCCACGCCATTATGGAGCCACCAGCAGCTTGCAGAGTGCCTTGTGGACAACCGGGGTCCATGGCTTCATTGGCTCTGCACAACACTCGACTCCTACCATCAGCTCTTACCAACAGAGGCTCATCTGGCCAGGCTACGGTTTTTCAGTCGTCTAGGGTCCAAGCCATATGTTCACAAGCCCTGGAGAGGCGCTGCAGGCGATGTCGTGCTGTTAGCAAAGACACTCACTTTGGTCGTCTGTTGCCATAGTCCATTACCGCCAAATTTCGCCGCACTGTCCTAACGAATACGTTCGTCGACGTCCTACAATGATGCCTGAAATGTGATATTCTCGGTACACTCTTGACTGTGGCTCTCTCATTACTGAACTCCCCACCTATTTCCGAAATGGAATGTCCCATAAGACTGGCTCCAACTACCAAAGCCTGTTAAATCCCGTAGTGCGGCCGTAATCACGTTGGAAACCCTTTCACATGAATCACGTGAGTACAAATGGCAGCTCCGCCAATGCACTGCCCTTTTATACCTTGAGTACGTGATACCAACGGCATCAAAATAACGACAATCCATTCCAGCTCACCCTCGGCATTTCTCAGTGACGTTCTCCGTTCGGCAGGGATCACGTCTCTGCACAGGGTCCCCCTGGAGAAATGGTCAATATTCACGAATGTGACATCAACGATCAACCAAAGCAAGGAAGTCTAGAAAATATGGACTCTGAAATGCATACCTTTTGAGGTATGAGTACTTGTTCAGTGGAGGAGATGTGTTCGCGGTAGAAAAGATTAACACGACCACATAGCTCTTAAGGCGTTACTTACAGCTCATGATTACTGGACTTTTTTTCTTGTTTTGGTCCATATTAAAGCTCTCAAAACATGGAAAGTGATGAGCTTGCACTAGAAGACGTTTGTTTCACAGTATCGAAAATGAAGAAGTGTGCACAGCTCTTCGGGTATGCATTTCAGAGTCTATGTTTACTAGACTATTTTGTTTCGCATGATCGTTCCTGTCATATACCTCAATACTGACCGTTCCTCCTGGGACACCCTGTATATGAACAGCATATCGATGGCGAGAGAGATTGTACAAATTAGTTTGCTTGTACGCCCAGATACAAGCAAAGGCTAAGTAACTTTGATAATTTTGGTCTTCCACTTAGCCACTTCCAAGTGCAGCACCATAGCTAGAGATCACCGCGGATAAGAGAAATGCTATCTGCGTCGGCAAACCACTTTCAAGTGCGTGGCAAAGGATACTTCCCATTGTACGACGTTTTAGGTTTTCCTGCTGTCCCACAACAGTTGATAACTGCTTGAAAGCCTCTGTGCGCGCCGTAAGTAACATAATCTTGCCTTCGAGGCCACTACGGGAGCGATACTTAGGGATTTCTAGTATACGCCTGTATCCCCCCACTTGAAATTGTAAATGTAGTGTTTGCGAGATAACTGGCGTTTATCTTCAAGCGGATGCCAGTACAAGTTTCTGAACATCCCCGTAGCGCTTTTCCAATGGTCGAACAAACATGGGACCATTCATGCTGCCTTTTCTATACGTTCAAGTCACCTGTTAATCCTACTTGATATTGGTGCCACGTTCCAAGATGTGTCGCACGAGTGGTTCGTATGCTGTATCTTTTGTATATATATATATATATATATATATATATATATTTTTTTTACAGCATCCTACCAATGAACTCAAGCCTGTCACGTGTTTTACCCACGACTAAGCCTTTATGACCATCTCATTTCGTATTCCTACGGACTTTCATCCAGCTATTTTTATGAGCTGACCGATTCCACTCATTTTTCTGAACAGTTCAAAATGGTTCAAATGGCTCTAAGTACTATGGGACTTAACATCTGAGGTCATCAGTCCCCTATAACTTATAACTACATAAACCTAACTAACCTAACGACATCACACACACCAATGCCCGAGGCAGGATTCGAACCTGCGACCGTAGCAGCAGCGCGGTTCCGGACTGAAGCGCCTAGAACTGCTCGGCCACAGGGCCGGGTTTCTGAACAGCTGAAGTTGTCACTACCTACACCACTTCGAAATGTTATCGATATTTGGAAGAGTATTTGAGAAGATGTATTTTCAGACAGTACTTCGTAGTAAACAATTGCATCATACATAAAAAGTTTGAGTTTGCTGTTTATATTGTCTGCCAGGTTATTGTTGTTTGTGGGTTTAAGGGACCAGACAGCAGCGGTCATCGATCTGCCATGTTATTAATATATAACATGAACACACAGGATCCCATCATCACACTTTCTATGTGCACGCACACAAACTTCTGATCTCTTTCTCGTTGCGCTTTTCTTAGTTCATTGTCTTTTACACATGCTCCGGTGTTATATTCGAGAGACCTTTCCTGTGGGCACTGCTGCAATTTTTAATTAGCCAATACAAATAACCTATGCATTTGAAGGCTACACCATAACCTTGAGTAAATATATCGTGATTTCGGAGATTGCTTTCAACTCAATATTATTTAGTACGCTTGGAAATCTTGGCTCTGTCATTCAGTGGTTAATTAGCAGATTACGAATCCAAAGTCTCGGCATTGGATCAACAGTCGATCATAAGTATTTTTCTGCCACTCGTCTCTTTCTCCCCTGGCAGTGACTTGTCAAGGTGAAAAATGGGAAGTTGCAGCGTGGTTCGGATCCCACGTCAAACTATGGGTCTCGCGGAGAGAAGTGTTGTAGGACGGCTAGGGCACACCAAGTTTAGCAATGTGCTGTTCATGCCAACCTTCTGGTTGGATACAGTTTGACTTCCTATGGATGTAAATGATGCAAATAGAACAGGGTCTTTGCTTTCCACTCTCACGGGGGCCAATTCACCCAGTCAGATACTGGGTAACTCCATTTCCAAGAGGTTGGCATTACGTGCATTTACGACAGCCTGACGAGACAATGTTCCTGATTTCCGCTGTGCTTCTTCCGGCAATACAAAAGTGGATCATCAACAGCGTCATCGACTAACAATCTCTGGAATATTCTAATAGTAAATTAAACAGTTCACAAACATACATTAATGATTAGATACGAAGGAGTCTACCACGAAAAGCCATTGTTCCCAACAAAATGGAACCACAACGATTATTATTTGATTAATAATCGCCACCAACAGACTTCGGGCAAGCACAGATATTTACAGCCAACTGCAGAATGGTTCTACTGTCGCCAATGTAGGTTCCGCGTCAGGACCGTGAAGACAAAATAAGACAGATTTAGGCCTCTTACGAAGTGACATACACCGTCGTATTTCTCTCGCCCCACCTGTGAGTGGAAAGGAAAGGAACTGACTGATAGTAGTACATGCGAGCCACCGCTATACACGATATGGTAGCTTGCGAAGTATGTAACTAGATGTAAAGAAGCAATTATACTTTTTGCTCCGTGGCTGGGACAAAATTTCTTGAGTACTGATCGTGTCCCTAAAAATGAAAAAAAAACTCTTAGCTACATGACATCGGCTGTCCAGTCCTGTCTCAGTCATCGTGATGCAACAACGTTTTTAGAGGCTGTCGAAGACCGCCCACCGTCGGCAAACGGATATTTCTTCAGAGCGAGCGCACTTTCGCTCCCGTTATAGCCGAGTTTCACTTTTGCGGCAGAGGAGAGGATCGAACCACAAGGCGCGGAAACGGGCGTAATTGGGCAATATATGGAGGTCTAGATTCCTGTTAGTTTTCACTATCTATTTTCTTTTCCTCACACAAGCAATGTTGGTGATAGGCCGAAAAGTGGAAGATACCGGCAGAGAAACTGTAGAACACCAGCTACTTAGTGTTGCGTCTGATTCGCAGTTATTAGCAGAGTATTATTATAAACCAGTATAACACTAGCATACCTTATGAAGAGCCTGGATAACATCGGCAGAATACGACTTCGGCTACGCAGTAGAATTTATGTAGAAACACAGCACCCATAAATACTTTAAGTAAACTGACTTACCAATTAGCACCATATAATGTGAATCAACCTGACAGTGGCGAAAATTACAATTGGCGGGTAAATAATATGCTGTTGTCCCGTGAGTACAGCCTGCGGTGACAGTGTTATTCTTATTTCGCAGTAAGTACTCATGCTGTATCTTCACCTTGCAGACTCAAACCACACGTTCAAATCCTTGATTCGAAAGATATGGTGGTCGACTGAGAACTTCTCTGCCGCAGCGAGAGAAAGAAATCACGCAGTGGAAATGCTACCTATGACTTAGCATTGCCGAAAGGATTCTACATAAGATATCGGCGCTTTCTTTAGTAAGCTTGTTGCAGACTTCTAGAAAAACTAATAGAAACACAGATTACTCAGAATCTGTACGTCGGCACCTCATGCATTAGGATTAATGCCTTCAAAGTCATTTTCACACCTGCAATAAGTTTATTTTGGCTCGTACTAACTTCCTGTCGGCCCTTGTGACCGAGCGGTTCTAGGCACTTCAGTCCGGAACGGCGCTGCTGCTACGGTCGCAGGTTCGAATCCTGCCTCGGGCATGGACGTGGGTGATGTCCTTTGGTCTGTTAGGTTTAAGTAGTTCTAAGCCTACGGGACTGATGACCTCGGATGTTAACTCCCATAGTGTTCAGAGCCATTTGAACTACCTCCCTCGTCTTTTTTCTCGGTTCATGGTTCAACATATGTAAGCAGTTGGTAATCATCATTTGTATACGAGTCAAGTGACCCGCACCGACGAAACTTCTCTCACGTTTAGGGCTTCCTACTAAATAGTAACTACAGTAGCATACCTTTGCCTTGCTTTCACAAACCGTTCGCCTTTCTCGCTGCAACTAAAACGGCCTTATCAAGTTTGTTTCCTCTCGTCACTTTCATTTTCCCAAATGATTTTAGGAAAAAGTCGACATGGTTTCTAAAAATGTGCCAGGCCCTACAGAATTTCCACTTTCTTTCCCGTCAGAAGAAATTGTAAATTGAAATTAACTGTTATGTTTTCTTCTTGACCTGAAAGGTAACATTAAACACGGTACAAGAGACCTCACGATGGATTTTATCACGGTCCGACAATTCCCAAATGGGTCAGAGTGCTTGATGTGTCGGCGGATAACGCACGCACATCCCAGTAAAGTGTCCACTGAAAACTTTTTCAAGAACCTCTGGGACCACTCAGTTTGTGCTAAAACCGCTGAAGTTCAAATTTCAGGTTTGTACCTTGTAATATTAGGGGGTAAATATTTGTTATTGTTGTTATTACATAAAATTCAGCAAAGTGATCGTTTGGTGTTTTCTTTTATGAGATGAAGTTATAATAATGAAGGCATAAAAAATAAAAAATCATTTCAGTTCACAATTTCTGATAATGCGAAGTGCGGCTCTGTTGTTAAATGCCACACCAGGATCCGAAAACATAATGTTCGAGCCCTGCTCAGTCCTTGGACTTTTTTATCTGTTATTTCTATTACTTCTATAAGAATGTTTGTTAATGTGAAAAATTCTGAGTTGCACCGTGATGAGGGGTCACACTGAAATATAGATACCCTGTAACTGTGTGGCTAAGACAGTCCAAAAGTAGGACGACGGCAATAGCGTACTATCTAAAATAGGATAACGCTTCGTAAAGCACTGCGGTGTTAAAAACAAACTTCAGGTTGATGACAGCCTTGTCTTTTTTTATTTCTTTAATAGTGAGAAAGATAGGGCAGTATGTAGGCCATGGCCTATTTTAAGGCAATACTTTGGTATGCACAAAGAATTATTTGGGAAAATCCCAATTACTACAGGAAACAAACTCAGCAACGTCACCCTGGTTCTTGTAATAAAGAACTACGATCTGTTGAAGCAAGACGTTGGCATAGTACTGCACTCAACATTTAGCACGGAGGCTTTAGAGTGAGAAATGTTTGATCGCTGCGCATTATGATTCACTTGGCTGGTATAAATATTATTTTCATTGCTATTTTTATTTTGCAGTTTTTCCAGTATTTTATTATTCAGATATTCCTCCTAAAAAATCATCTTCTTATGACATATTAGAAAGTGTGATAGATTCGTCATAAAATACAATGCTTTGAATCTATGAACTAAAATCAAAGTAAAATATGTGACATTTGGTACAAATACAAGCGAAATGTGTCTAGTGGATAGTACGCACAAACTGAGGCATTGAAATTTTCCTTAGTTATAACTTAAATAACGCGTACTATGATTTGTTTGAGTGTAATCATCTGTCCCTCTCGATACGAACACTTCATTAAATTAGCTCGAGTAACCCTGGACGAACCTCTAGGTCAGGATACTAAAAACATCGCAAAGCAGGAGAGAACAGACATATACGTACCAGGTTGCTTGATAGTGTTCTTCAACGCAGCGATCAGAGTCGCTTATATTTCGCAGTTTGCTACAGAGCATTCGATGCGCCAGCTCTAAAGACTTCCAGCTGGGTATTTTGTATTACGAGCCCCTGGGCAGCAATGTTTCGGAATGGCGCACCCGAGTTGGCCAACTGTCTGGCTGTGCAGCTGGCCGCTCGCCCACAAGACGCGACAGACGATGGAAGAGCGAGCGGCAGCCGGAGCTTAGCAAGTGCGGGGTTTTCCCAGAAGCGTTAAAATAGATGATGCGAAAGTGGCTGCGCCAAGCACGGCAAAGCGTAACTTCCCCTCTCGTCGGATCCGCTTCCTTGTGGAATACACGGGAACATGCTCTTCAGAGTTTTGTTCATTCGTCCTTCGAAGACGGTACTTTCGACCATAAGTCAAGCTAACTGCAGTGAAAGAATGTTTCAATACAAATAGAATCTGTGGGTCACATTAACATCTTTTGTGGTTGGATTGGATCTCTAAGAAAGTCGTACTTAATGATCCGTATACAGCGGCATGATTAGAACGGATATCCTGGTAATCTCTTTCCTATAGTTTATCCTGTCGTACAGGGCAGACTGTTTTCATGATCTAGCACACTAATGTTTATTTTAACTTCGAGGTCAGACGCTCTTCCTGTTCCTAAAGTCGTAAGTTAAACTAATGGAGAAAAGTCGCGTGCGCCGTCTGCCAGTGAATCGTGCAAAATTCTATTGTGTGGGTTATCGTATTTAAGCTGTTTGTGTTTCATAGGAGACTGGGACCAATCCAACACTCGCCTAAACAAGCACGGGATACCTCCTAGAATTACAATGAGGCTGCCGTGTGAACCTGACCAACGACTATTAATTCGCCTCTCTGATTCGATCCACGGCCTCACCACCTTGCCTGGAGTAAGCTACAGCGCTGCGTGTTTGGACTAGCGAGTGGCGGAAGCTGAAGCACACTTTTGATAAACGTTGCAGGGCTCCCGGGGTCGTAGAGGGGGAGAAGAGGGATGAAATCATCATTTCCCTAATACCTACATGTGGTACTTCTCACCGAGGCGTAAAAAAACCTGCCAATGAAAAAGAATGGCTGCTCAAGAACGTGTCACTACCACATCAAATGTATTACAATATGGTACGTTAAGAGTCGAATTTTGCGTTTTGGTCGGGTAGTTACCGGATATTTGATTCAGGCGATTATTCCAATGTTTTTCTTACGATGAGGTACGATGTTTACTGATGACGAGTTCATCAGAGGTGTAACAGGAAGCTCTAATTGCACACGGTAAAGCCAGAAATTGGTTGTAGTTGTCTGAGAGGAACTTGCCAAGTATTAATCTGTAATTTTTTAAGAAACTACAGTAAAACTAAATCAGGATGGTCGCATAGGGATTTGGGCACCTTTCCTCGCGAAAACACGAGTCCAGTGTCTTGGTCACCAAGCCACACTGAGGGTTCAGTGAACGTAGTACGTACTGTGTACGTCACCACACAAGTACTGTAGTGTATTAGTATGTCGTCCTAAGGATTCGTCCGGGAATAATTGATCTTACTTGTAAAGCCAACTTACTGAAAGGACGCAGCCTATTATTAAACAGAACAATTGTACTTACAAGTGGTTAGATTTAAAACAAGACCATACCACCGACAAAACGAACACTACGGTGATAAACGCGTATCTAGCAGTAGGTACTACAGTACCAGCACGAAACTAAAGGACTAATAATGATGTGACCAACTTTTACTTTAATTATTTTACTAAAACTTATAAAAGAACCTCATGTATCGGAAGTAGGGCAACATATTTTCAATGGAAGATCTTTGTACAATAATAGCTATTGCCACATGGTTAAATAACTTCAATAGGGTTATAGCACTAATTAGGAAAGCTGATAATATACATTATCTGATCAACAGTATAAAAGAGAATGAGGAGTATTTGTGTTGTGACCAGAGAAGTAGTAACTACAGAGCTCAGTGACTTTGAACGTGGACTAGTCATTGCATGTCACATAAAAAAAACCTCTAATCAGTGACATCACTCCTCCCACAGTTGCACAAGTCGACTGTTGGTGATGTGACTGAAGTGCACACGCGACCGAACAACCACAGCTAACACAAACCAGGCACACTTCACGTACAGACAGAAATGGACTCTCGACTATCGCGGAGTGTGGTTATTAACAAGTGCGAATATGACTCGCACTCTAAGGGTTTCATACAAACTTAATTTTGTATATAGGTAATAACTTCGTGTGGCTCCATGTCCTGTGCAATTCTTTCTATTGGACGCCTCTTCGGCGTCTTGCGTATTTCCAATCTGTCCGAGTTAGTCAACCGGGAAAGCAGACCTCATCCAAACAGGAGAGGAGACCTGGAATCCTAAACGCGCGTTGTTTTTGGCGACTTCTCACCTCGTTGAGAGTGAAGGCTGAGTTAAAACGAAGACTGGTTAGGTAAAAACGAAGACTGAAAAATCCATGGTTCGACCGAGATTCGATACCGCGACCTCTCGTTTTCCACGCACCCACTTTGCCGCTATACCACCAGGTTTTAAGCAGTGGTTTGCAAGTATCAAAGTATGTGACATATCGACATTGTCTTTTGGTTGCATTGACTCAGAAGCTTTAATTATTTAACCGCCGAGGGTCTTAGCACGTCACATAAATTTCAACTTGGTGCCTCTTCTGGTTCCTGGGAAGATGGGGTCTTGACAGACATACTGACAACAAATTGCAAAAAAATTTTCAGGTGATATAATTACTAATTAAAAAATTTCTGTTTTGTTATTTCTTTGCTTGTACCGTGAAACATTGCTTTTTGTCAAATTTCCTAATTCTAGGTCAATGGGAAGTAAATCATAACGAGCTTGCGTATATCAAGATATGTGCCGTAAATGGCTGTACCTTATAATTACATAACTTACAAGCTTAAATTATTTAACCATTAAGGGGCCGTAAACCTTAGCATGTGACAAATTTGATTTTGATATATCTACCGGCTCCATAGAAAAACAGCTCTTAACAGCCGGAGAGACAAGCTGATCAAATAACGGTTCCGTTAAGACTGAGCTGCGCGGAACCCAAAAAATCGCATGTAATTAGCATAAGGAATCACTCGTGAGTTCCTTACCGCTATCAGCAGCCCACCTAGCTCAGTGCCTGAGCGTATGCAATTAAAAATATTGGGACATGGTGGTCGAGCATCTCCTCATCAGCCACACATTTCTGGAGTCAATGTCAAATGATGCTTGTGGTAGTGTAAAGAACGACGTCATTGGACAGTGAATGACTGGAAGGGAGTGCTCTAGAACTACGCTATACCCTGTGGCAATCCTATACCCTGTGGCAATCCGATGCAAGGAGTCTCAATTTGGCGAATGCCTCGAGAATGTGAACTGCGGAGGGGGTACTACTATGGTATTGCGGGCGGTTTTCGTGATTTCGGTATGGTTCCCTTGTGGTGCTTAAGAAAACGCTAAATGCGGAAGGATGTGAATACATTTTCCAGCACTGTGTACTGCGTACCACGGAGGAACAATTCAGAGACGATGACTGATTACATCAGCATGACAATGCAACAGTGCACCATGTCATAAAACAGCACATGTACGTGGACACTAACATTCCTGAAATGGACTGGCCTGATCAGAATCCACTTTACTCACGATCCCCGTAAATGTAAGTCACTGCCGTCTGTGGTTTCAGCTCTTGTGGAAGAACGGACCGCCATTCTTCCACAGACATTTTCATAGTGTGTGTGATCAGCACAGCTCGAGCCTTCAAAAGGCGAAGGGTGGACATATGCCACTAAAAGGTGTCCGGTAATTTTTGATCAGATGATGTATTTGCTAACATCTCGAACATACGCCGTTAAACCGTAAAACGTGGTCCAAAATATCGATGAGAATCGATATGAAACTCGTGTGGAAATTTTATTACGTGGAAATTAACAGTGAACAAGCTTTGCAAGTACAGCTTGCCGCATAAAAAATGGTCTTACATGTTGTCGCGTAATGCATTATACCAAAGACAGACTTTTATGACCTTTGCTTAGGTAACTGCTTCAAAGACATATGTTAACGAAGGGTAAAAGTAAACGTTTCGAAACTGCTTAAGATTTTCAACAACATATAGCTAGTTGCATGAATCACGTAGCACTTTGGAAATAATGGACGTAGGAAACCGGACATTTATGCCGTTTTTAAGGCATCTCTCGTGTACATGTAATCGACGTACTTTCAGGAGAAAACCATACTCAAAAAGGGCCATTCTTAAAATTTTATTATTCATGTTTATTTTAGTTCCTTGATGGATGTAAGATTTAAAATAATGGTAACACAAAGTCTAATTGTCCTCTCAAGAAAAAAGACGAATCATTGAGCAATTTCTTCTTCCTGAGGTTCCAAAATTTCTTGCTCACTGAACAAACTTCACGTATTTGTAGCAGTATTACTGCATAATGCAAAAACTAACAAGTACACGCACGGACTTTCGTCGAGGAAATTATATTGCCTCAGCCATTCACAACAGCAGCTGTTACGTTAGCTAACGTTTCTTTCGAAATAATGCTAGAAATTAGCAACAGATGGTAGCACCAGTCGAGGTGCACGTCGCGAAACGTCCTTACGTTGTCATCCAGCGAAATGAGCCCAGTTTTCAAGCAATCTATACTCGGGCTTGTACTCCGAAGTGTTAACGACTTACTACTGCAGTAACAAGTCGCGTATGTGAATCCACAGATCAATTTTTAAAATGTAAAAATAGGGAGCTCCCTAGGCAATGTACGACAGATATCTAAATTTAAAGGTGAAGAGTTTTACATGTATAGGAACGTATGTGATAGCGTAGCAAACTTCAGTCCACTCATTAGCAATATAAATTAAATAATCATATTCTCTCGTGAAATCTCCTACAAGCAACGAATCCCTTTTCCACTTTCCCTCCGTGGTTCAGTACCCGTGCGGCTGTGGAATAAACTGGGGTACTGCATAAGGTATTACGTGGTAGACGATTGTGGTTAACGGCGTGGTAAAACGCGAGAAACTGTACGAACTCATCTACTGCACACAAACTGCGCTGCAGGTAGCTAGCCAGCCAGCCAGACTGTCCAGCGCGCGTTGCGGGGCGGGCACGTCCGCCTGCAGCCAGGGCGTGTCTGCCGCATTGTTATTGGCCTTGCATAAAAGTGAACGCTTATATAGACCGCAGCCGCCCGCGTTAGCGAAATCAAGATCCGGATTGGATCTGCTATGATGCAAGGTGTAATGAACTCCTGAGTATAGGCGACAGCTCCCCATTCAATTTCCAGCCTTTCACGTTGCAAAACATCCTATCATTTCATGAGCGACTACGAAAACGTCTATCTTCAAGCACAGCCCTCACGCTGCGGAGTTCTGCAGGCGATCTTTCAAAAGGAACATCATGACGTTGATGGCAGTGACACGTGTGTGAATGCGGCCGTCGCTCTCCGATGTAATTGGGCTGCAATCGCGTTAATAAACGAGCATTTCGGCTGGATTAGGGCCTTCCTCCCGTGCCGTTAAAGCGTGAAACCTTCCTTTCGTCTGTCTTCCAATCTCCGTGACGACGCTCGTATCCGCGCACTCTTGGCGATATGCGACGTGCGAGACTAATTACGCGACTTACTGCTCCACAGATTTAATCGGAACAATCGTTTATTGGCAGGGACCAAATGGTTCAAATGGCTCCGAGCACTATGCGACTTCTGAGGTCATCAGTCGCCTAGAACTTAGAACTACTTAAACCTAACTAACCTAAGGACATCACTTACATCCATGCCCGAGGCAGGATTCGAACCTGCGAACGTAGTGGTCGCGCGGTTCCAGACTGTAGCGCCTAGAACCGCTCGGCCACTCCGGCCGGCTGACAGGGACCGGTTAATACTCTGTATCCCTGCTAAACAAGAAAAACATTCAAAATAAGTGTCGCCAGACTCGTTTTGATGTCCGAGACTAGGTTAAACTTCCCTATCAAAGCCCTCTAGCAATCCAACCACTTTCATAAGGATCCCCCAACCATTGCACCGCAATCTGTACACCGCCTACAGTTCCTATACCATCTCCAACTGGTTTCGAACAGCTACCGCCGATAATCTTCACTAAACAGAACAAGAATATACTTATATATCAATAACGGAAACACTCAAAAACATCAATCTCAAATTTCCAGCCGGCCGTTGTGGCCGATCGGTTCTAGGCGCTACAGTCTGGAACCACGCGACCGCTACGGTCGCAGGTTTTAATCGTGCCTCGGGTATGGATGTGAGCGATATCCTTAGGTTACTTAGGTTTAAGTAGTTCTAAGTTCTAGCGGACTGATGGCCCCTCATGTTAAGTCCCATAGTGCTCAGAGCCATTTGAACCTTTTTGACAAGTCTTGCACAATGTACCTACACGTGTACCATGTAATAGGCCACGCCAAACCGCAACAGGTACATTATTGTCTCTGCAGTCCTGTAGCGACTCTTATGTCATTAGTTTGTTGCTAGTTTTTAGCTGTATTTATTGTTATTAACATAGTGCTGATCGCTTTCAAAAGCAATGGGAATTTTATGAATAAACATAATTCATTATTTTTTTAAAAAAAGTCTTGCTTAAAAAACAAAATTTAGCACTGCTGCCATGGAAAATTGATTGATCCTGTGACATAAATGCTGTTTTACTTGGGCTATGTAACTGTTTTTTGCAAAACTTAAGTGTTGGTCTTTAAATTTTTTATGTATGTAAGCTATTTATGTACGTAGACTTTTGGAACACAACCATCAGTATGTACGACGCAGAATTTGTAACGGAGCAACACACGTGACTATTTATTTATTTTTATTGTACTTCATATTAATTGTGACTGGTTAACGAAGGCCACTTATTTTAATTCGATGCGCCCATTGGCCGTGTACGTTCACCTTAACATGAATCGCATGTCCTACATTCAAATATGTAACGTTTACGCGCGATGCCAGTATTTGTGTATTACTTGTACACTTACTACTATTATCATTCACTACACTGATGTTAAGACAAATAAATGTGCTTAACGCAACCACATTTACAACGCGACACGCCCACTGGTTGCGGGCGTGCCCTTGCACATGAGGCGTGACACAAGCGCCATCGAAAGTTGTCTGGTACTGTTAGATGTGTTGACCTCCAGTTTGATTTCGGTTTGTTAAGAGGCACATGTGAATTTTGACACACTTTCTGCGAACGGTTCATAAAGCATGTCTTGCCAATTTGATGTTTATTAGTAAGATCAGGCACTTTCAGCGCAGGTACGTTTGAATTCATATAATTAATTTCTGTAACATTTGAACTATTTATTGTAATGCCCCTCTCGTATTCACTGTTCACTGACAATTATCTACTCTTTTTAAGCGTCAGTAGGCCAGGCTTGAAAATGAACCTTTTGGTTTGAAGCTAGTCACCAAACATATGTATTGCAACTGCTGACAGACTCGTTACCAAAAGCTTCACGAAATATTTAAGAAGTTGCTCATTCTTTGTACACACTATGTTCAAACTGGGCAAAATACTGTAGTAGCCGAGACCAAACAAAATACCGGTTATTCAGAACTAAAATACCACCATCCGTGTTTCCCATCGCATCGCTACTGGGGCCCGCGACGGCCGTGACGCGCGCGACCGGTGGCCGGCGACAGAGAGCCACTCGGAGCGACAGCCGCATTCCAGCGGCGCCGGCGGCTCAACAAGGTCGCGCCTCCGCAGCGCAGCGTCACAGCCGACCTCCCGCCTGACAAGAGCTTCCTCCGGCGCGGCGGTTGCCCTCGCGCGTTAAGTCTCCCCCCCCATAAAACCATAAAGAGTTTACATAATTTTTTCCATCTCTCAACTGACTACCCATTATAATAGAAACCAGAGCTCGAACAGAAAGATGGATATGTTCATTTTTCCCACGTGCCATTCAAGAATGGAACAGTCGAGGAACACTCAAAGTGGTTGTCAGAACCTTCTGCCGAACACTCTTCTTTGAAAATTTAAAAAGATCGATTATTTGTTTCCTTTTGGCTTAAATGTTCTCTGGGGTTTCTACTTTATAGGAGTGTTCATCCCAAGTTCGCCAGAAACTCTGTTATCGAATTAAAAGCCGATTTGTGAAATAGTGTCTCCGAAAACCGTCCACAGCGGGAAAAAAATAGTCGACATGGCGGTTAATGTGGCAGCATGTAATTTCAAAGGCGGTCTCACCGGCAATATGGAAATTATGAACGTACTCGAACTTGAGATCGGACTAGCCTGTTACAACTTCTGCACAAAACCATACGAGCGAGCATAGCAGCGGATGATAGAAGCTGCGAGAGGGGCCCGCAGAACCACCAGGGCCTCGATGAAGACGGAGGAGTACCTCCTTATGGATCTGGAAGGAATACTATGTGGTCCACGGATCGCTGACCAGCGGTATGTTTAACACAACTACAAAAAATGTAACACAAAACATTAAACGCGTTTTTTCGAAACTTCTTTTCAAATTGGCGGGAAATATAATTTGGGGACGATACATACGATTTTGATCGGAATATGATTCCGTCATTCTAAATCGAATTCTCTATCAGCGTGGTAGCCGTTTTCGGTATCTTCGAAAGTGTATTTTCTGTGTAGGCATTTGTTTTGATGTTTTAAGCGAAGAAAATAACATTTGTTTGAGCACGTTAGTATCTGATTAGAACTTCATATTTTTCAACCATCCTATGTAGGTCCAGTAGGACGGCTTCGGGAATTCTCGTCGGCGACCAATGTTCTGACTGCAAGGGGTCCTTGAACGTGGTGCTGCGTTTACAGGGAGCGTCCGATGTGGACACAAAAATGGTTTCTTCAAGAGAAAAGTGTAAGGAATAAAACTGTATCATCATATTTAGCATAATTTTTTATATCAATTGAATATAAATTCATGAAAATCACGTACTTTTCATGTGTTCACAGTAACTACCCCTTAAGTGTGACTTGCAGCGAAGTCGTCCAGGAAAGAGTTATTGACCTACGTATGCCAATTAATATTATAAAAGTAGCTTCAGACTACAAAAAAGCATTAATGCCACCGAATACACGTACAATGGAAACTACAAGTGGATTACTGGTCAAGATGGTTTTACAGCAGCGACGCGTCAAATTTCTCCTGAGAAGTGAATTTAGTAGTAGCGGTTTTCAGGCTTTCCGCTGGTGACCCCAAACCGTCCTTCCATTCTGTTCCGTAGACAGTTCTCTTGCGAAGAAGCGAAATGTTTTGCCGTTCTAACTTAGCACGGTGGCTGGAGCGAGGCGCAGTCAGAGCAAACAGTTGGCTGTGGTTCGGTCCGCTTCGCACCTTTCGCTGGCTCGTCCGTCACCGGGGCCCGCTGCGGGGCAACTACCGTTGCTGCAACCCGTTTCTCCGGCAACCTTGGCGCTGCACGCGTCAGGCCAGCTCCGGTTCAGCAGCGAATGCAACATTTGCGCAAAGAAATGCCACAAGCACGACACAGTCTGCAAATTTCAGAGCGTCAAGGAAGTGGCCTTACCGTAAAGGATAACAACGAATCAATATCAAATCTAGCAATATAATCGCTTTGTAGTGGAAAATCATTAGGACCAGATGAGATACCTGTAAGATTCTACATAGATTATGTGAAAGAATTAGCTTCTCTTCTGGCAACAGTTTATCGAAGATCGCTGGAGCAACGAAGAGTACCTAGCGACGGGAAAAATCCGCAGGTCACTTCGGTTTTCTAGAAGGGACGTACCACAGATGCACGTAATTATAGGCCTATATCGTTGACGTTAATCTGTTGTATAATTATTGAACATATTTTATGCTCAAGAATTATGACGCCTTTGGACAACGCGTATCTCCACTATAAAAATCATCATGGTCTCCGCAAACAGAACTCTTGAACTCAGCTCGCTCTGTTCCTCCATGAGATCAACAGCGCTGCAGACGACGAAACTCAGGTTGATGCCGTGTTCCTTGACTTCAGGAAGGCATTTGACAGCGTACCTCACTGCCGTTTACTGAAGAAATATATCGGACCAAATTTACCACTGACTTCAAGACTTTCTTGCAGACAGAACTCATCGCTCTAAACGGAACTAAACTGACAGATGTAAAGGTAATTTACGGAGTACCGCAATGAAGTTTGACAGAACCGTTACCGCTTACAATGTGTATAAATGATTTAGTAGAAAACGTCGGAAGCTCTTTAAGACGGTTCGCAGACGATGCGGTTGTCTATAACAAAGTAGCAATGCCAGGAGACAGTAACCCAGGAGAAACTATCCAGAGCGACCTCAAGTGAAATGACGAAACGAAACAAATAGTAGGAAAAGCGGATGCCAAACAGATTTATTGGAAGAATCTTAAGAAAATGTAATTCATTTACTTAAAAGGCAGAAGACGCTTGTTCGACCGGTTCTTGAGTATTGTGCATCAGTCAGACTCTTACCAGGTAGGACCGATTGATAGATAGATACGGAAATAGGGAGAGTGAGAGAGAGAGAGAGAGAGAGAGAGAGAGAGAGAGAGAGAGAGAGAGAGAGAGAGAGAGAGGATTCAACGAAGAGTGGCACATTTCGTCAGGGGATCGTTTAGTCTGAGCGGGAGTGTTAGATAGATGCTCAGTAAATTCAAATGGCAGGCGGCACAAGAGAGACGTTGTGCATCACCTAGAGGTTTTACGGGAATACGTCTCGCGAAATAATCACAACAAGAAAATACAAGCAATTGAAGTTTACACGGAGTTTACCGACAATCACTGTTCACACGCGCCATTCCGAATGGAACAGGGAAAGAGGGAGGAAGTGGGAAATCAGGTAGGGGCACCAGAAGTACCCTCCGCCGATCATCGTCGTGTTGCTTGCGGAGTACTGATGGAGGTGTGGATGATTTAAGTACAGTGCGGCGTGTGAGATTTACGTACACACTATTCGTGTGTCTATTGCACTAGTTATATTTGTAAATAATTTCTGTATTCTATACCGTGTTAACGCAAATGGAAAAGGCACTCCGCAAGTCACCCTGAGCACTGCGTCATCACTGGTTGAAAAAGTGCGCCTGTATAAGATTGTGAAACAGCGTACAGGTACTCCTGTGACGTAGTCTAGTAGATACAGTAAGGACTCGCCTGCTCCCTCTTCATTTTACACACTACGTGAGCCACAAAATTCCGCTCCCCCTCCTCGACAGATTTCCATTCATGCTCTCCGTCCAATTGAGAGACAGAACGTGGAAAGGAAATGTACTAACATACTCGGATGAGTATCTTTGGGAGGGATATGAACAACATATGATCTCGAGTCTACGCACGACTATCTAGTATCCAAAGTAACCTCCGTTTGCAATACATAATGACAGTTAATCTACCTGAAAGAAAGTGTCCTTTGACGACAAATGCTCAGTGATGCTTTCACCAGGCAACGGAACTAAAGGAAGACTGCAGGTTAATTTTTCGTCGAAGAAGAGGTCATTAGGAACGGAGCAGAAGCTCGGGTGGGGAAAGTATATCGGCGGCATCCTTTTCAAAGGAACCATTCTGATACATGTCTTCACCGATTTGAGGAAACAACAGATAAAGAGTGCGGGTGCAGCATTCATTGAGCGCGCATTTTGATCAATATAAAAGTTGCAGATGTTCGACTGAACTAAATTTCTAACCGCTTCTCATGAAGACGTTCTCCAAATTATAACGCCTCCCTTCACTGTTTTTGTTTTTCCGGTTATGGCTGTAAAATTTAAATCATCATAATCAATATTTTTTGAAAGCCTGCAAAACTGTGTCATAGTAAAACACTACATCAGTTACATTTTTCGTTCATAGTGTGATTAGTTTCAGGATTATTCCGATTTTCTATTTACAATGGTATTGTTTTAGCCTGTAAGTGTGCTGTAACGAGCGGCTGCCGTTTCAAATGGTTAAAATGGCTCTGAGCACTATGGGACTTAACTGCTGTGGTCTTCAGTCCCCTAGAACTTAGAACTACTTAAACCTCACTAACCTAAAGACATCACACACATCCTTGCCCGAGGCAGGATTCGAACCTGCGACCGTAGCGGTCGCGCAGTTCCAGACTGTAGCGCCCAGAACCGCTCGGCCACTCCGGCAGGCACCGCCGTTTCATCCTCAGTCCACAGGAGTCACTGGATGCGGATATGGAGGGGTATGTGGTCAGCACACCGCTCTCCCGGCCGTATGTCAGTTTACGAGACCGGAGCCGCTACTTCTCATTCAAGCAGTTCCTCAGTTTGCTTCATACGGCCTGAGTGCACCCCACTTGCCAACAGCGCTCGACAGACCGGATGATCATCCATCCAAGTGCTAGCCCAGCCCGACCGAATTTTCGTCTATTTACTAACAGATAATGCCTATAAGTAAATACACGAAAATACTGCGGATAATAGCTGTAAGTAAACACACAAAAATTACTCTTTTCTAACGTTAGCGTGTGAAAAAGATTCCGAGCTCTATACTTCCCGACTGCAGTAAACCATAAAAAGACGACAGCAGGACAAAAGAATAAGGACACCACACACTAAGGCATCCCGGTACAAAAGTGAATAACAACTGAAATTCCTGAAACGCGTCGTCTTATGCATGAAAAAACTACACCGATGCAGTATTTTATTATTTGCTCACTAATGGCTGCAAAGTAGAATGTTGAATTCAAACCAGTAAGAACGTGCATTTATTCAGCAGACCTCTGTCTGGCAGCTTTAGCCAGTCAACAGCGATGACTTCCACATTTTACAACGGTGTAGTGCATCTTTTTACGTTCACGCTGATACGGAAAAACGAAGCTGTTTTGAGTTCCAACTATCTGCTGTTTCTCAGGTTTGTATACGCCAAACCTATTCCTATAACGGCATTCAGCATCCAGTGTTTATATGTAGTGGTTTTTCAAGCAACGCACAAACACGAATAAAAAGGAAAGACGTGGTCGTAAATTCCAGTCGATAATTTTCTCTTACGGTCTTTGTTTTCACTCATCTCATTGTGAACATCACTTTCGCATTCGGATGTGACGCTGCATACGGAATAATCAATTTTGTTTTTGTTGAGCTTTCTCTGCTCACTGCTTAACTATTCAATTATTCAGGATGATTCAAACGTTTCCCTTCATTAGCTTCCCAAGTGAGTTTCTTCTGCCGATTGCCAATCATTCTCTCCTCTTCAGTTTGAGTCCCAACCGAAGGCTGACAAAGGGAGAAATTGTTTACAAGTGTAACGCATATTGTCACGAAGATGCATCGACGTTCGTCAAAAATAGGTAGTTCACCAAGTATGAGGCACTCGACGTCCTCCTGTCAAAAAATTGCCTGATCACAAAGAACGAGAGAAACCTGCAGTGTAGGCAGAAATTATGGACGTGGGTGGAATGACCTCCTCATATGATGCATTGGTAACACTGGAGAACGAAAGAAACGGGAATAAGTATGCACGAAAGCTGAGCCAAGCCAGCATCATAAAAATGAAGGCGCACGCGGACAGTGAGAGGTGACCTTTACTACACGGAAACAATAGAGCCTTTCTCGGTGCTGTGTTCTCTCACCTCAAAGGCCCGTTCCACGCGTGACTCGACAGCCGATTACACGCTCAGGCGGCCCGCGCAGCTGCGAACGCGCGATTCAGCGGCTGCTTTCGCTCCGCTAGCTGCCAACCCGAGACTCAAAAAGATCGCTGTTGCGCTCTGCTACACACGAGGATCAATAAAGCACGGCGTTCGCCTGAAGCGCGGCTCGTCCATCACGGACGCTCCGTATCTCGTCTCCCGCTGCACCACCTTGAGACCGTCACGTCCAGGGCCAGCGGAGCTGCAGCTCTGGCGGCAACAACGTAACGGTGCTCTTGCGCCAGACAATGGACGTAGCCCGTACGACCTATAACGTTCTAAGGGCTGAAAGGGCGCGCACTTGCGATCGACAAAGCATCGTCGCGTAAAGCGGAGAGGATTGGATGCTAGCATCATTTTAAAATTTGTTGCTTCGTTTCAACACCAACTCTACGTGTGAAAACTAAATAGATACAGTAACGAGTACAGTGCGGGAAGTAATCTGAGTGCACTGGCCGAGTATATACTCTTGCTAAATGATGATCCCTATACTGTAGCGAACTGATTATACATTGCATTCGTAGACAATTCTGGCAAACACTGGCAGACCCAGAATGCACGTATACTAACGGATCCAATGGATCGCGTGCATCACACTCCTACCTTAAAATCTCAGTACAGGTTTTCATTACGGAACCAACACTCAGGGAGTATAGCCAAGGTATTGGTTGGTTGGTTGGTTTTGGGGGAGGAGACCAGACAGCGGGGTCATCGGTCTCATCGGATTAGGGAAGGAAGGGGAAGGAAGTCGGCCGAGCCATTTCAAAGGAACCATCCCGGCATTTGCCTGGAGCGATTTAGGGAAATCACGGAAAACTTAAATCTGGATGGCCGGACGCGGGATTGAACCGTCGTCCTCCCGAATGCGAGTCCAGTGTGCTAGCCACTGCGCCACCTCACTCGGTCAGCCAAGGTATTGCTTCCACGTTTTTTGTCTGACAGCTGAACATCCGACGAAGTTTGCAGCTTACTGTTACATTTTTAATTACCGGAAACATGCTGGAACGTGAGCTGCGCCATTCATCAGAGCGACATAGCAACATGCTCAATTAGGATAAGCCACTACAGAAACGTTTGTCATCATGAAAGTATTTGCTGTTAATGTTCCTCGAATCCGCCTTCCGAAAAGAGACAAGGGATCTGTTATACCTCCGCCTCTCTTACCTCCCATGCACACATGTAACAATGATAAAAGATCCAGAATGAGATTTTCACTCTGCAGCGGAGTGTGCGCTGATATGAAAATTCCTGGAAGATAAAAACTGTGTGCCCGACCGAGACTCGAAGTTTCATGTAAAAGATGTCAAGCTTATCCATCAAAATAAGAAAGTACATCCGATAAACATGGGTCCGGAAACACTAACTGTGTGCGATATGAACAATTTGTTAATAGGAGGGTCTGACAGAGGTTTGGTTGGAGGTGTGAGCACAGTTGTTGCATTGACGCACGGCCAATAATGTTTTGATGTCTTTTCTGCGTCACAATTCGTCAAAGTACTCTATGTGCACAATCTGAACGTTAGGTAGTCTGCTGCCAGGTGGTTCTAGCTGCGCTGTTGTCTCGTAGATCCAAGCCGTGTAAGTGCATGTAATCCTATGTTATATTACTCCCAACTCTGAGTACGTATCATGGTGTCTTACTACTATAACAAATGTCTTTCTGTGTCTACTATTATTGTGCTGCTTGTGTGTGCGAATGACTAAGTAGATTTTAGTTTTTTCCCACTATTGGTTAGCAATGAAGGTCTACTACTTAATAATTGACTTCACGGGACTGATTTAAATCTGGTGTAAGGAACTGGATGTAGCCTGAATGCTCGTGCCCCGTACGTCGAAAAATATCCACGTCGCAGAGAACCATTTCTTAAGCTGGAGGTGTTTTTCAAGTATCTTAGAGACACGAGCTGTTTAGTTGTTCTATGAGTGAACAGAGGCAGGCCTAGCTCAGTCCGTCCGATAAAGATGCGAGTGCTGCATTCAGTTGACGAAAAACCACAGCACAACGTAACTGAATACAGACTACCTAACGGGTAGAGTGTCTTTTAAACCTCCTATCAACAAGTGTTCATCTCAGAAAGTGTGCGTTTTTGGGCTATATTTTACACGTGCCTGGTGGGTTACAAATGCTTAGAGGATCATGTTGCCCCTTGCAGGCGACATTCTCCAGACTAAGCTAAGCTAATTCGTAACTGATTTCATAAATATACCAAAAGCCCGAATATGAGAGACACTTTTGAATCAACACATAGGCGTTACTAAGGTAATCCCCACTGGAACATTTCGAAGTTTTAGAAGGTTGGTGGAAATCACTTGCAGAGCTCAAAGAAGTATCAGAGAGTGTGACAATGAAATTTCTCTTCAGTTCTTGGTTCATGTGCGGGAGCCAGCTCCTTGGGGGCGATTAGGACGAAATACGTTACAAATTTACTGAATATTTTCGTTTCTATGCTTCGAGTTGAGTGCTGTAAAATCGGTTCGCAGCTCATCCACAGTCGTAACATGTGAGGCCGACCTGACGCAGTTCACACCGTCAGGATTGCGGATAGAGGTACGCCTTGGACGGACTTCATTCACAATCCCTGGATAATACGGATGTTAAGAGGGGTCACGTTATGCGCCGGATTCGGGCAGCTAAGTGCCGACGCAGAACCACCACGGTGTCTTGGTGCTGTTTCCGATCTGGTAACACAGTCCTCTCCTGCGCTCCCATGCTCCGCTCGGGACTTTGGCCATAGCGACCACCTTCCAAACAGATGGTTGCCTCCCCAAGTGCTTTACATGTACCCCTTCACGATGAATAAAAGCGCTTATAGGTTATCACTTGATTTCTCTGGTTATCATACAAAAAAGGAAGGAAGATTAATGATTAACATCCCAACGACATTTGGACCGTTAGTAGCGGAGCACAACCTAGGATTAGGGAAGGATGAGGACGGAAATCAGCAGTGCGATTCCAAAGGGACCATTCCGGTTTTTACCATAACCGATTTAGGAAAATAACGGTAAACCTCTATCTTGAAGGAAGGATGCCGATTTGAAATGATGTCCATTGTGCTAACCACAGCGCCACCTCGTTCGCTCATCTAGTGGGACGTTAAGCATTAATCTTCCTTGTCTTTTTTCGGACGGGGATTTAAACCCCGATCCTTCGGATTCCGAATGCGTCTCGCAAGCGTTGCGCCACCTCTTGTGATAATAAACTGCCTGTACCCCCGGAACCTGTCTCGCGGATTCCAGTGGCACCACGTTCGCTGCAAAGTACGCGACAGTGAGGCGACACGCCAGGGGCCAGGGAGCCCAGACGCGGGGGCTGGAGTGCAGGCTCACTTTCCCCGCGCGTGCGCAGGACGGCGCGCGGCGCAGCCTCGCAGCCGCGGTCCGGGAACCGGGTCAAGGCGCCGCCGAGCCGCGCCGACCTCCCGCACCCCGGCACAACACCTCGCAGCACACAGCTGGCGCATGTCGCCTTCCCTTGCAGCCGCACCATCGAACCATCGACGGTGCCGCACAAGCTCTACTCAGCCGCCCGGCAAACACAGTACCCCACGTAATGATGCATCTTATAATATACAAGGGTTAGTCATAAAGTTTCATTTATAAACTAGAAAAAAGCAATGTTCTGCAATTAATTTGTATTTCCTGAGAATCTGACCTTGTAATCTTTAGATTTAGAGAAAGTTTTGGCGATTAAGCAATAAAATCCAGATTGCTGTTATATTAGTTAATGACGTACAGAAAAAAAAAAAAACGCAGGCGAATCACGAAGAAATTATTCGAAACGGACGTAAATCGGTAAATGTGGTGTACATAAACAACCAAATGATTACAATTTCAGAAAAAAATTAAATGATCTATTCAAGAGAAACTGCTTCCGAAATCAGAAAGTCAATAACGCGTTGGTCCAATTCTGGTCCTTTTGCGAGCAGTTATTCTGCTTGGCACTGACTGACACAGTGGCTGGACTCCTTTTGAGGCACATCTTGCCAAATTCTGTCCAACTGGCGCGTTGATCGTCGAAATCCCCAAATGGTTGGAGGGCTCTACCCATACTGCTCAGAACGTACTCAATTGGGGACAGAGATGGCCATCTTGCTAGTCAATCAAGCATGGAAACAAGCAGCTTTTACCATGCGAGGGCAGGCATTGTCTTGCTGAAACGTAAGCCCAGAAAGGATTGCTATATGAGTGTTAAGCGTGCAGCGGTTGACAACCAAAAGGATCCTGTTAAGCAATGAAACGGCACCACAGACAGCCACTCCGGGTCGTCGGGCTGTATGGCGGGCGACAGTCAGAGTCTGGCATCCTACTCCTGTGCGGGGCTTCTCCAGATAGTTCTTAGGGCTGGAATCTCATTGACTGGAGTGATCAGTGCCAGGACCCGTCTGGAGACGACGCGGACGGCGGCGTGATACCAGCCAGACTGTCGCCCGGCATATGGCCTGACAGCCACGAGTGATGGCCTGGAGTGCAATTTCATTTCATAACAGATCCCCTTTGTTTATCATTCGGCGCATCTTTACGGCACAGCGACACGTTGACGATATTCTACGACCCCTTTTTTTTTTGTTGCCCTTCATGGTAAGCCATCCTGGGCTTACGTTTCAGCAAGTTAACGCTCGTCCGCATACGGCGACAGTTTTTACTACTTGTCTTCGCGTTCTCCAAACCCTACACCGGCCAGTAAGGTCGCCAGATCTCTCCCCAATTGAGAACATTTGCAGTATTGCGGTCCGGGAACTCCAACCACCTCGAGATTTTGGCGATCTAACGCGCCTTTTGGACAGAATTTGGCCCGATATTCCCCAGAAGGACATCCAACAACTCTGTCACTCAATGCGAAGCCAAGTAACTACTTGCCGAAGAGCCAGAGGTGGACCAACGCGTTACTGAGTTGCTCAATTTGTGATGCTCTCTCTCTTGAATAGATCATCCAATTTTTCTGAAATAGTACTCATATGTTTGTCTATCATGTACATCGCATCTACCAATTTACGTACCTTCCAGATAATTCCTTCGTGTTGTGTTATTTATTTCTCTGAGAGTGCATTTACTGTACCATTTACTACTATACCAGCAATCTGAATTTTATTACGTAATTTTGCCAAGAGACGTCTTCTATGCAGCGGACCCACTGGATCGTAAAAGCTTTTGACAATGTTGACTAGATTACACCCCTCGAAATTTTGAAGGTACCTGGGATAAAATACAGTGAGCGAAAGGTTATTCGAAATCTTTACAGTAATCAGACTACAGTTGTAAGAGTCGAATTACATGAAATGGCGGCGGTTGAGGATGAAGTGGGGCAACGTTGTAGTTTATCCTCGGTATTATTCAATCCCTAGATTGAGCAAGCTGTAGAGGAAAGCGAGAAGAAATTTGAAAAGAGAATTAAAGCTCAGGAAGAAGATACAAAAACTTTGATGCTTACGATGATACTGCAGTTCTGTCAGCAACAACAAAGGACTTAACAGAGAGATGAGCGGAATGGATGTCTAGGAAAGAGGTTATAACTTGAACCTGAAAAGAAATAAAACAAAGGTAATGCAATGCAGTCTAATTTAATCAGGCGATTCAACAAAATAACTGGTGATGGCTGAAGTGTAGGGGATATAATACGCAAACTGCCAATAACAGGTAAAGAATTACTGAAATAATAGAAATTTATACTGAATATAAATTTAAACATTAGAAAGTCTTTTCTAATAGTCTGTCTGGAGAGTAGCCTTGAATGGAAGTGAAATGAGTACAAAAAGTTCAGACAAGAACAAAATAGAAGCGTCTGAAACGTGGCGTTACAGATGAATAATGAAGATTACATGCCTTATCGAGTAATTAACTAGAAGACACTAAATGGAACAGGGGTGAAAAGAAATTTATGGTACAACATAACTAAAACAAGGAACAGGTTGATACGACAGACACTGAAGCATTAAGGAATCGTCAATTTGGTAATGGAGGGAAGAGGGGGAGGGGGCAAAAATGGAAAAGGGAGACCACGGCTCGAAAATAGCAACCAGGTTCAAACGTAAGTAAATAGAACTAATTATGAAGAGAAGACGAAAAGACCTGCACAGCATAGACCAGTGTGAAGAGCTGCATCAAACCAGTCTTCGAACTGAAGACCACAACAAAATAATTTGTTGTTTGTTTCTGTGTGCATGTCTGCAGTCGTGGTACACACCGAAATCTCCGCGCTACAGTATAGTAGCATGGCGGTAAATGACCCAAAACAAAATAGCGTAGCCCGCTGATGAAGCGGAGTATTGTGTTTTCGGCAACAGCGGAAATATTGCAACTGTTTCAGACCAACTCAAATGACTTCATTAGCCGCTTGGAATTGCCGTACAATACTCCACTTTCCATGGATTGCGTTATTTTCTTTTGTCTCCTCTACCGCCGTGTGACGGTACTGTGGCGCGAGCATTTTCTTCTGTCAGGACTGTAGATATGTAGCTGCAAATAAGCCAACATTTATTTACATATTTTTTTCGAGGTGATATACTTAATTTCTTGACTAACTCTCGCATAAAACGCTGCAGTGAAAACTGTGGTTTTTGTCAGAGTGTCATTTCATCTTACGCCTTCACCAATCAGCCAGAAAAGTAATACATGACCTCTAGCTTCCACGAGCATAGCTGCAGAACAGTTTACGGTTGGATTGGTAGAATAGTGCTTTTGACATAAATAAGCTACCAGAACAGATTCGATGCACAAGGCACACTATAGTGAAAGCGTTCCAAACCAGTAGTGTTCTACAGTAGTAATATGAACAGTTCGTTGTCAGTGCTATCTCACGTTCTCTTAATAGTTTCTGCATGCTGCGTATCAACGCACGAGCAGAGAACGAAAAAACGTGTCTGTCGTCGAATAATTTACCATCTACATACAAGAGATTGAAGAAATATCATAACTACTTCACATGATAAACTAGTTCTAAAATTAAAGACATCTCTCCACTTACGCAGCATGATAGTTTCTTAAATATGGCATAAGTAACTGTGAACTGAAACATAATGTATGACGAAAATCCCAATTACAAAAGGCAGTGTTTAGGCACTAAAAAAAAAAGAAAAAAAACCACTTCAGATATCGTGTAAAGGGTGTTTCACCTACACAGTCTTCAAGCAATTGTGGCGTTGACCCATAGTATAGAAAGTTACAGTTTCGTTCCCATTAAGTGATAAACGACACGCGTTCTCGTACAAAGAAATGCGTAGCGTTTAAGCTCGTAATGAATGGAGATGGTAACACATATAGACAAAATCCGGCCGGCCAAGGTGGCCGAGCGGTTCTAGGCGCTACAGTCTGGAACCGCGCGACCGCTACGGTCGCAGGTTCGAATCCTGACTCGGGCATGGATGTGTTTGATGTCCTTAGGTTAGTTAGGTTTAAGTAGTTCTAAGTTCTAGGGGACTGATGACCTTAGAAGTTAAGTCCCATAGTGTTCAGAGCCATTTGAACCATTTTTTGACAACATCCGTTCGCAGTATTAAGAGCTGCTTGGTCTCTTACACCAGCCAGATATACTGTGGTTTTTAGGTGATTTTCCGCAGTCTTGGTAAATCTGTTGATCCAATAAATGCACTACATAAACAATTGGAACACGAAAACACACCGATCAAATATTATACGATTCACAGATACATAATGCATGAAACGTATGCTATACAGGGAGAATTTTAAGAACGGATAAACGATTAAGTCTCGAACCATAAGTAACTATCTGAACACTGAAAGAAAATTTGTTGAATTTGCAGTTCTCAACAAAACTGTCATCACTGAAAATATTTAAAACTTACTCCTATGGCCTCATGTATTTTAGGCAGGTGACGAAAATATATCACCTATAGCCGTTCCATGGGATCGGCGCCACTGCTACTGGAAAGCGAGTCACGTGCACTAATGAACATCAATATATCATTATTTGTCGTGTCAATGTACTTTGTCCACGATATGGAATATTTTTGCCTACATATGCCTGCAATTTCTTCTAAAAGGGTGCGGAAACTGCAGCGTTCCAGGAGAAAGCAGGAAGAGCGACCGGTTATAGGGGCCATGTACGAGCGACCTTCAGAACGAGGGCAGTTTCCACGTAGTCTTACTAAGTTTTGCGTAACACGGCTTCTGCCTTCTACGCTCGGATAGAAATTACTTTCGCGAAATATACTTTCAGAAAGCACAGGTACGTATTTTGAAGTTATTACTCTCGTGCACGGTTAACGCGCCCGAGTTAGCACGCCAGTTTCGCGACTAGTCATATCCCTGAATACTGACCGTTCTTCCTTTGACACACTATATTTGTCGCAAAAGTTGGCTCGACGAGTTTTGTATAGCTTCCCTCACCTCCGGCAATCTATTGTTAATGCGAATAAGTTACACCTCGATTTGGTAGTACATGTAAAACAGTAGATTCTCTGTAACTAACACGTCAGTTCGGAAGGTCTGGAAAGTCACGTCCAATACGAGTGTAACTTGTCAATAACTGCGGTGTTCAAACCCAACTTTCACATTGAGGGCAGCTTTGCTTCAGACCAGAGTTAACAGAATCTCTCACTCGGAAGGCAGATCATGCTATCCATAGCATCCGGCCACTGCGCATAATTAGGAAAACGTTTTACGAGTTAAAATTGCACGCTCACATCACAATCAAGAAAAATTTGAACGGCGAAGTGGAGGCGCAGGTGATGCAAGCGAGTGATGGGATTAAATGGCGCGGCTTCTTTGTGAGCTGCGGCGCGAGGTCGCCCAGTCACGGCGAGGAACGGCACGGCAGGGCAGGCTGGCCGGCTACCCTCGCCTCGCCTTCCAGATGGGCTGATGTCACCGGCTGGCGGACGCTGCTCTGCGCCGGGCTTCCCGCACCTGCGCCGCCGGTTCACGGCCGCCGCCGGCCCTATCTCTCTCGCGCATCACACACCGCGGAGAACCTTCCACACAAGGGGACCCCTACATCCTGGCCTAACCCCTCTCGTGCATCGTAAAAAGTGGCCTCTAAACCTTGCAAATGCGGAGGGAAGGGGAGGAGGGGGGTTGATGGTAAAAATCGTAGAGGGAGACCAAGAGATGAATACACTAAGCAGATGCAGAAGGGCGTACGTTGCAGTAGTTATTCGGAGATGAAGAGGCTCACACAGGGTAGACTAGCATTCAGAGTTGCATCAAACCACTCTTTGGACTGCTGAAGACCCTCCTCCTCCTCCTCCTCCTCCTCCTCCTCCTCCTCCAACACCACCACCACCAAAACCATAACAGCAATAACAACAACAATCTAATCCAATGCCTGCGCGCCTTTAGGGTTCAGCAGTAAACTATGCGAAGAAATACGACAAGGTCTACATTCCACGTATCGCGGCACGTCAAACCAATAAATCAATCCGTTATTTCTAATACGGCAATGGGCAATGAGGAAATTGTGGTAGACACTACAAGCCAGGATTTCATAGCGGGACTGATGACCTCGCCGTTTAGTCCCCCCTCAATCAATCAATCAATCAGGATTTCATGAAGGGTATTTACATATACATGATTACTCTGCAATTCACACCTAAGTATTTGGTACAGTGTTAATGGATCGACTTTTGGACTATTTCTTAACCGTTCCACTATTGAATATCACGTGTGAAAAAAGAACATCTAAATCTCTCTGTGCGAACCCTGATTTCTCTTATTTTATTGTGATGGTCACTTCTCCCTATGTAGGCAGTTAACAAGATGTTTTGGCATGACATGACAAATTTGTTGATTGGGATTTCGGAAAAGATCTCGCCGCAACGAAAAACGCCTTTGTTTTAATGATTGCCATCGCAGCTCTTATCATATCTGCGACGCGCTTTCCCCTGTTTCGCGATAATGCAAAACGAGCTGAACTTCACTGAACTTTTTTCCTCCGTCAATATTGTATCTGTACGTAGTAAGGATACCGTACTGCTCAGCAGTACTCGAAAGGAGGACGGATAAACGTAGTGGGTCTGGCGCATGTTCCAAATATTCCGCCAATAAATCGCAACATCAGTTTCCTTCACCACAGCGTTATCTACGCAATGAATCCCACTTCACTTGTTCGTCAATGGAATTCCTGGATATTTGGTGGAATCGACAACCTTAAATTTGTGTGATTCATCGCGTATCCGAAATATAACTTAATTTTTTTAAGTACAAATGTGGCGGACCTCACACTTTTTTTTTTTTTTTTTTTTTTTTTTTTTTTTTTTTTTTTTTTTTTTTTGATTAGGGACAATTGCCACTTTTCGGAGCATAAAGATATCTTGTCTAAATCAATTTGCAGTTGGTTCTGATCATCTGAAGACTTTACAAAACTAAACGACAGCACAATTTGCAAACAATCTAAGAGGGCTGCTCAGGTTGTCTCCTAAATCATTTATATATACCAGCAGAAGGCCTAAACACATCCTTGGGGAACCCTAGGTATCACTTCTGTTTCAATAGACGATTTCGACAGATTTCAGTCCCTCCTCTCTGCTGTTACAGCTGTTTTTACGTTTGTGAATTTCTGTGGCATCTGTACGTTCTAGCAGTACTTTTCAAACCTCATCCACGTTTTGTAGTATTTATTTGCAAGATCCTACGTATATAGATAAAGTTACGTACCTGTCTGCATCCGAGTCGAAAATTGAACTTGCCGGCCGCGGTGGTCTCGCGGTTCTAGGCACTCAGTCCGGAGCCGCGCGACTGCTACGGTCGCAGGTTCGAATCCTGCCTCGGGCATGGATGTGTGTGATGTCCTTAGGTTACTTAGGTTTAAGTAGTTCTAAGTTCTAGGGGACTGATGACCTAAGATGTTAAGTCCCATAGTGCTCAGAGCCATTTGAACCATTTTTGAAAATTAAACTTCCAGACGGTGAAAATCGCAAAACTGAGAGTTGCTCGATTCCACGTGCCTTTTCACTGGCATCAGCCACATGTGTCAGCGTCGTTGTACTATAAATTCCCTTTATTAGATACAAACGCCAAAACCTAAGATCGAAGCTTTTATCATTTGTTTCTAAAATCACCCTCGTAACAAGACACGAACAGCATACATCGTCGCACAAAGTCGCGCCAAAGTTGCCATCTCAAATATGACGCCTTCATCTACACTATGTCAGCCAACGTAATGTGTAGTGAACGGTATTTCGAATACCACTATCATTTCCGTCTCTCTAGTTCCGTATCAGGTGGTGTAGTAGACGAACGACTGTCGAGAACGGTTTGCATAAACTCTAATGTATCTGACTTTTCTGTGAAAATCTGTTCTTTCATTTACAAAACAAACCTATAACGAAACGCGCCACTCTCTCTCTCTCTCTCTCTCTCTCTCTCTCTCTCTCTCTCTCCACTCTGTTTCAAGTCTAAATTATATTTACTATTTACGTATATTTATCTATGGTGTACGAATTTGTTGATCTCGGCGACTGAATTCAAAATTTATATTTTTTTTTTTTTTTTTTTTTTTGTAGCAGTTAAACCGCCCCTCCTTAAAATCCTTCCAATGGCTCTCAGTCTTGGACATGCTTTTCCTATAACGGGTTCATGTAGATGTTCCTCTTTAAGTAGCTCCGGATCCATACTCCTCGGCGATATACAACTTATTTCCAGAGATTGGAACTTCATCGTTAACCACCAGATACGTAATTCTGCCTGCTTCAAAGGCTTTGCATCAGGATGATAGATCACATCATGGGGATCGGTCTTTGCTAAAAGACAAAATGTTCGCTGATGCTGCGCAGAGACGCTAGTCGCCCTTTAGTATTGGTCATGCCCCTGGGCGGCGGGAGTATGCATATAGTGTGCAGCGTATGTATGCTTTATAAATTGCCAATAATCCAGTGATGTGCTGCGAACGAAATGGCGTAGACTCAGCAAAATTAAAGTTCCTTATTCACTTCTCAGATATATTTCTCCATTTACAAACATTCATTCTTAAAGTCTTCTCTTGAAAATCACTATCAATATACCGAGATAGGTAGCAAACAGCGCTACTGATTAGTAGATCATCCCACACCGATGAAATCTAGTCGTACCAGGAGCAGCGAATAGTAAAGGACGCCTAGTGTCGTCGGGAAGGGCAAGTGAACATTTTGTCGACGGGATCTATTAGCCCTAGACGTTTTATGCAGACATCAAAACTCCCTGTATATACCGTAAACAGCGCAGAGACTGAGTCAGCTAACGTTTCATTCGTTTGGTTTCCAACTACCAAATCCGAGCTAAAGGTTGAATGGTCTCGTGGGCTGCTATCTACGACCTACGCTATGAGAACAATTGACATCTACTATATCTGGCATGCTGCTTCAATCTCAAAAGATGGGATGTGAAGCAGAAGGTAGTCTCATTTCGTGAGACAGTTGGGGTCAACCAGAGGATTTCCGTTTTCTTCACATATTTCAGTTACACATGGTTGGGTTTCTTAATCCTTAAGAATCGTCTCCTTCGCTACTACGAATCTTCTTCGTCCAGATCGACCTTTTCGTGTGGTTTCGGATTGCTGTTTGCGATGTGTTCAGTAGCATGCACTATCAATTTAAGCCGCAGCCACGGACTGGCTTTTCTTCACTGTGTAAATATCTGACCTGCGCAAGATACGGCCGCCTTTCACAGACTAGCAGCAAATAGCTATTATGTAACACGTGGTATTTTAAAAGTATCCTATGGGCATCCTCGAAGTTTGTGCTCTATAACCAAAGCGGAAGTTGATATCTCTGCTCATGGGTACAGTACTACTTTAATTTAGATATTTTATAGACACACATCATTGCTGTACGTGTAACGACTCTCTTGTATAAGCAGTCCTCCGTCGTACGCCAGTTATATCGTGATCTGGTTATCCGGTGGATTATATCTGGGTGAGTGACAGAAAGAAACACGAAACGATGGACTCATTCGTCACACCCCGTTGAAACAGCAACGGGAAAAGCCACCGCAAAACCAAGCAGACCACCGATTACATAAAAGATAACGAACGCCTTTTCTCCCTGTATAGTTTACGGTGCTGACTGCACCAGCCACAGTATCCTGGAGAAGCTACTACCAAACTCGAAAAATGTTCAACTTATTGGATACTGTGTTGATAAAGAGCGTCCAGGGAAATCTGAGGAATAGTTTCAAATACGTCTGCAGACATTCTTACCGTAAAAAGGAACCAGAGTTCTTTCAGCGGATCATTTCACGACTATACGACTAGAAACACAAAGACAATAACAGCCAGTGTTGGCAGTTTTGCATTAGCGCATAGGTTGTAGTATATAATTATCACCATGAATTTAAAATGAAAAAAACCTGATAACTCACATGGCGAATACTTCGACACTTTCAAACTAGCTCGACAATTGTTCTACCGGCAACGAAGACCAATGATTAAAGGTCAGAACAAAGACAAAATATTACTCTCACCTCTCACTTTGAGATGCTTCTGTGTTTCTTGCACTGAAATGCGTAAATAGAAAGGAATCGTTGACAGCTAATGACATACCGGGAATGAGCTTTGAAAGGAACGGTTATCTTGTCCGCATCAATGTTCCCTAACGTTCGCTGAAGAAACTGGTGATGACTTCACCACTGAACTACGTAGGGACCGGCGCGCAGTGAACCACAACAGCACAGCACAACAGCTGCGTTGTACAAGAGCACAAAATAATCCTTAAATCATCGAACAAGATTCCACCGCCTTATTAAAAGCAACTTAAGTCAACAGTGGAGATAACTGGCTCAGAGGCTACGCGAAAACTAAGGAACTGTGTGATCGTGGTCCCACAACAATAAAAATAGCAATAAACAATTACGAAATAACATTCTTTCATGTATCAACTGTGTACAACTTGCTGCAGAAGAAAAATGCATTTCATCAGTTTTGACGATACTTGGCGCTTCCCAACGTCGCGCACGTGGAATTCAAGATCTTTTGTCATTCAGATATAGATCCAATAATGACATTTTTTATGAAGGATGAATAGGTAATATTTTCCTTTTTCGTTCAAACGTCGGAGGAGTGGCATGTAGTGTTGTATCGATTTCCCCAAAAATTCCACACACATATTTTTATTTTTAGCTGTTAAGTTCTGCGAAACGAATGAGGAGGCGCATTCGGAAGGACAGCGGTTCGATACCGCGACCGCTCAACTACGTTTCCGTTTTTACTGGTTTTCCAAAATTACTTTAAGCATATACCGTGTGGTTCCTTTGAAACGAACACGTCCAATTTCCTTCCCCAATCCGAAACCGTATTCATCTAATAACATCGATGTCGATGGGACGTAACCCTAATCTCCAATCTTCCAATAGTTTATTCTATGGATCTTTTTTCCAATTACACATCGCCATGGATACAGCTTATGTTGCTGAGCGAAGATTTTACTACCTGTTGTTGTTGTGGTCTTCAGTCCTGAGACTCATTTGATGCAGCTCTCCATGCTACTCTATCCTGTGCAAGCTTCTTCATCTCCCAGTACCTATTGCAACCTACATCCTTCTGAATCTGTTCAGTGTATTCATCTCTTGTCTCCCTCTACGATTTTTACCCTCCACGCTGCCCTCCAATACTAAATTGGTGAGCCCTTGATGCCTCAGAACATGTCCTACCAACCGATCCCTTCTTCTGGTCAAGTTGTGCCACAAACTTCTCTTCTCCCACATTCTATTCAATACCTCCTCATTAGTTATGTGATCTACCCATCTAATCTTCAGCATTCTTCTGTAGCACCATATTTCGAAAGCTTCTATTCTCTTCTTGTCCAAACTAGTTATCGTCCATGTTTCACTTCCATACATGGCTACGCTCCATACAAATACTTTCAGAAACGATTTCCTGACACTTAAATCAATACTCGACATTAACAAATTACTCTTCTTTGGAAACGCTTTCCTTGCCATTGCCAGTCTATACCTATATTTCTTTATTACCATTTTGTTGCAAAATCCGGAAAACGAGACCATTTGTGCAAGCGTATAGGACGAAACTGCGTACGAAAAACGTGTTGATGACTGACTGGAACATTTTCGAGACAGAAAAGAAAGCGATTGGCTTCTCACAGTCTGGGTTCACAGGATTCTAAATTCTAACATGTGCTGGAGCAAAATCTTTTGCAGTAATATTGATAACGGCTCTAAGGCCGAAGCTGCAAATGCGAAATAAATAATTTCTACAGTCAACAGCGAGTATGATGCCGTTGATGGGACAATTCCTGTCTGGTGATTCCTGTCTGGTGGCAAACGGCATCGAACAAGTCCTGCAGATGCTGTCATAAATTCAGCGAATGTCATTGATACTTGTATTAGAGGAAATGGCGAGTAGCAAGGAGAGACAGTGCCGTACAAACTGACTGACGAAAAGCAGGTAACAATGTTGAAAATCGCAACAGGTTTCACTGACATTTGTGACGAAGACAGAATTTTCCTGCAACCATCATCCCAGGTTTCTATCAGAAATAGGACAGGTGGGCATTAAGGCTCGCACTTCAAAATTGTCTACGTCACATTTCGACGAACATGTAACGATTTCTGGTATCAGTGGTTCTGTGAGATTCAATACAAATATTCGATCTTTCCAGCAGCTATATAAATGCTGCCAAACCCATCAAGAGATCATAGGAGATAACGTTAACTTCATATATTTGTTCTTACTTTGTTTTCTTTGTTTTTTAATAATTTTGGTTGCACTTTTTAAATCTTTGGTTCTCGATCTGATAAGATTTCGTCTGTTAAGTGCTTCAGCAGAGATTCATTTGCAGCGTAGGAGAGTAGATGCTAGTGCACGAGTAGTGTGCGAGATATAATTAGTGTCGCATGTAAAGCTCCTGATATTCGCAGATAAAATTCGGGTGGAAACGTATTCATAATGGAAGAAAACTAACAAAACTAATAAGAACTGGCGCAAGACGGAACTCCTATTAGCTCAAACTTGACATAATTCACAAAAAAGTGTTTGATGAGACAATACCTTTACAAATACAATCGCATTTCGACTGCGTAAAGGAAAGGGCAGCAAGACTACCATCATCCATGAGATGACTCACGGACTAATCTTCCCGGTAAAGTCTTCACGTTGAGAGTGGAAAGGTTAATCGGTGGCAGAATCCTTTGATAAGTGATTACGTAATGTTAACAGCCACAACGGAACGCAGAAGTCAAGTAGCCAATTGAACTGCTCCAGCAACTCAACGGCCGCAAGTGTCTTGATGGCGAAGAAACACATGAAGGCACTAAGGACAGTCCTAAATGTCACTCTGCAGCTACGCGCAGTTTCTGTCCGTTGTATTTTTTCCTTTTCTTTTTAGTCCTATAATTGACCCAAACCATAAACTGGGCCTATCACGTTCCAATGACTCGTCGAAAGCTAGACCAATTCACTTTTAATTTTGAGAAAGGTCAGTTACACAAAGGAAACTAACCAATCAGTGTCTTTCAGTGTAACCCTAACATCCATCTGAGTACTTTTCTTTTACCCGATTTAAAAGAAATGCCAACAGCAGATTTTTTAGCCACTTATCTTGACACGAAAAGAAAAGGGAAGACTCAAATACTATCACAAAGCCTCACTATTATTGCATGAGACATCCATCTACCACAGGACTTGCGGGCAAATCTTACCCAAAACTGCACCTGTATTCGGCAAACCACGTTATTTTACGCGAACTACTATCACTGTTGCCATCACGAACGGCGCGCGGGAAGAATGAATAATTATATAAGCCTAGGTGTGAGAGCGAAACACTAAATTTGCCATCTTGTACTTCCGCGAAATATGCTTGAGAAAGAGAAATATATTGGTTGACTACGAATTTTAACAGTAATATCTTACATTTGTATATGCTGAGGGTCAACTGCTAGTCCATGCACTAAGATCGGTTCTCCGCTGGTCTTCCTGCATTTAGCTATAATTTTCTAGTGTTGCGACTGCTCTGTATACAACAGCATCTTCCGCGAAGAACCTCATGTTGCTTCCGACGCCACTATATTAACGTTTGCTGCATGTCGCGTCTCCACGTCCACGTGTTTTACCCAAGAAAGTAGCGACGACAGGCAACAATGTTATCTCCTTGCAGGATGCAAACAGAACCACCGGAATTCTCAATCACTAGCGGCACGGAATGTTTAAAAGTACTCATCAGAAAGTGATACCATTTGTTAAGAAATCCGTATGTCATAGTAATGGCAATAATAGTTTCACTCACTGACGAACCTAAGATACGTTGAATAACACACCCACAACTCTGAGAAATAAAGTCCACAATTTATTCTAATGCATGTCATCACTTGACTAAAGCCTCATATGAAGGAGGATGGGGGCTGTGATATGAGAGACAAAGAACAATTTTCAAGGACTTTACCAAACAGGGCACTATGTAGCTGTCATAAACCAACGGCATTGGGGAACTGTTGCTGCGGTAATTATACTTTACGCCCTGTTGTGATATTTCTGATTTCAAAAGTCCACTAACAACATTGTTGCTCGATATTCACTGCTAACATATGGCCCAGTACTAAACTCACACTATGAAGTGCATCCTATTTCTCATGTAATACGGATGTGATTAACGCAAACGTGCCAGAAACAGCCTTTGCTCAGAAAGCAACACAATGTTGTAGGTGGCTAATGTTTCTGTCTAAATCTAACATCATCGTTCGCAGCACACAACGCTGAACCTAACAGGCCCAAAATTAGCCAGTTTAAAAATCGTACGTACGTACCTCGGACACAAAACGCCATTAATATCAACATATGATGCTTAGAAAGACTCACATAGGACAACAATAGGCTCACAATCCAATACTTGCCCATAAAAGATATTTACAAGTTCTGAAGGGGGATTTTTTTACGATTCCTCCATCTTCGTTTCCACTGTATTTGTTTGAATGCTGGAAGTCTTACTCTTTAGAAGAACAATTATCGAAGGAATCTCAATATTAAAAAGATATCCGGAGGCTGGTAGGACGCGACACACAGCCGTATGTACTACTACTGTGTGTTTACATCACCTTATACCACTACCTTGTTCAAAAACAAAACAGAAAAGTACTGAAATCATAACGCGTTAGTTTTCATATATTAAGGCCGGGCTTATTTTTCGACAAAAATATTTACATAATCCTCTACAAAAGCAGAGCAAATTATGCAAGGTAACATTATTCGGTCTCAAAGTGAGGCGACGAGACATAGTAATATCCTACGATTAGTATTCGGGTAAACGCACTGGAGTAAAGTGTTTTGTACTCCATTGTGACATATGGTTACCCGAAAAAACACTCGTTTCAGTTCAGATTTTATTTCGAATATCGAAAAGATTTACTGAACAACATAAAATCTTCAGCTAACGTTACAGTATTTTACAGTTGCCTACAGTGTATTTAACTTAAACAGAAATTTAGAAATGCTTCTTCCACCGTTCGAAAAAACTACCCGAGGAAGAAGTACGGGCGCAATACCAGATTACCAATGGCATCTGCATCAGTGCGTTCCTGTGACAGCGGTCTTCCAATCAACACTGTTAGCCAACTGAAAAACTGAAGATAGGGGTAGGAGTTACGCTAGGCGGATGGTAAAGAACAGCAAACTTTATTTTTCGTAAGCACTCGACACAGAAGATCCGTTTAAAAGGCCAGATGAGCACGCGCACGCACGCACACACACACATCATCCACACACATATCGACTGACCAGTGAAGAGCTGCTATCGGCTGCGGCGGCAGATAAGGGTCTCTGCGGCCGGCGGCGGCGGTGAGGAGGTCGCGGGGCGGCGCAGAGCCCACCCGCAGCCCACGGCGGGGGCGGCAGAACGTACAGCATCGCTTAGCTACGTCACACACGCATCCTTGCGGACGGACAAGTCGCCGCCGACTGCGGAAACGGTCGCCGGCGCTCGCCGCCAGCCTCAGGCTCCGGGCCCCAGATCGCGGCGCCGCCAAGCGGCCGCGCGCCGAACACGTCGCGGCTCCCTCCCTTCCTCGCGAGCACTCGCTCGCGGCCTACAACGCTTTCCCGGTTTTCTCGTACTTTGTAGTGCAACTACCACTGTCCATTTTGTTGACAAATGTGACACTGATCCAAAGTTTCATGAGTAGATAAATACATCAACTGCAATTATCAAACAAGTTAATAATAATAAAAAAGTAAGAGTTAAGCTATTCGTAAAAGTCTTATTCGGTACGCCTTGTTTCCAATGCGAAGTACGAGGGCGTTCAATAACGAGTGCAATACATTTTTTTCTGAAAGCAGGTTGGTTTTACACAGGATTCCAATACAACAAATTATTCCCCACTGTTTTGGCTACCAGACCTTATTTTTCAACATGATCTCCGATCAATGCGATAAACTTACGCCAACTTACTGGCAGGGCATGTATCTCTGCATGGCACCATTTTACTGGTCGACGTCGGAGCCAACGTCTTGTGGTGTCTACAGGGTGTTACAAAAAGATACGGCCAAACTTTCAGGAAACATTCCTCACACACAAATAAAGAAAATATGTTATGTGGACATGTGTCCGGAAACGCGTAATTTCCATGTTAGAGCTCATTTTAGTTTCGTCAGCAGGTACTGTACTTATTCGATTCACCGCCAGTTGGCCCAATTGAAGGAAGGTAATGTTGACTTCGGTGCTTGTGTTGACATGCGACTCATTGCTCTACAGTACTAGCATCAAGCACATCAGTACGTAGCATAAACAGGTTAGTGTTCATCACGAACGTGGTTTTGTAGTCAGTGCAATGTTTACAAATGCGGACTTGGCAGATGCCCATTTGATGTATGGATTAGCACGGGGAAATAGCCGTGGCGCGGTACGTTTGTATCGAGACATTTCCAGAACGAAGGTGTCCCGACAGGAAGACGTTCGAAGCAATTGATCGGCGTCTTACGGAGCACGGAACATTCCAGACCTAGAACGACGAAAACACCTGCAATGGACGAGAACCCTAATGTCAGCGTCAGAGAAGTTGCTGCTGTACAAGGTAACGTTGATCACGTCGCTGTATGGAGAGTGCTACGGGAGAACCAGTTGTTTCCGTACCATGAACAGCGTGTGTAGGCACTATCAGCAGCTGATTGGCCTCCACGGGTACACTTCTGCGAATGGCTCATCCAAGAATGTGTCAATCCTCATTTCAGTGCAAATGTTCTCTTTACGGATGAGGCTTCATCCCGACGTGATCAAATTGTAAATTTTCACAATAACATGTGTGGGCTGACGAGAATCCGCACGCAATTGTACAATCACGTCATCAACACAGATTTTCTGTGAACGTTTGGGCAGTCATTGTTGGTGATGTCTTGATTGGGCCCCATGTTCTTCCAACCACGCTCAATGGAGCACGTTATCATGATTTCATACGGGATACTCTACCTGTGCTTCTAGAACATGTGCCTTTACAAGTACGACACAACACGTGGTTCATGCACGATGGAGCTCCTGCACATTTCACTCGAAGTGGAAGTGTTCGTACACTTCTCAACAACAGATTCGGTGACCGATGATTTGGTAGAGGCGGCCCAATTCCATGGCCTCCACGCTCTCTTGACCTCACAACCCTCTTGACTTTCATTCTTGGGGGCATTTGACAGCTATTGTCTACGCAACCCCGGTACCAAAAATAGAGACTGCGTGCTCGTATTGTGGACGGCTGTGATACAATATGCCATTCTCCAGGGCTGCATCAGCCTATATAATGACAGACGGCTCGTTGAACGAATCACGTGTTTTCGTTCGCTGCCAGGTCTCCGTATATATTCTGCAGGCGCCACCAAAATAAACTGAATGACAACTCTCTGCTTGGAAGGCACCTCCGTTACCGACGCCATTTTCAAGGCAACGTCTAGCGCCACCACAAATTGGAACTTCATGAAGCTATAGGGGGCTGAGGCGTGAATATTCCACTATGTCCCACAACAAATTCCACACTTTTTCAACAGAAATTGTCCGAGAAAAAAGTGTATTGCCTTACTTGCTGAACGTCTTTCGTATTAAAAGAGCAAACCGACAGTATACGCTTCGTCTTACAAGCCATTCAACCCTCCATAGTGTTTTGACATTGGAACGGATTGATAAAACACAAATTAGAATGGTGGGCAGAGAAGCGTAGAATATTACCTCTTGGACAAACAGGCTTTGTGAGAGGTAAAGGCACATATAACACGGTGGTATACGGGTATTACAAACACATATTATGATAGAGTCCTTATGGTCCTGTTAATAAATAAATTGCAAAATTATGACATCCCGTAGCTTTTCATCAACAAGCTATACGCCTCCTGAGCGGCAGAATCCTAATCACTATACAGAACAATGAAACAGGCCCAAGTAAAGCGCAATTGCTATTCAATCTCCTTGTATCAGACCCACATTTAATTTGTCACTCAGGTATGCAAGTACTGCAGTATGCGTATGACTCACGTATTTATACTCGCGGCGACAGTTTTACTGAGTGTCCGCAGCAGATGACCAACGCTACAGTAGTATTTAATAAATGGTTAAAGGAAAACTGCCTCAACACAGCACCTCATGATGACGATGATGATGATGAGGTTTGGTTTGTTGGTTGCTCAACTGCGCGGTCATCAGCGTCCGTACAAAGTCCAAATTTTTTACACAGTCCAAATTTTTTACACAGTCCAAATTTTTTACACAGTCCAAATTTTTTACACAGTCCAAATTTTTTACACAGTCCAAATTTTTTACACAGTCCAAATTTTTTACACAGTCCAAATTTTTCCACAATTCAATCGAGCCACTATCGCGAATGATGATGATGAACTGATGAGGACAACACAAACACTCAGTCCCCGGATGGAGAAAATCTCCAACCCACCCAGGAATCGAACCTGGAACCCCATGATCCACAGGCAGCAACGCTGGCCACTAGTCCACGAGCTGAGGACATAGCGCATCATAAGTGCCTGCGCACAAGGTAGGCAAAATTTAACTGGTCCGGAAAATATTTCACGTATTTTACGATAGACAACAAAATTTACATCTTCCGCACACAAAAGTACAGTCAGTTTGATAATGCCCATCTCGTATACAAGCACACAGCTTACTTGTGAGGCGATATTCATTATTTTAACCACTCTTTACTAGGTATAGGCATAGTAGGCATAGACATAATGGAATAAGAAATGCATGATTAGGGCCCTTTGTATTCCCTGTCAAAAGGGTGGCCAAGTACTTTTATCATAATCCAAATGGTCACACCAGATTAGGCATTTAATTCAAAATTGTGAAAGTACCACAAATATCCTACATGCTGTGACAGGTTAACACACACTCTTAAGACAAAACAAATAACTCACGACGAAGGAATTTTCCGAATGGGACGGAAATCGGTCGATATAATATACATGTAAATACAGACAAATGCGTGCAATTTCAAAGAAATTGTATGGTTTACTCAAGAGATAGAGCTTTACAAACTGAGAAAGTCAGTAACTCGTTGGTCTACCTCTCGCCCTCATGCAAGCAGTTATTCGGCTTCGGCATGTGTTGACAGACTTGTTTGATATCCTCCTGAGAGACACCGTGCCAAATTCTACTCAACTGGCGCATTAAGTCTCCAAAATCCCGCATGGTTGGAGGACACTCCCGACAATGCTGCAAACGTTGTCAATTGGGCAGAGATCCGGCAACAATGCTGGCCAAGGCACAATTTGGAAAGTACGAAAACAAGCAACAGAAACCCTCGCCGTGTGCGAGCGGGTATTATCTTGCTGAAATGTAAGCTCAAGATGGCTTGCATTAAGAGCAACAAAACGGGATGCAGAATGTCGTCGACGTGCCGCTGTGCAGTAAGGCTGCCGCGGGTAACAACCAAAAAGGTCTTCGGTAGTCGTCGGGGTATACATTTCAGCAAGAAAATGCTCTCCCCAACACGGCGAGAGTTTCTACTGCTTGTCTTCGTGCTTGCCAAACTCTATCTCGGCCAGCAAGGTCGTCGGTTCTCTCCCCAACTGAGAACATTTGTAGTGTTGTGGGCGAGGGCCTCCAACCATTTCAGGATTTTGACGATCTAACGCATCAATTACACAGAATTTTGCATGATTTCCCTCAGGAGGCCATCCAACAATCAATGCTAAGCCGAATAACTGCTTACCTAAGGGCCAGAGGTGGACCAACACATTAACTTGCTCAATGTGTGAAGCTATCTCTTGAATAAATAATAGTTTTTGTAATTATTTATTATCTGTACATGTACGTCACATCTATCGATTCGTGTTTTTTTGTACATTCCCAAACACATTCCATTTATTGTCTGGAACACACTGTTCCGGAATTAAAAATTGTTCCATCTCCTAGTTAAGATCAACGTTTCAGTGAGGTTTCATTTCGTGGTGAAGATGGTTCAGTTGGAAATCCACTCCCATCAGCGACACTCTGTAGTCCACTATTATTGGGTTGATGTATAAGTTTGTACCGTTTTTGCTTTGCATGTTGGTATTCCGACTGCTATGGGTTTATTTATCGACAGTCATTTTTTATTTGTAGCTCACTGTTGCTATTTGAGTTGTCATTTGGTGATAGTGAGTGGAGCTGTGAATGTCAGAAAATGGAGTGCCAAGTGAAGAGTTCGGAACATTTCCGACATATTCTTCTGCTTGAGTTCAACAGAGGGGTGACAGCAGCCGAGACAGCCAGGAACATTTGCGCCGTACTTGAGGATAATGCCATTGGACAGACCAGGGAAAGAAAATGGTTTTTAGTTTTCTCGTTTTAAGGAGGACCGGTCTGACATTATTGACTCCCCCCCTCCTCAGCAAGACCTCCGGGGCTTGATGAAGATCGTTTAAACTCATTAATCTACAATCATCCAAGTGATCATTCGACAATCGTGCGACATTTGCATGCAATGTGGAAGGTTCAAGGTCGGGTGTATGGGTACCGCATGTTCTAAACCAAAATCACACAAATCAGCGGCTAGCCGGGACCGTATGCTCTAGGCCAAAAACATAAAAATCACCGGGTGGTCATATGTGCATCTCTACTAGTTCGTCATCAATTGAACACGAACCATTCCTAACCCGTATCGTTTCTGGTGACGAGAAACGGTGTTTTTATGCCAATGTAAGGAAAATAAAGGCATACTTGGGCCAAAACAAAGCAGCGACTCCCCGTACAAAGACCTCCGCGCATCCACAAAGGGTAATATTATGCATCTTACGGAACACCGGCGGCGTGGTGTACTACGAATTGCTTCCCCGAGGTGTAACCATCACTGCTGACATTTGTTGTCAACAACAGAGGCGTCTTATAAACGCAATTCAAGAACAACGGCCAGGAAGACTACGTAAGTGATGATACTCCATGATTACACACGCCCGCATTCTGCTACGCTGACAAAAACACTGGAGCTGGGTTGGGAAGTCATTCCGCACCCGCCTTACTCATCTGATCTTGTGCCTCTGATTTTCACCTTTTCCGCTCTCTATCCAACAATCTTCAAGGAATTTACTTTCTGGATGGAAATGCGCTCAGAACATGGCTCGACGAGTTCTTCGCCTCAAAATCACGTGATTACTACAGTCACGGAATCAGAAAGTTACACCAGCCTTAGAAGACTGTTGTAAATAGTGAACGAAAATATATTATTGATAACTAAAGTCTCTGTTAAGTGCATCTGTTGTGTTTATTGGGGAAAATGTTAGGAAGTTATGTACCAGATGATGATGATGGTTTGCGGGGCGCTCAACATCGTGGTCATTAGCGCCCATCCAAGTTCCCAATCTTTGCAGTTCTAATCTCGTCACTTCCCGAATGATGATGAGTACAAAACAAATACCCAGTCCCCGGGAGGAGAAAATACGGGAATCGAACCCGCGACCCCGTAGCAACGCTAGCCACTATACCACGAGCTGAGGACAGTTATGAACCAAGCCATTATATCGCCTGGCATTTGGCCAAAAGTACCCGATTCCACGTGGGTTATTATTCAAGCAACTCTTTCTACGTACGTAATGAAAAGTATTTAAAATAAGTAGTATACTTTGAGAGTTAATACAAGTGTCGTTTTAAGCAGCGTTAGCTTAAGAGAAAACCTTGATACCAATTTAATCCAACGAATTTTGCGGAATGTCACGGTCTCTTTGGTGAACACACTGACTAATTTCAAAATTGAAGACATGCATTTTTTTAAGCCATGGTTGTTAGCACATGGATGGCTAGTGAGGGAAATGTACCTGCAGTACCAACACATTCAGGGAGTTTTGGAAACACTTGTTCACGAGCTTTGGGAAGGTATTCCTAGCAACGAAAACAGGAATAAAATCCACCTCAAAATATGTAAAAAATTTCTTTCATAGGAAGTTATTGTTAAAGAAACATTCCACTAAGTTATGAAGACACATATGATGATAAATATTCAAAATGTCCTGCTATTGCTTCTAGACACGAAGGAAGATCAGACTGTGACGTCCCGTCAACAGCGCGCTAATTAGTAACGGAGCAAAAGCGAAGATTACGAAAGGATAAGGAAGGAAATCGCCGGCGCCCTTTTCAAAGTACCATCCGGGCGTTTGCTTGGGGCGATTTAGGAAATCACGGTAAACCTAAATCTGGGCGGCCAGACGGGGATTTAACCGTTGTTTTCCCGAGTTCGAGTCCAGCCTGCTAATAGACCGTAATGCACTCTCCTGAGAAAGTGAAACACTTTATGGTAATAAGATTAACGCTAGGCTGAAACTGGGGTGTGTATCTAGTAGTTACATATTACCTCCCAGAACGCCTTAGAAGTTTTGTCTACAATGACTTTACTAGAGCACTTCCAGAATGTGTTCCTGCAAATAAGAGGAAGCGTGTGACGAATGCTCTAGCGCGCCTGAGTCACCATGTTTGAACTGTACTAAATGATATCCACCAACACGGATGGCTCATCAGGAGGAGGCCGGTTCCATGGCCAGCACGTTACCCTAATGCCAGCCTTTCGGATCATTACCTATGGTAACTCCATCAACAGTTGTTTACATAGCAGACATTCCTAATACAGAGACACTTCATCAATCTAGTATGCAAGCCTGTGAAACCATTCGCTGTTATCCGGGCGTCTTCGAAAGGTTTAGACAGCCTGTGATCTAATGACCGTTTGAAATAAACGGAAGGCATTTTGAAAACTTTAGTACGAGTTTCCGACGTGAGAACATAGTAAAGTGTTCTGTCGTTGGTACCTAAAAACAAAGGATTTTCGGACATATGTTTGTATGGACCTTTTTTCTTTTTTGATGTGAGGAATCCGCCCCAGAAGTTTGTAAAAAGTGTCTTACACACATACACGAGAAACTACATTTATCTTAGGATTACGTCTGTTAGTAGCGTGACAATCAGAGGCGAAATGCGTTTCTTATTAAAGTAGAAGGAAGGAACTGGTTACCCAAATTACGACTTTCTACATAAAATGTTTCCATCTAACCATCAAAAGTCTGACCCGAATTTCGCATAATAGTTCCTCACTTAAGAATCCTATTACACTATTTATATAATTGGTTTCTCATGCTGTTATTAAAATTGTGATGTAGTAAAGAGCCGATGTGACGTTTCACTCAGGGAATACGTGACGACGTTTCGGTTTCTAGGTGCTTAACATCTGTATTATTCCAGGTTTATATCACGAATATGTTACTTCCAATCACTACCCTCATCTACTATTCACTTAGAGCCACTTCCATTGACTCACTATACACTAGCTCGGCGTTATTGATATTGGTATTGTTACCTAAGGAAGCGGTCGTCCTACGTTCGATTCTCAATGAACAGCTTGGGTTTTCTTGTGGCGTAGAGAGAGCTGTGAAACAGGCTTCACTCAGACACGAGGGGTAATTCGACAAAATGAAGCGCACGTCTCACAAGTGCGTCAACTGAAAAGCTTGGAAAAGGGTGCAAGACACATGATTTTTGTTTATGTTATCGTCCCACTCACATCCTCGTCTGCTTAAAATGTATCCATCTAGTCGCCTTTTAAAACGGCTGTATAAACGGTAAAGGAACAGTAGCTAAAATAATGAGTCAGCAATTCTGGCTTGTAGGAGGACGAACCAATCACCATGAAATACATCAAAATCTTTCAATCACAATTTAAGGATGTCTAACGTATTTCACAAATTTAAAACTTTAACAGCGTTAATGGTGTGAGCACATAACTTCAAAGGAATCAAAAGATACACCAGTAAGTGCCCTCCACTCTCAGAATGTGGTGCTAGTAGTTGTAAACAGCAAGCATCTATATTATTAAACAGCTATAAGTGTCACCCTTTCCCATTTCTGGTTTCTACGTAACAGCTTCCAGACTTACTTACTCCTCGGCTCTACAGCAAATGGTTCAAATGGCTCTGAGCACTATGGGACTTAACATCTATGGTCATCAGTCTCCTAGAACTTAGAACTACTTAAACCTAACTAACCTAAGGACAGCACACAACAGCCCGCATCTCGTGGTCGTACGGTAGGGTTCTCGCTTTTCACGCCCGGGTTCACGGGTTCGATTCCCGGCGGGGTCAGGGATTTCCTCTGCCTCGTGATGGCTGGGTGTTGTGTGATGTCCTTAGGTTAGTTAGGTTTAAGTAGTTCTAAGTTCTAGGGGACTGATGACCATAGATGTTAAGTCCCATAGTGCTCAGAGCCATTTGAACAGCACACAACACCCAGTCATCACGAGACAGAGAAAATCCCTGACCCCGCCGGGAATCGAACCGGGGAACCCGGGCGTGGGAAGCGAGAACGCTACCGCACGACCACGAGCTGTGGACGCTCTACACTCCTTGAAGGGCCTTGGACTGCATCTCAATATCCTGTCATTCTACCGGCCCATGGCAGTCCATCAACATCCCCTGAACCCAGCTTTTTCATGTCTTCGTCAATTCTACCCACCCATCTCTTTCTGGAATGTCCCTTCCGTCGTCTGCCTCCAGCCTTGACATCAAAAATCTTTTTACATGTTGAGTCTTCCTACATTCTGACCACGTGTCCTGCCCACCGCAGTCTTCTTACTTTAATGGTAATAACAACGTCAGATTGTTAAAAAGTTGTTTTAATTCTGCATTCGTACGGATGCGCCAACCTACTTAGAGCCTTCCTCTTCCAAATGCTAAGGATCCCTTCCGCGTATGCGGTCATGTTCCACGTCTCAGCAACGTACATAACAACTGATCTTACAATTGTTTAGTAAAGGAGGATTTTAGATTTTCGTAATAGAAGTAAGATCCAGAGAATGGGTAGTGTGGCAAAGTTGCATCTGTTGACTGCTACTATTCTAGCTTTAACCTTGCTGCTGATGTCATTTGTCTCTGTGATAGTCGATCCGAGGTACTTGAAGTCTCTCACCCTTTCAAACTCTTTGTTGGCTATCCTGAGATTTGGTAGGTTTCGCTGGTTGGTCGTTGCCATATATTTGATCTTTTCGATACTGACTACCAGGTCAATCTCCCTTGTACTATATACGCGCAGACAAAATTGACACTCGGCGCGGTGACTGATAGGAGCGCACGTAAAGGCACTTCCCATTACAGTCGCTCCCATCAGCCACCGCGCCGAGTGTCAACTTAGCGCGAATATAGGCATCAGCCAGCACAACAGTGTTTCGTGCGAGTAATGCTACATCGTCAGCGTAGGCTAGTTACTGCAGTGAACGATTAAAAATGTTCGTGCTCTATTGAACTCTATCTGACTTTTTCTGAGGCTGAGTAACAGTGAAGAGATATTGTCACTCTGTGTCAGTCCCTTCTTCACTTCCACTTCTCTAGAGATTTCACCCTGTTTTTTTTACTAGTTTCATTGAAGGTCATGATAGTAAGCTTAACAAGCTTCTTATGTATTTCAGCTTCTTCCATCACATTCCGCAATGCTACTCTTGAGATGTTATCATAGGCTCGTTTAAAATCGACATAAAGTTGGTGTATGTTTATTTGATGTTCATAACATTTTTCAATTAGTGTGAGTAATGTGAATATTTGGTCAGTTGTTTGTTTACCTATTTCTTCTAAAGCCACTCTGATAGTCTCTGGTTCTCAATTCCACTCAGGGAGTAAGCTTCTCAGTTAGGATCTTGGAGAATACTTTATATGTAGTATTTAGCATGGAAATTCCTCGGTAGTACTGACAGTTTAATTTACCTCCTTTTTTTATTTATGGGGCACATAATAGCCGTTTTCCACTCCATTGGCATGCTCTCCTCCTGGCAGATGTTCTGTATTACTTTATGTATTGCTTTCAAAAGTGCTTCCCTACCATATTTGAGAAGTTTCACCTGTATCTGATCTTCTCCAGGTGCTCATTGCTTTTTAAGGTCTTAACGGCTTATATCACTTCCTCAGTTTGAGTTCTGGTGGTATGACCTCTGATCCATAATAAGTTATTTCCACCAGGTCTTCTTGTTCTAATCCTTCTACTTCTGCGTTCAATAGCTCTTGGAAGTATTCTGCCCATCTGTCAAGTATTTTATTACTTTCTCCTACCAAATCCCTTATTTACTCCTTCATATATGTTTTGGCCTGAAATCCGGCCTTTCCTTCTTTAATCTTTTGGTACATTTCACGTACTTGCTTCTCTTTTCCTAGCTGTTGAATTTCTTCCAACCTTTTTCCTTTCATAGTGCGCTTTTCAAGTTTTTTCTTTTGTAGTGTTCTTTTCTGCTGTCTGTAAAACCTCTTAGCTACGCGGCCCTTCTCATTATATACATTCAAATTTTCTGTGGTTCTTCTCCGAAATAAATTCATTCATGCTATGTTACGCTCCTTAATTCTTCTCATACATTCTTCATCAAACCAATCTGCCTTCCTTTGAGCCCGTACGTGTCCCAAAACCTCTGTACGTGTCCCAAAACCTCTCCAGCTGCCTCGAGGATCTGATATGCTCTCCGTATTTCTTCTAATTTCAGTTTATTAACGTCAAAACTCTTCTGTTTGCAGCCTTTTTGTCTACTCAATAGTGAGATCTTTTGCCTTTACATAATTGTCACTAGATGATGGTCTGAATTACAGTCAGCTCCACGTTGACTCGTGACATCCATTATGTCCGATCTGTGCCTCAGATCAGTCATTATATGGTCTTTCTAATTTCTACTTTGTCTATCTAGTGACACCCATGTTTCTTTATGTATCTTTTTATGTGGGAAACATATACTGCTGACAGTCATGTTTTTACTTATAGCAAAATCTACAACCCTAATTCCATTGACACTTCATGTTTCATGGAGACTATATCTTCCTATAGTTGGCTGACTGTGAAAAGCTTTCTCTAAGTCTACTTATTCTAAAGTTGACAAGGGAAAAATACGGGGAGTGAAAGGCTATTTACAATTTGTACAGAAACCAGATGGCAGTTACAAGAGTCGAGGGGCATGAAAGGGAAGCAGTGGTTGGGAAGGGAGTGAGACAGGGCTGTAGTCTCCCCGATGTTATTCAATCTGTATATTGAGCAAGCAGTGAAGGAAACAAAAGAAAATATTTGGAGTAGGAATTAAAGTCCAAGGAGAAGAAATAATTTTGAGATTTGTTGATGACTGTAATTCTGTCAGAGACAGCAAAGGGCTTGGAAGAGCAGTGTCTTGTAAGGATGATATACGAGGGTTGGAACTTAAATAGTGGCAATTATTTATTCACAACCGATACAAAAGAGTTAAGTGTTTGCACCTATTACTGGCATTCAAAGTAGTCACCAGCGTTGTGGAGAACCCGTTGCCAGCGATGTGGAAGGCGTAGTATACCGTTGAGCAGAGCCTGTTCTGTTGATGGTGCGAATGGAGCTGCCTATTGCCTGTCGAATCTCTGGAACAGTTCTGGAGCGAATGCCACGAAGTGGTGCCTTCATCTTCGGAATCAAATCAAAGTCTCAAGGGCTTAAGTCCGGGGAGTATGGTGAATGGTACAGTACTTCCCAGTCCCATCGACCGAACAGAGTCCCATCGACCGAACAGAGCAGCCACAGTTTGGACTGTATGCGCTCGCGCATTGTCGTGCAAATCGATGGGTGGGTTGCGCAGAAAGTGTCGCCGCTTCTTTCGCAAAGCTGGTCGCAGGTGATGCTCCAAAAATGAACAGTAATACTGTGCACTGCCGGTCTGTCGTGGAGGAATGTAATGCGTTAGGGTAACACCATCACAGTCGTACACGAGAACCACCATAACTCTAGACCGCTCCATTCGTACCATCAACAGAACAGGCTATGTTAACGGTATACTATAACTTCAACATCGCTGGCAACGGGTTCTACACAACGCTAGTGACTACTTTGAAGGACAGTAACATGTGCAAATATGTAACTCTTTTGTATCGGTTGTGAATAAATAGTTGCCACTATTTCAATTCCAATCCTTGAAAGATGAACATCAACAAAAGTAAAACCAAGATAATGGAATGTAGTCGTATTAAATCAGGTGGCGCTGAGAGAATTAAATTAGAAAACGAGACACTTAAAGCAGTAAACGGCTTTTGCTGTTTGGTAAGCAAAATAACTGATGATGGTCGAAGTAGGGAGGATATAAAATGTAGACTGGCAATGGCAAGAAAAACGTTTCTGCAGAAGAGAAATATGTTAACACCAAGTATAAATTTAAGAGTCAGGACGTCATTTTTAAAAGTATCTGTATGGAGTGTAGCCGTGTACGGAAATGAAACATGGGCGATAGACAGTTTAGACAAGAAGAGAATAGAAGCTTCTGAAACGTGATGCTACAGAAGAATGCTACGGATTAGGTGGGTAGATCACGTAACTAGCGAGGGGGTTAACGAATAGAACTGGAAAGAAGAGAAATTTGTGGCACAACCTGACTAGAATAAGGGATCCGTTGGTAGGACACATTCTGAGGCATGAAGGGCTCACTAGACTATCACTGGAGGGAAGCGTGGGGGGGTAAAAACCGTAGAGGGGGACCAAGAGATGAATATAGTAAGCAGACTCAGAAGGATGTAAGTTGCAGCAGTTACTCGGATACGAAGAGGCTCGTGCAGGATAGAGTAGCGTGGAGAGATGAATCAAACCAGTCTTTGGATTGAAGACCACAACGACAACAACAGTTGGCTGATAAGCCTCTTCTTTTCCTATTTTTGCATTGAAGTTTCCTATTAAGGTCTTGACATCATGTTTGGAAGCCTGATCATACAACTGCTCAACCTGCCTCCGTTGTGGGTGCATGTACATTTATAATTGTTATGTTGAAAAAGTTTCCCCTTAATCTTAACATGGACATCCGTTCATTGATTGGTTCGAAGCGCATCACAGTATGTTTCAGCCCTTTAGCGACTACAAAAAACCTGAACCAAAGGTATTCGTCCTGCCGCCACTATAGAATATAGTGAAATATACTGAGTCCATTATGTCACTTCCCTTTCACCTAATTCCCTGGAGAGCCAATAATTTAATACAGTAGCTGTTTACTTGCGTTACCAGCTGGCGCAGCGCTCCCGCTTGGTATAGACTCCACACTTTCCGTGTTCCTATATACATATCTCTTATCTTGTTTTTGTTTGCTGGGGTCGTCATCAAAACATCTGTTCGGCTTATTCCTTTGTTAGCATTCGCAACAAGTGATTTTTGTAGGGGAATATTGTTAATCTTCCGCCCAACCAATTGAGGGCGTGCCCCTTAACAGCTCACCGGACAGCTAGCTCTTTTTTTTCCCCCAGGAAGCATCCTTAGCCATTGTAGATCTCTCTACTGACTGCAAGGCAGCAGTTGATGGTTGCGGGCTCCTCTGCCTTTCTTCAAAGCCAATGGTTTTCATACCTGCTGGTTTTGGTCCGCCTCATGTATTTTATTTCCTTGGTACTCTCCATATCTTGAGAACGTTCCCCTATCCGCCACTTGGGGAGTCGCCCAACGGACCAGGCTTCCAGTGGCAACAAACATTTGATTTTATATATTTCATCGAATTTAAAACGCTGTCCTAATTTACCCATTAGGAGGTATAATCTCACATTGAATGTTTAATGGAATAAACCAAGTGTTAAATGTTAGAATCTGTGCACAGAGGTTGATCAAAACTATGGGAACACGGCGATAAATGCACCCTTGAACATAAACGAAGACGCTAGCCAAATCTGCAGGTTGCGCTGATGAATCTGACCACGAATGACATTTGTGCAATGCCCTCAACATGTTGCAAGTGTCATTCATGGCCAGAACAGTGGTCTGTATAGAACAGAAATATAGCTAGCATATTTTCTGTTGATGATCGTACACCAGTTCCTGCATTAGTGATGTACGTATTGGAAGTCATCATTTCCACTTGGAGCAAATTTTAAAAAATATAAACAATGCTTCTCATAATGTAGTACACAACCTTTTTTAACACGCCAGATATACGGTCAGAAGAAATAAATCAATTAATAAAATCAAGGCACAATTAACTTTGGATTCTCACTGATTTCGCGATCTGATTTTAAACGGACTTCTCGGTTACACTCCATTTTCTTTTTTACGACTGCTATAGTATTGGAGTTCGAGGCGACGTCAGTATAATCATATCAATACAAAAAAAATGGTGGTGGAGTTTTGTCTTAGCAACGAGATTTGACTTGTGTGTGTGTGTGTGTGTGTGTGTGTGTGTGTGTCGAGATAGCCATTGGGTGGAGAGAAACTGACCAGTCGCGCATGAAACCGCTGGTGTGTCCCAATGTGGAATTTTACACATGCAGACTCACTTTCATATAACGAGTAATAGTCCAAGAAGACAAGGGCAAGGTGATCTGCGAGCAACTACAGATAGAGCTAACGGTTACTACTCGCTCATCACCTTTGAGAACACGAGGTGAAATGCAACACAACTGCAGTGATCCTTGCAAGCAGTAACATAATGCAGCTATGTGATAGAGACTTATTTTCATGCAGGTAGTCCTATGAAGTGTCACTGACAACACGGCGACAAAGATTACAAAGGCAACGGAGAGAAGATTATGGTGGAGGATTCAAAATTATGCAGTCCTTATTTTCCTTCTTTGTTTTCTATATGAAGCGATGTGACCCACTCGCGGTGTCAAGACTATCAATCCACCCCTTCAGCACATCATATTAACTGTGCGCCTGCTAACTGAGAATAGCACTGTGTCGCGTTGAGCTTTAGACGAAAAGAAGACGACATTCTCTGCTCGGGGCAAATGAAAAATATGATATCAGAATAATCGTTTAAGAGGTCCGTTTTTCCATAATTACTCAACATGGAATGCGAAAAAATCTACGAGGTGCGTTCAATAAGTATCGCAATACATTTACTGAAAGCAGATTCGTTTTATTCAATTTTCCAACACATCATATTATTTCTCATCATTCTGGTACAAAACAGGGAAAGCTTGTATGGCCGCATCGTACAATCCTACTGGTCGACATCGAAGCCGACGTCTTATTGCATCAACTCCTCCCGTCGTCCACATACTGCTTTCCGCGGAGTGCATCTTTCATTGGGCAAAGCAGACGGAAATCGAACGGCGCGATGAGGATTAGGAAGAACAGTCCCGATTTAGTTTTGCGGGCTCCTCTTGGGTGCGCAGACTTGTTTGAGTCCTTGCGTTGTCATAGAGGAGAAGCTCGTTTGCGTTTTCGTGGTGACGAACACGCTCAAGTTGTTACTTCAGTTTCCTGAGGGTAGCACAATACACTTCCCAGCTGATCGTTTTACCATGAGGCAGGGAGAACAATCCCTTCAGAGTCGCAGCCGACCGTTGCCATGGCTTTACCGGCTGCGAGTCCGACTTTGAGCTTTTTCTCCGAAAGAGACGTGGTGTGTTGCCACTCCATGGATTGCCTTTCTGTTTCCGCGATGAACTAATGTTTCATCGCCTGTGACGACATTCGACATAAAATTATCACGATCGGCCTCGTAACGCGCAAGCAATTCTGCACATATGATCCTTCGTTGCTCTATATGGGCTTCTGTTAGGCGGTGTGGAACCCAGCGGGCACACACCTTTGAATTTCCCAATTGTGGGCGAGTGTGTCAGTACTAGCAATAGATAAGTCGAGTTGTGCAGCGAGGTGTTTATGTTCCGTCGATCGCCTGGAATGAAAGTGTCCGCACATCCCATCATTGCACTAGTCACAGCCGCGTGCGGCCGGCCGACATGCTGGTGGTCGGACAGGTTTGTACGATCTTGTGATGATGACAAGTCGCTTCGCCCAATGACTCACCGTGCTTTTCATCACTGCTAGTCTCCGCATTCTGCAAGCGTCTATGAATATCTGCGGTGGTTTAGTTTTCCGCCAAAAGAAACTCAATGGCAGCTGTCTGCTTGGAACGCACTCCGTTAAGACACCATTTCGAAGGTTATACATATAGCCCTGCCACCTTTCTGAACTTCATGACACTCTACGGGGAAGCAGGAATATTCCACCATGTCCCACAACAAGTTCCGCATTTCTCAAACCGAAAGTGGCCGGGAAAAAAGTGTCGCATTACTGATTGAAGCCGTGTGTTGTGTGCGAAACTATATACTCCGCAGTGGTCGACTGATGAGGGCAAGATCAGCACTAGCAGACGTACTCATCGACCTGCAGTTCATAACGGGTTGACGTCTGTAAATTATACGGCCCACTTTCTTCTCACTTTGGTGTTTCCACATATAGCTCAAATGATGAACGACACGCTGCAACATAAGGTGTTACGATACACCTTAAGAAATGCACTTTACTGATTTACATCTTTTTGCACGAGTCCGGTGTCGCTGTGGCAAAAAATTTACACAAACAATTAACACACTAGAGAATGACTTGTAATTGAGTCCAAACAGACTGTGTGAATAAAACTACAATATAATGTGCGATTGGAGCGTTTGATAAAAAAGAAGAGTTGTCAACAGTTGTGGAAGAACCCCAGTTATTTCTCATCACCAAGACAACATGCAACTTTATCTAAATATGTGTACACACTCCATTAAGTCACCTCCATATTGCATGATGGAAGGTATCTTGTACCCACTACCAGTCATTTTCTTTCCTGTTAAGGCGGGTCCACACTCAGTGCGCCGTGCCGTGCCGCGCTGCGCAAAACTGCCTTGCGCGGCTCTGCGGACGGCGAACCGCGCTGCGCCGCGCAGTTTTCCGGCTGTTGTCGGAACATCAAAGGAAGTGGCGCGTTTGCGCGCGCTCAGTTTAGACGGGGCTTCGGGTCGCTCCATCTTCAGACCATGCGAGCGCTCCAACTGGAACACAGTGCGCGCCTCGGAGCGGCGTGGTAGGGTGTGGACGGCGCACTCCTCTTCCTACAGCTGTGCGCGGGGTGCAGCAGCGCGGCGCGGAGCGGCGCGCTCAGTGTGGACCCGCCTTTACACTCGCAAAAACTGCGAGGAAAAATGAATGACTGTGTGTTTCCGTATAAGCCCTAATTTCTCTTATCTCCGTGGTCCTTATGTCAAATGTATGTTGGCGGCAGCAGAATCGTCCTGCAGTCAGTTTCATATTTCGACTCCATAAATTTTGTTAATTGGATTTCACGAAAATAAAGTGGTCCTCCCCCAGAGATTACCACCAGAGTTCATGAAGCATCTCCGTAATAGTCTACATCTACATCCATACTCCGCAAGCAACCTGACGGGGTGTGGTGGAGGGTACTTTGAGTACCTCCATCGGTTCTCCCTTCTGTTCCAGTCTCGTATTGTTCGTGGAAAGAGAGATTGTCGGTATGCCTCTGTGTCGGCTCAATCTCTCTGATTTTATCCTCATGGTCTCTTCGCGAGATATACTTAGGTGGCAACGTGTTGATCGAATCTAGCAGGCCGCCGGCCATTGTGGCCGTGCGGTTCTAGGCGCTTCAGTTTGGAACCGCGTGCCCGCTACTGTCGCAGGTTCGTGTCCTGCCTCGCGCATGGATGTGTGTGACTTCATTAGGTTCGTTAGGTTTAAGTAGTTCTAAGTTCTAGGGAACTGATGACCTCAGATGTTAAGTCCCATAGTGCTCAGAGCCATTTGAATCTAGCAGCTCGCCTCTGAATTGCTTCAGTGTCTTCATTTAATACAACTTGGTGGGGATCCCAAACACTCTACCAGGACCCAAGAATGGGTCGGGCTTGTGTTCAATACGCGCTCTCCTTCACAGGTAGCCGATATACCGAAGTTGACCATTCGCTTTCCCTACTTCCGCCTGTAAGTGCTCGTTACATTTCAGATAGCTTTGCAACGTTAAGCCTAGATACTTAATCGCCGTGACTGTATCAAGCAGCTCACTACTAATGCTGTATTCGAATTTTTTTATGCGATTATTTTTCCTACATTAGCTTACATTTTTCTACATTTTGACCTAGCTGACAATCATCACAGTAACTAGAAATTTTGTCTACGTCATCTCATATCCTCCTTCAGTCACTCAACGACGACGCCATCCCATAAAGAACAGTGCCATGAGCAAGCAGCAGCAAATTGCTGCTGACCCTGTCCGCCAAATCTTTTATGAATATAGAGAATAACAATAGTCCTATCACGCTTCCACAGAAAATTCCCAACGATACTCTTGTCTCTGATCATCACCAACCGTCGAGGACAACGTACTGGGTCCAACTACTTCAGAAATCCTGGAGCCACTCACAAACTTTTTCTGACTACAACTGCCAGCAAGCAGTCTCACTTCAAGGTAGGAGACTAGGGTTTAGCGTCCCATCGACAACAAGGCCGTTAAAGACGGAGTACAAGCTCGGTTTATGGAAGGATGGGGAAGGGAATCGCTCGTGGCCTTTCAAAGGAAGCGTACCGCATTTGCCTTAAAGAGATTTAGGGAAATCATGGAAAACCTGAAGCTGGATAGTGGACAAGATTCTTTTTAACCGTCCTGCCGAATATGAGCCGTGTGTTATGCCACTGAGTGATGTCAATCGGTAACCTGAGTAATCTCAGGAACTACTGTAAGATGTTTATTTAATAGATAAATTGACCCACGAGAAACATTTCTGTATACAATTTATAAATACTTCGTGGACATTCGCTGTACAATGATAAGTTTTAAAGCCCGTCGCCATTGTAAAAACGGCGGCATTGCCATCTAGCGATACAACCACTGCAACTCCAGTCAGCAGCGAAGCTGGACCAGAATCCAGATCACGTTTGGTGGTCTAGCGCGTGCCTGAAAACGGAAAAGTCGTGTGGGATCGAATTCCTGTTGGACCATAGATATTTCAAGGTCTTTTAACCTGGCGTTCACCTTTTAACGACTGGACATTCGCCAGAAGCCAAATGTCACCCGGATTCCATGTCAGAGTGTCCGTCTCATTTTCGCCATAGGGAAATCGAAGTCGGGTTTGGCGCTTAGCGGTAACCGAATGGTCGCGAGGTAGAATCCGACTGGGATCACAACATTTTACCTGTTTTGTAGCCTCGCTTTCACTTCTCAACGATGTGGAAATCCGACAGAAACAATGTGAGTATCGGGATTCCACGTTAAACTCTAGGTTGCCTTTTCTCGGCTGGGGAGACGCAAATCGCCGAAGTGATGTCCAATTGTAGGAGTTGCACCAGGACACTGAGTCACACGAAATAATTGTAAACATAATAAGATGACATGCTCGCAGCATTTCTAGCCGGGAGACGCCATGTAGGGTTGTTCGGCAGCCTTCGGCGACTTGCGCGTCGATAATGAAGAAGTGATGAGATCAACACAACACCCCAGGCCCCTAGATGACAGTCGGCCGCGCTGACCACTCACTACTCAGCTACGGAGGCAGACATGATTACCAGAATCTAAACATACGCATGTGTACGTGTGTGTGTGTGTGTGTGTGTGTGTGTGTGTGTGTGTGTGTGTGTGTGTGAGTGAGTGAGTGAGTGAGAGAGAGAGAGAGAGAGAGAGAGAGATATCTGCCTTCTACACATGCTATAAATTAAAGTCCATGTAAGAGAGCTAGTCTCAGAAATTACTGTATGGATTTGTCTTTAATAAGTACGAGGTCTGTTGAAAAAGCTCCGGAACTCTGTCCATAAGATTTTTCTACGCTTATCTTTTACTTAAGCGGACATTGTATGACCTATGCCGCCAATGTTAAATTATCAAATTTTGTGATCCTTTATCTTGGAAACTTTTTAAGACACCAACTTATAATTTTCCATTATTACTGAATCCACCTTTCTAGAGCTTGAAAAAAAAAAGCCACACAATACAAATACTCAATTTTGACAGAATTTTGTAAATAAATGAACATAAAAAGAAAACCACTCAGGATATTTTAATTATTCCAGGGTCACATGTGTTGAATCTCACGCTTGGCATGCTGTGAAAATTTCATGTCTCTACCATCAGTACTTTTTTACAAAACGGGTCATTTATTGGAAAAAAATGTAGTTCAGACATATTGAGGTTTAAAACTTTATTATAAATTCTTATACAGACTTACATTACTGCGTCTTTTGTGCAGTAGAACTGTCCTGGTCCATAGTCTGTGTCTTCTTCAGTGTGACAACAGCCCAGTGCTTGCCGCCTCCTTTTCTTTCTTGCTTTTGTTGTCATTTGCTGAGCAGCTAACTCTGCTTCACGTACGCGAAGCTCGTCCAGTTCCCGCAGTCCTTTGCTGTGTTCTGCCCACATCTGACCCCTAACTTCTCCAGAACCTTAAGTCTTCCACAGATCCCACCATTAAAAGTTATTACATCATCAGACACTGCTAACTTTAGAGTCATAAGGCCAACAAATACGTTTTTAGGGACACGGCACCACACAACATTATTGAAGAACTCATTCACATTCTGGGTTTTCCCATCTAACACTTCTTTAGTAGCTCAGGATTTGCCAAATCTCTGTAAATAGGTTTGATTTCCTCCATTACTGCCAAAGTAAGAGAATGTTCATGAGTAAATTCATGGAGGGCGCCAGAAAATTCAGCTTGCCTATATTTACACCAAGTGTTTGGCGGAGGTGGACACAAAGCATTACATGGCTTTTCATCGGTTGATATTCGATGAAAGAAAGTGCTCCACACAGCTCTTTTCATCTTCTCTAAATTGTCACAGTTACCTGTAATGGCCTTCCCATAATTTCTTGAAATTCATCAATTACTTTGTCCGTTAGTCTTCCAGCACATTTTATTGTCTTGCCATCAGACAATTTTGTGTTACCCAGCTTGGTTTTTAGGTTATGCAGACGTGCTCCCATCCTTTTCTCGACATTTTCTACACACTCAAGATTTTGTATAGGAACATCATAAGGCTTACTGCAATGAAAGCCTTGCTGTCTCCAACACCTAAGTAATTCACATATCTGACACCTCTCTCCTCCTGCAAACACTGGAAAATGTTAACTGCTCCTTTTACCTCCATTCCTCCACTTCTACCATCATAATTTTTTATACACTGCTGCATATGAAGTAATGTGTTCTTCTGGTTCACTATATAACCTTGTCAGTAGAACTTAAAAATCCAAATCTTTTCCAGTGGCAATGCTTATTGCAGATGTAAAACCATTTTTAGAACTAAACCCACGCTTTTGCTAGGATCCATCCACAGCAATGCTAATGTCTGTCACCCTCATTTTGTTCAACAGCTTCTGATGTAGCAGCAACCATAGATTATTCAGCCACAGCATTTACAGAATTCCCAATTGCTGTTACATATTTCGTATACCTAGAAGGTGCTTTTGGGAAATTCAACACAGTGCATTGAACATTACCATCCCTAGCACCTTTACCAATGCATCTAAGACAATATAACAGTCTCACATTAGTTTCATACAATTCATTACCTCAACACTTTGATGAAGTATGAAATGTTTTTTCGTTTCTACATTTCTGACAGTTAGTAATTAATTTTGACACAATAACTATTCTAGCTCCAATTTCCTCATAAAGTTTAACTTCGCCACCACAAAGACAGCAAGAGACAGTTTCAGAAAGAACTTTTGCATGGTTTTTTAGATCAATAATGACGTTGTCCATTATATCATTATTTTTACCAATGTCATCCGTTTCTAAAGTTACTTTCATTTCCGATGCACTAGGGGGTGTGAGCACTTCAGAAACATTATCGTGGTTTCCTTCACTGCTAGCACACGTGTTTTAAAGTACTTCAGAAGAAAATGCAGGTATCACATATCTGTTACCCGCAAATTTGCTTTTTTTGAAGTTACTTTTACGCTTAGTCATTTTATTTATGTATAAAAAGCAATACAAGTTAGCTTATTACCAAAATAGCTGATTATCACACTACTTGCAACGAAAACTAGTATCAGGAACAAAGGACTGATTTGTTTATTGGTAATGCCAACTTCTCAGACGTAGCAGTTGGTTGGTTGTTTTTGGGGAAGGAGACCAGACAGCGAGGTCATCGGTCTCATCGGATTAGGGAAGAACGAGGAAGGAAGTCGGCCGTGCCCTTTGAAAGGAACCATCCCGGCATTTGCCTGGAGCGATTTAGGGAAATCACGGAAAACCTAAATCAGGATGGCCGGACGCGGGATTGAACCGTCGTCCTCCCGAATGCGAGTCCAGTGTCTAACCACTGCGCCACATCGCTCGGTCCAGACGTAGCAGTAGGCACAAAGCAAGGCAATTTACAGCCTTCTGGACTGTGTAGTTCCCAAGATTGAATGCTCAACTGTGGCTGTATATGCGTAGCCGCGAAATTTGACAATCATACACGTCAACAATCAAAATGTTGTTTGAAGGTCTCACAACTGTCAGATTTTAATATATTATATACCAAAATCTTCAGGAAAGTCCAAAGTACATTATGGAGTAGAAAACAGAAAATGTCAAATTTCAACGAATTTCACGTACGATGCCCCTTAATGTGCATGGTCTCCTTCGAAATGCTCTCTTCCGTAGTTGATACCAGCTCCCAACACCGTTTCCATTTCCGGAAGCACTCTTGGTACGCCTCTTGCTGGATCGCGTGAGGCGCCGTCTGCGAATTTCCTTTTCTTCTCGTCTATCGTTGCAAATCTTCGCCCTTTCAAAGGGATTTTCAACTTTGGAAATAACAATAATAAAAAAAATGTCCACAGGGGCCAGGTCTGGAGAGTACGGATGATGGGGCAGCACAGTGATTTTGTTTTTGTGCAATAGTCGCACTCCAACAGGGATGAATGTGCGGGAGCGTTACCCTGATGCAAGAGACATGAATTGTCTCACCACATTATTGTCTCGCCACATTTCAGACCGTTTCCTTCTCATATTCTCTGGCAGGCGTCGCAACACTCTCCGATACCGCCATCGATTAACAGTTTGTCCCTGTGGCACGAATTCATGATGAACTAATCCTTCAAAGTCAAAGAAAACTATTAATATGTCTTCAACATTTGACATGACCCGGCGAGCTTTTCTGGTCTCGGAGAAGACTTGGTCTCAACATTATAACCGTAGACCCGCATCTCATCATCAGTTATTATTCTCTGAAAGAACATATCCGTTCTCATTTGCGCGATCCAAACGCTCTTCACAGATTGCGAGGCGTAGGTCTTTCTGGTCTTGTTAATATTTTTAAAAATATCGAGAATCCTATATATCTATATTAAAAGAATATAATTATCAGCATTCGATATATCGAATAAAATTGTCGACATATCAACGGGGAAAATATCGACCTACCGGCCTATAAAAATATCGGCAGCACATTGTAAAAATACTGCCGGTTTTAGAGCTGTATGTTGACGTACTGATTTATTTTTAGACAGTCTATACATCAACAAGCTAGCTGCCTGCTTATCCCCTTTTGAGCAAGAACTGAAAGGAAAACGATGTATATTCACGCTTGGCAATAACCGCGTTGCTAACAACGATAACTGAATGTAAGTGGTACAATAAAAGGTGGCCGATGGGTCCGTCCTTCGGTTTCGTCACATATCGGATTTGTCCACAACACTTCTTGTCGACTTCCCTATTTTTTGATTTCTGCAAACGCCAGCGAACTAGTAGTCGCAGTGTCAAAACTGTGTGGTGAAGTTAAACGTTGCAGTTTCTACTAGCAGTGCTTAGCGCTGATTACCTTAGCATACGTCTTCGCCCACCGCAAAAAGTAATCTTGTCATTTAGATTTTTGTTCATCATTTTCATCAACTATTTTGGAAGAATGCCAATGTGATGAAATAGCACACTGAAACTTCCTGGCAGATTATAACTGTGTGCCGGACCGAGACTCGAACTCGGGACCAGGAAGTTTCATATCAGCGCACACTCCGCTGTAGAGTGAAAATTTCATTGTAGAAACATCCCCCAGACTGTGCCTAAGCCATGTCTCCGCAATATCCTTTCTTTCAGGAGTGCTAGTTCTGCAAGGTTCGCAGGAGAGCTTCTGTAAAGTTTGGAAGGTAGGAGACGAGGTACTGGCAGAAGTAAAGCTGTGAGGACGTGGCGTGAGTCGTGCTTGGGCAGCTCAGTCGGTAGAGCACTTGCCCGCGAAAGACAAAGTCCCGAGTTCGAGTATCGGTCCGGCACACAGTTTTAATCTGCCAGGAAGTTTTATATCAGCGCACACTCCGCTGTAGAGTGAAAATTTCATTCTAAATAGCACACTAGCTGCGTGAAAAAAAATTTTTAAGGCTCCTTCACTCAGTGAAAGTAAACTTATGTTCTACTTCTATTTAAGAAAAAAATTTAAAATATTTAACGAAAATTGCGTAAACAAATATAAAAATATCGACACACGATATCACCATTTCGATATCGATGTATCGCGAGGAATATCGACGAGAATCTAGATACCTTTTGGGCAGTTATCGCGATATCGATATTTTGTCACAGCCCTAGACTTGACTCATGAGCTGTGGGACGTACTTGGCGGCAACACGATGCATCCCACGACGCTGTGTCAGGATGTCATGACGTGATTCAACTGAAATGTTACATTCTTCTGCAATCTATCGGGCAGTCAGTCTTCAGTTGGCACGTTTGTTCGCGATCCTGACAGGATCGCCGTCGGTGGACGTCGAAATGCGGCCTGAACGAGGGTCGTCTTTAACTTCCGTCCGAACACTTTTAAAACGCGTGAACTATTCGTAGCGCCGAGTACGGCTTAAGCATTCATCACTGTAGGCTTTCTGCATCATTTGGCGTGGCTCTCTTGAGCTTGACGCAAAATTTACGCAGACGCGTTGCTCCACTAGCTCTGCCATGTCGAAATTAGCAAACTGTGCAACACAACATCCTGCTCCATATAACACTGAACAATAACTATCAGACACGCAACAATGAAACTTTCGGCAGTTACATATTAATCACAGGCGTGTGCATGGATGCCAACCACATTTCGCTCCAGCACACCATTGGAGCGAAATTATGAATGTTCCTCGTATATTGATTCACTTGTAAGGTTCATGTATATAACTACAATATTTGGTTCCAATTGGATGAACTATGACTAATTACAGTCCGCTGCCACTTTATTTTCTGCATGTATGTGTAGGCTACTCTCAGTAACTGGTGTACGGATTTTGATACTCGTCGCGGACTGTCGTGACCTCCTAGCCGACGACTGAGCAGCTGCAGAGGCGCGGCGCCTTTGTTGCGTGGCTCACATTGTTAGAAGGTTACAGTCGAGCAGTTCGCCCACGCCTTTAGGCGCTGCAGTATGCCGGTACGTTTACGTAACGTTGGTCTCTCTCTTTTTAATCGTAACTCCACGCAACGCTACATAAAAAAATTATATATACAGAGTGTACATAAAATCCGGGAATACTTTCAATTATTTATTGCACAAGAACCAAATATTGTACAGATATCGTACGTAAGTCATTTTGAAGAGGAACTCTGAATTTTTTTTTCATGTATAGCGCCACAGCATAGTTTGGTAGTTTGCCGATAGTCAGCGCTAGTCGCAAACATGGCGAGTTCAGGTGCGGAGCGAGCTGTTTCATGAAATGACCTTCCCGATCACCAGACAGTGATTTTTTTTCTGTGGAAACACATTAAAGATCTGGTGTATGAGCCGCCTCTAACACGTGATGTATCAGAGCTCCGGGAAGTGACTGCCACAGTCGACGATGCCATGCTGGGACCGGTTTGGCAAGAATTCGATTACCGTAGTGTCGTCGCCGGGTCACTCATGGTTCGCATATAGAATGTTTTCAGAGTTTCTCTTCAAAATGCAATATATATCACATCTGTATAATGTTTAGTTCTTGTACAATAAATAATTGAAGGTGTTCCCGGACTTTATGTACACCCTGTATATCGTACGTGTAACACGGTACAATGTGTGGGACTGAAATGATGCGGCAACGTGAAACATGCTCTAAAGTTGAAGTGCGCTGAGGAGCACGATTTTTGTGGGCAAAATGTCTAAATTGCACAAAGATTCATCGTGTAATTCTAGCTGTGTGTGGACCAAATGCAACATCGCGTCCAGCCGTAGTGAAATGGTGCCAACAATTTGACACGGAAGCGGTGATCCTGATCGGGTATACCAGATCTTGTGCCATGCGATTCTCGTCTTTCTGGCAAGCTGAAATAAGTTAATAAATAATCTGAGGGAAAGAGATGTTTCAATGACGAGGACGTTCACATAGCAGTTTTCAAATGACTCCGTCGCTAAACAGCGGATTTCTATCATCGAGGGACTGCAACGATTCGTAGGGTGTTTCGCCGTAATAAAGCAGTAGTTTTTAAAGTTCGGACCTTTTTTTGCTGTTTTTTAATGGCATGTTGGGACGCTGCAGTTAACCGTATCATTCGCGTCCGTAGGCAGCAATGTAGAAGGCTACAGTGACGATTAAAGGAGTGGTTCCCATGCTCGGAATTCCCTCAAATACAGCAGTAGTGTGAGGAATTATGAGTAAACCGGCGAGTGACACTGGAACGGCGGGGATCCACTTACTTTTAGGCGCGCAGCTAAGACGTTTTCGTCATTAAGTATTAATTATTAAAAGCCACCTTGGGCATAGAAAGCGTTAGGGGGAGCCTAAGTGTCATGAATGCTTTGCTACTACCATGCCGGTATGCAATAAACTATTTTATATCAGGAAACAAGTGAAAATAATTATGCTACCAACAACGTACGAATAGCTCCCAAATTTTACGGCGTGCGATTTCTGTTGCGCATCAAGCTAGTCAGCCGACGCTAGGATGCAATCAGACCTGATGTCTGTGCAAGCCATGCTCTCACTTTCAGGTAATTTCGCATTTATGGGTGTGTAGTAGCGTGTTTGATAACTGTTTTACTGAGTTAGTCAATAAATGCACCGTAATGACATACCTAATTTTATTTGAAGTATATTAGCTACACGCATTTCCACCTACAGTCAAATAGAAAAACTGACTCCATCTCTGAGAGAATTCAATAGCGATACAAGAATAGGAAGGGACCACATCAGAAAGAGAGAAGCAGGTAGGAAGGAATTCTAATCGTCGATTCAGTAAGGGACGACACGTTCTAATGTTCATCGCTTATACAGATTTCTACGGACTAGTCGCTAAACTGTGAAACTTTTATAGAGGTTCTCGAGACGTCCTCTGGTATTATAAAAAGAACAGTGGCTCTGTAACAATTTGGGAGCCGTCCAGTCCACCGTAAGGTACTGGATTCTACTAGCCAATCATGTTTCGAAATGTTTCATTACGGGTCGACACAACGTGAAAAGTAAATACTTTTGTACAAAGTACATAATCTGCATCATTATGGTTATGGAACACAAGTCGGAAAATTATATAATCGCAGCAAATACGATCATAGTTTCACGCCACGGTAGGGTCACAACCACGGCGGTCACAGACAATGTTAAATGTTCCTCCAGTGTATACATCTCTGGAAACGAGGAATAGCGCGGAAAGCCAAGGTCCATCAGTTGTGGATATCTCTACTGTACTGAACATGGAGTGACAATTGAAAACCTGTCAGAACGGGACTCGAACCCGGATTTCCTGCTTACAGCTATCATTCTACTTAACAATTATGCTGTCTAACCGCTCAAACTTTCACTGATTTCAGTCCCGCTGACCGAATAATTTTAATCGAATATTTTTAATTAGTGACCTACAATTTTCTAATATGTTTGGAAAACTGACGGTGGAGGTTATCGCGGAGACACTAAGCATCTGGCGACGATACACGAGCTGTAGGGGGAAGGGGGCGGCATTCCGCAGCATGCAATTATCTCCTCAGCAGCGTATGACGTGAGCTTTGAGCCGTTGCCTAACAGCTCACTGCGGTAATTCGCAAGCTGGTATCCGCTACCTTAAATGAAAGTTCACTGCGTCCATTTCTCCATGCGCAGGAGGCAAGTTATACAACGCGATCGTAAGCGTGTAGCTGGCAGTCTGGCACAAGAATACCGCCACCAGTTGGTTTCTGAACTAGAAAACCTGCAGCACTGCTGTAACAGCCGGCGCGCGATCTGTTACGCTCTCGATCAACTATACTCTTGCCCCTAAAGCCATCAATTACAGCAGACACAGTTTCTGTTGCTAGTGAAAGACCAGTAAACCCCCCACCTGTGATTCTTTAAAGACTCGAACTACCACGTATAAAAATCTTAAAACGTCTGATTCTTTTGCAAATGAAATAATGTGTTAAACATTTGCACTTAGGCTCTTAAGCGAGAAAAACCTTCGAAAAAACTTGAAATTATGTCTGAAGTCGCTAAGAGCTCTAATTACCAAAACACAGTCTGAGAATGGTATGGCTAATTTGCGCTCCGCTTTACGCATAAGCTTGTTCTATGAGCACCTCAATGTTAATGACGTCATATTTCCTGAGCTATATGTCGTACAATTATTTAATTTTGCAAGTTTATTAAGAGGCATATGAGGATACTAAGCGCAAAATATGCTACGGATCGAGTTAGCAGTGAAGAAGTAATAAATTCAAATGTCATACCTAATGCTGAATTCATAGACAGTGAAAAAATATTAACCGATAAACTATTTTCCTTTCATCATTTTGTTGGGGTGTTAGCGTGAAAAAGTTTCTTAAAGGGTTGAAATTATATGTAAAGTTTGTCGGAAGTTGCTGAGTGACGAGTATCGTCTGACTAATCGGCTAATCCTGACAATACGCTGCCTCAGTGTGCTCCCTGCCGCCGTTGGATAAGCAGCTGCCAGCAGAAAGTCGTATACTCCTAGCTCACTTATTTGTTACATAGTTTAATTCTTAATTTCATTGCGTGTTTTTGGTACTTGCATTGTTTAATTCATAAATTTCGGGCATATTATAGTATTTGAGTTATAGCATCGCGTTTTAGTACCTGAATAGTGTAAAATCGCGTAGTCTCCTTCCGCTTCCGCCGCCGCCGCCGCCGCCGCCGCCAGTGTGTCAGCAGTGCGCAAGTAGCAGCTTTACTGCATTTACTAGGCAATATTGTATTTTAATAACCGTTTAAATGTAGTGTCTATTTCTTTGTGCTTCCTGTAGATTAGTTCAGACGTTCTTTACATTACAGTTTTTAGCATGGATAGGGACTGCAACTGCTGTGTTCGGATGCAGGCTGAGTTGGCATTCCTTCGCTCCCAGCTTCAGGCAGTGTTGGCTTCGGTCACACAGCTTGAGGCTGTTGCCAATGGGCATCACTGTGGGGTTCTGGATGGGGGTTTGTCGGGGACGGCCAGCTCGTCCCACGCATCCCCCGATCGGACTACGACTGTGGCTGCCCAGGATACTGCCCACATTGAGGCTGATCCCTCACCTGTGGTATAGTGGGAGGTCGTCTCGAGGTGTGGCAGACGGCGAAAGACATTCCGGAGGGCTGAACGGAAGGCCTCTCCAGTTTGTCTGACGAACCGGTTTCAGGCTCTGTCTCAGGCTGTTACTAATCTTTGGTCAGACACGGCTGCTTGTGCTGTTCCAGAGGTTGCCCCTTAGCCTGCAAGATCCGGGCGTTCGCAGAGGGTGGGCTTACTGGTAGTTGGGAGCTCCAACGTCAGGCGCGTAATGGGGCCCCTTAGGGATATGGCAGCAAGAGAGAGGAAGAAAACCAATGTGCACTCCGTGTACATACCGGGGGGAGTCATTCCAGATGTGGAAAGGGTCCTTCCGGATGCCATGAAGGGTACAGGGTGCACCCATCTGCAGGTGGTCGCTCATGTCGGCACCAATGATGTGTGTCGCTATGGATCGGAGGAAATCCTCTCTGGCTTCCGGCGGCTATCTGATTTGGTGAAGACTGCCAATCTCACTAGCGGGATGAAAGAAGAGCTCACCATCTGCAGCATCGTCGACAGGACTGACTGCGGACCTTTGGTACAGAGCCGAGTGGAGGGTCTGAATGAGAGGCTGAGACGGTTCCGCAACTGTGTGGGCTGCAGATTCCTCGACTTGCGCCATAGGGTGGTGGGGTTTCGGGTTCCGCTGGATAGGTCAGGAGTCCACTACAAGCACCAAGCGGCTACACGGGTAGCAGGGGTTGTGTGGCGTGGACTGGGCGGTTTTTTTTTTTTTTTTTTTTTTTTTTTTTTTTTTTTTTTTTTTAGGTTAGATGGCCTCGGGCAAGTACAGAAAGGGCTACAGCCTCAAAGGGTGCGGGGCAAAGTCAGGACCAAGCAGCAATCGGTATTGTAATTGTAAACTGTCGAAGCTGCAGTAGTGAAGTACGGGAACTTCAAGCGCTGATAGAAAGCACCGAAGCTGAAATCGTTATAGGTACAGAAAGCTGGCTGAAGCCAGAGATAAATTCAGGCGAAATTTTTACAAAGGCACAGACGGTGTTTAGAAAGGACAGATTGCATGCAACCGGTGGTGGTGTGTTTGTCGCTGTTAGTAGTAGTTTATCCAGTAGTGAAATAGAAGTGGATAGTTCCTGTGAATTATTATGGGTGGAGGTTACACTCAACAACTGAGCTAGGTTAATAATTGGCTCCTTTTAGGGACCTCCAGACTCAGCAGCATTAGTGGCAAAACAACTGAGAGAAAATCTGGAGTACATTTCACATAAATTTCCTCAGCATGTTATAGTCTTAGGTGGAGATTTCTATTTACCAGATATAGACTGGGACACTCAGATGTTTAGGACGGGTGGTAGCGACAGAGCATCGAGTGACATTATATTGAGTGCACTATCCGAAAATTACCTCGAGCAATTAAACAGAGAACCGACTCGTGGAGATAACATCTTGGACCTGCTGATAACAAACAGACCCAAACTTTTCGACTCTGTATGTGCTGAACAGGTAATCAGTGATCATAAGGCCATTGCAGCATCCCTGAATATGGAAGTTAATAGGAATATAAAAAAAGGGAGGAAGGTTTATCTGTTTAGCAAGAGTAATAAAAGGCAGATGTCAGACTACCTAACAGATCACAACGAAAATTTCTGTTCCGACACTGACAATGTTGAGTGTTTATGGAAATGATTAAGGCAATAGTAAAATGCGTTTAGGCAGGTACGTGCCGAGTGAAACTGCGAGGGACGGGAAAAACCCACCGTGGTTCAACAACAAAGTTAGGAAACTACTGTGAAAGCAAAGAGAGCTTCACTCCAAGTTTAAACGCAGCCAAAACCTCTCAGACAAACAGAAGCTAAACGATGTCAAAGTTAGCGTAAGGAGGGCTATGCGCGAAGCGTTCAGTGAATTCGAAAGTAAAATTCTATGTACCGACTTGACAGAAAATCCTAGGAAGTTCTAGTCTTACGTTAAATCAGTAAGTGGCTCGAAACAACATATCCAGACACTCTGGGATGATGATGGCATTGAAACAGAGGATGACACACGTAAAGCTGAAATACTAAACACCTTTTTCCAAAGTTGTTTCACAGGGGAAGACTGCACTGCAGTTCCTTCTCTAAACTCTCGCACAAACGAAAAAATGGCTGACATCGATATAAGTGTCCAAGGAATAGAAAAGCAACTGGAATCACTCAACAGAGGAAAGTCCACTGGACCTGACGGGATACCAATTCGATTCTACACAGAGTACGCGAAAGAACTTGCCCCCCTTCTAACAGCTGTGTACCGCAAGTCTCTAGAGGAACGGAAGGTTCCAAATGATTGGAAAAGAGCACAGGTAGTCCCAGTTTTCAAGAAGGGTCGTCGAGCAGATGCGCAAAATTATAGGCCTAAATCTCAGACGTCGATCTCTTGTAGAATTTTAGAACATGTTTTTTGCTCGCGTATCATGTCGTTTTTGGAAATCCAGAATCTACTCTGTAGGAATCGACATGGATACCGGAAACAGCGATCGTGTGAGACCCAACTCGCTTTATTTGTTCATGAGACCCAGAAAATATTAGATACAGGCTCCCAGATATATGCTATTTTACTTGACTTCCGGAAGGCGTTCGATGCAGTTCCGCACTGTCGCCTGATGAACAAAGTAAGAGCCTATGGAATATCAGACCACCTGTGTGGCTGGATTGAAGAGTTTTTAGCAAACAGAACACTGCATGTTGTTATCAATGGAGAGACGTCTACAGACGTTAAAGTGACCTCTGGCGTGCCACCGGGGAGAGTTATGGGACCATTGCTTTTCACAATATATATAAATGACCTAGTATATAGTGTCGGAAGTTCCATGCGGCTTTTCGCGGATGATGCTGTAATATACAGAGAAGTTGCAGCATTAGAAAATTGTAGCGAAATGCAGGAAGATCTGCAGCGGATAGGCACTTGGTGCAGGGAGTGGCAACTGACCCTTAACATAGACAAATGTAATGTATTGCGAATACAAATAAAGAAGGATGCTTCATTTTATGATTATATGATAGCGGAACAAAAACTGGTAAAAGAAGGATGCTTTATTGTATGATTATATGATAGCGGAACAAACACTGGTAGCAGTTACTTCTGTAAAATATCTGGGAGTATGCGTGCGGAACGATTTAAAGTGGAATGATCATATACAATTAATTGTGGATAAGGCGGGTACCAGGTTGAGATTCATTGGGAGAGTTCTTAGAAAATGTAGTCCATCAACAAAGGAGGTGGCTTACAAAACACTCGTTCGACCTATTTGAATATTGCTCATCAGTGTGGTATCCGTACCAAGCCGGGTTGACGGAGGAAATAGAGAAGATCCAAAGAAGAGCGGCGCGTTTCGTCACAGGGTTATTGGGTAACCGTGATAGCGTTACGGAGATGTTTAGCAAACTCAAGTGGCAGACTGCAAGAGAGGCGCTCTGCATCGCGGTGTAGCTTGCTCGCCAGGTTTCAAGAGGGTGCGTTTATCGATGAGGTATCGAATATATTGCTTCCTACTTATACCTCCCGTGGAGATCACGAACGTAAAATTAGAGAGATTCGAGCGCGAACGGAGGCTTTCAGACAGTCGTTCTTCTCGCGAACCATACGCGACTGGAACAGAAAAGGGAGGTAATGACAGTGGCGCGTAATGTGCCCTCCGCCACACACCGTTGGGTGGCTTGCGGAGTATAAATGTAGATGTTGATGTATACACTAGGAGCTCTCAAACTTTGCTCTGAAGGAACACTTCCTCAATCCTGGTACTCTGATGGAACACGTTATTTATTTTGAAGGATAATAGAATTTAAAAAAAGATAAACAATTGTTTTATTCAGCGATTAATTCAATTTTAAATCTACTTCGGGCAAGAGAATAGAAGCTTTCGAAATGTGGTGCTACAGAAGAATGCTGAAGATTAGATGGGTAGATCACATAACTAATGAGGAGGTATTGAATAGAATTGGGGAAAAGAGGAGTTTGTGGCACAACTTGACTAAAAGAAGGGATCGGTTGGTAGGACATGTTCTGAGGCATCAAGGGATCACCAATTTAGTACTGGAGGGCAGCGTGGAGGGCAAAAATCATAGAGGGAGACCAAGACACTAAGCAGATTCAGATGGATGTAGGTTGCAGTAGGTACTGGGGGACGAAGAAGCTTGCACAGGATAGAGTAGCATGGAGAGCTGCATCAAACCAGTCTCAGGACTGAAGACCACCACCACCACAACAACAACAACAAATCGTAAGTAATAACACAGAAATTACAATAAGGTTAAAAAACAGTATCGTTAAAAATATCGGAAAAATATTTTCTAACCTTAACAATTTTCTTATTTTGATACCTTTTGCATAAGGTTACAGCACTTATTGAACAGATTATGACAGCTTTTTAAATTTTTAAATTCGGTCGATAACTATGTGGAATATTAAAAATCAAATTTCTGCTGCCCCTTGAAGCCGTTAGATAGGCAACCTACAAATGGTTAGACAGGCAACATACAAATGGGGCTGTACTCCGGGTTAGCCCCTTAGTGATAATGGACGATTCTAAAAGAAAGAAAATATTTGAATGTTTATTACAAACTATAAAAGATAGAAACACATTGCGCCTATCACTGGATAGACGAAGCTTTAAACTTGTGACACGGCTGTGCTGTTGTTTGTCTGTAGCAACATGGCGACTACACCAAAAGAGAAATCATTTTGTGAGTTGGAATTTGCGCGAAGTCGATACAGCGTTCATGTGCAAAGTGCGTTCCGCAGTCGACTCAGCAAGAAGCCGCCTCTCCACAAGCAGATTTCTGACTTGGAAGTTGGTTGCATGTGTAAAGCGAAGAGCACGTTTGATGAAAATGTCGAGCGTATCCGAGATTCGTTCACACAGAGCCCTCGGAAGTCACAACGACGCCTGCATACGAAGTCACAAGTTGCAGTTACTGCAGCAACTGCGTCCCAGCGACCATAACAGATGTTAAGAATTTTGCATTTCAATTTTCAAAGATACTGCAAGGACACTTTTTTCCGAACGACTCATATTTTCGGACGAATCGAAGTTTCATCTATCTGTTGAAGTGAACCGCCATCATGTAAGAATTTGGGGGTCGCAAAATCCTGGCTTGGTCGTCACACATCAAAGGGACCCATCGAAACAATGTGTTTTGAGTCATTTTTGTTCAAAATTTTTTGACCTTACCTTTTTTGCGAAGGAAACTGAAAGGCATGTCATACGCGGACATGATGCAAAATTGGTTGTTTACTTAACTTTACGAAGATTCCAATGATATTTTTATGCATGATCGCGCACTGGCTCACTTTCATCTTGAGGTGTGGTGTTATCTTAACACCACCAGCCCACAAAGTTGGGTCGGAAGAAGTGGACAACAAGATCTTGTTCATTCTTTTTGGCCTCCCACGTCACCAGACCTCACACCTTGCGCTTTTTTTCTGTCGAGGTACATAAAAGACAGAGTCTTTGTCCAATCTATGGCAGTGAGTTTCGAGGGCTGAAAAATTTGTAGATTCAATGAACAGCGACCCGTTAATTCGTGTGTGAAATGAAATGAACTATCTTTTCGATGTTTCTCAAGCAACCCATGATGCTCAAGTTGAGTGTATGATACCGTACACCGATTGTGCGAACATAAAACGTTGAACCTCCTCCTACGCAGTGTCATGCGCAATTTGTTTCTATCTTTCACAGTTTCTCTGTTATAAACAACTGAAATTAGTTCTTTCTTTTGGAATCACCCTGTATAGATTAGCACGGGAAAAATGAAGGAGTGGATGAAGGAAGTAAGGTTAGAGGTCGTCCTGTCGATACCGAACTCATTACACTCGGTAAACTACTTCAGTTGGTTGTAAACGGGTAAAGAAATCGGATATAACCTTCTTACAGGAACTGTCACTTCCTTGCAGCGATTTAGGGAAATCGCAAAAAATCGAAATCTACATGAGCAGACATATTTGAATTACGCTACGCCCGAAGCGAGTAAATCCAACAAACAGTGCAGTACGCAGTACTATCTTACACATGGAGACAGCATAATTACGGTAACCTACGCTGATCAGCCAGAACATTGCGACCACCTACCAAATAGCGGGCATGTCCACATCTGGCATGGAAGCAACGAGGCTTTGGTAAGTCGTTGGAGGGAATTGGCATCACACCTGTACACTCAGGTCACTTAATTCCCGTCAATTCTGGGGGGCGGAGCGATGAACTCTGACGCCACGTTTAATCACATCCCAAATGTGTGTGATCGGATTCAAATCTGGGAAGCTTGGGGGCCAGCACATCAACTGGAACTCGCCACTGTGTCCTTCGAACCTCTCCATCATACATCTGACCTTGTAATATGGCGCATTACAGGTATCAAGCAGCTTTTCCCTGGAAAACAACAGATTCGCTCCCTCCGGTCGGCATGATGAAGAAGGTATCAGGATTCATCAGACCATGCAACGCACTGCCACTGCGCCACCGTCCAGTGCCGATGGTGACGTGCCCATTTCAGGCGTAGCTGCCTATGTCGTGGTGTTAACACTGGCATATGCATACGTAGTCAGCTGCGGAGGCCCATCGTTAGGAGCGTTCGGTGCACTGGGTGTTCAGATACACTTGTCCTCTGCCCAGCAATAAAATCTGATGTTAGTTCCGCCACAGTGTCCTGTTTTACCAGTCTGCCCGGCCTACGACGTCCGTCATCTGTAATGAGGAGTGACCGCCCAACCCCACGAGTCTCGACGTGTTTCATCTTGGTTTCGCCACGTGTTAAAGACACTCACCACAGCACTCCTCGATCATCCGACAACTCGTGCCGAACTTCCGGCCACCATAATCTGCCTTCGGTCAATCTCAGAAAGATCGAGCGCCTTCCCCATTCTACACCTGGGCAGCACGTACACATGCACCGTGCGTTAGTCTAACTAGCAATCATTCCTCGCCAGGTGACGCTGCTATGTCCTGGACAGGTTTATATTGACATTAAGTCGGTGGTCATAATGTTCTGGTGTGATCAGCGAGATTCGGTCAACGAGTACTGTTCGAGTGGAGGTTGAAAACGAAAACGCACCATGAAAGAGATTAGGCACATCTCAAAACAATAATTAAGAGCATTCTCTAAACTGTGATCGATATCGTTGTAACACGTATGTACGAAACTATGTATATGTAATAGTGATGCATAGTTAGAGAAGATAAACCTTCCCTAGTACATGTGTACCATCACTAAAATGATCAGGTGATATCTTACCATAAAGTGAAAAAAAAAGAACACACATCGCTCTCCCCGGTTGGTGGATGTGTACAAAAGCAGATTATTAACGGTGCGTCCAACAATGATACTGACATCGGCATAAATGTAATTGTCGTAAGCTGGTTTTTGGTATGAGAACGAAGTCTTTCGCTACGGCACTGATATGTAAACCATTCTTGGTTTTCTTGCCGCGTCAATTCGGCATAAAATCTCGAGCTTTCGACGATAGCCTCCATCGTCATCGTCAGGAGCAATTGACTGTCTCCACTCAACCGCTCGCTGAAAAACTCTGGCGACATATGCCAGATGTGTAAGCAGCTTAGCTGCTGTTCCTGCGTTGACCTAAATTGTTGTCTATTGGACCTATCTGTACGAGCTGACCTCGGTGAGCGTCTCTGACTTTTGAGACGCTGTGTGTGGCGACATCGGTACTGCGCGAGAGGACTACTCCCGCAGAAGGTCGGGCCAACGGGTAGTCGGTCTGTGGTGGACCTGTCGGCCCAGCCCACGAATTAAGCGGCTGCCAGAGTGTCCTGTATTATTGCAGAACACCCTGGCGATTTGCCGGAAGCGATCCCGCAGAAAAGGGATGTCTGCTTCCTCGTGGAGCAATCTCGTTGGATAGCGAGGCGGCTTGTGTAGGGCAGGGGTTCCCAACAAAATTTTCTCGACGACCCCCTCATCGAGCATGATTGGTACCTTGTCATATCACAGTATCAAGTACCTAAAAAAGCCGAATTAAGTGTCTTTTTATACGTCTTCTATTTTTGGTACTTAGAAAAAAACACTGACATACTCGTTATTGAAAAAAATATTGAGCTTAAAACTTTTTCAGTTTAGCCATAATTGTTGCTGTTAATTTTTTGATTATTGCTCAAAACCTTTGTCTACAAATGTGGGTGTTTAGTATAAAAAACTCCTTAAAAAAATAAAAATTGAGTATGAACTGAAAATGACAGGAAAAAATTAAAACTGAGTGTATTGGTCTTTCAAGTGTACTACAGTTGAGGTTGCATTGAGTATACATATGTGGAAAATAAGAAAACAATAAGAGGCAGCGCACGCTGTCTAACGGCATACAGCAGAACTATTTGCCTCTATCTAATTCTAGTTTTGCACTAGTGTGTGCTAGTGTCGGTTGACTCTAAGAAGACGCTAGACGCAGTAGTTGGCGTTCGCTAAAGCTCTGATCATGCAGAAAGCGGCCAGAACAAAAAATCTGTTATCATACGAAATATATTTAAAATATTTTTTATTCTGATAGCATCTTGCGGACCCCTCTGGCATAGCTCGCGGACCCCTGGGGGTCCGCGGACCACCTATTGGGAACCCCTGGACTGTAGGGCAATTCGCAGCTACCTATTTTGGACGCGCTGGAGCGTCGCTAAGTACGTCGCTGCTGCATTACCACACACCACGGCCGTACCAAGGCCAGGTACATGGTGAGGCCGTGGCGTGGAGTTAGTGTGGACGAAGGATTGAGCAGCGGGTACAGCGCAAGAAGACGCCCCACTGCTCGCCCTCTGACATCTCGGACGTGAGGCAGCCAGGTCAGGTGCCTGTCTCAGTGTCACCCCGAGGTATTTGCCGGTCCGCAACCATGGGATGGGGGCAGGTCCGGAGGCTGCCTCTTCCTGGTGAAGACTGTATTCACTGCTGCTGTGGTGGCCTTATATAGCCCGTGGAGGGCTTCTGTTTCGTCGGCTTGTGATTAGTGACATTTTTACTTTGTTAGGTGCTCCCTCAATGTTGCAGCAAGACAATAGTCGAGAGTTCGTTAGCAAAATAATGAGCAGCTTAACTGAACTATGGCCCAATTTTAGGATGGTGCACGGTAAGCCTAGACACAGCCAGAGCCAAGACAGAGCAGATTGAATAAATCAAGATATAAAAAATATGCTAATTACATAGATGCAGAAATTGATTTGTGCACTAAGGTTTCTGCAGTTAAAGAAGGACAGCACTGTACATTATGAAATTAAAAGGTCCGCGCCCGGAGCGATGTTTGGATGTCCTTCTAAACATGGTTTGTCTTGATCAAGTTTGCCTCCTGACGCGTTGACGTAAAAAAATAAATAAATAAATAAAATAAAAATGTGTCAACAGTTAGGAAGGGACTGAAACGTTGCAGGATAATGATCATAGTAAATCTACAGTGCAAGAGAATAACACACGAGAGTAACATACCAAATTGAACAGAGCTTGAGAACAGAGACAGACATAATGTGTTCCAGACAATAATGAATACTGTCTGACTCGTACTATTAAAAAACAAGGAACTGAGACGTGCAGGTGCTTAGAAGAACAAGCACAAAGAATTCAGCAATCCTCAGATCGTCGTTTTCCACCAGTGGAAAAGTGACAGAGTGAGGGCTTCAATTCCCGACTTCGTTCGAGGAAAAGGAGAGGCAAGGTCCATCTTAGGTGTCGTCCCCAAGAAAACGGCTGATGGCTTCTACCGAATCGAGACGAGAACCAGTTTTACGCAAAGTAATAAACTGATAGTTTCAAATATTTCGGGAAGCGACGATACGACATGGGACTACAACTGCGACAATATTTTGTTTCAGGTCCCAGTTCAGTACTTGCTCTCATTGAATAATCTCAGAGGAAGAAGTTGCAGCAAAGAAAACTGCTGCCCTGAGGACAGTTGCGATGTCTCATTCGACGGGAGGCGACCACGTTTTCTTCAAATGCAACTGTCAGCACTAGTGTCAGACCCTGAGATACTTAAAAAAAAAAAAAAAAAAAAAAAAAAAAAAAAAAAAGTGTTGCGCAACTCTAAGTGCCTTCGTGCATGTCCATGCGGCAGTAAACAAATTTTATGTAATACGACAATGTTTTCATATTGAAGTTCATAAATTGCAACTTTCGAAATATGACGGTTTTGTTAATGCAGCCATGGTTCACATCCCTATCTCCTGCCACTAAAGAATAGCTTCACTAGCGATGGTGCACTATCATTAGTGAATGTGTGTTGTTTGGAAAAACTGGAATCGGCAATCCACTTTCACTAAAGAGGTCAGTGAAAGTGTGCTATCCCTAGGGATGGTATACCTTTCCTGAAGCTTTAGCTTCCACTGTAACATAGATAAGCTAAAACACAGTGTTGGTGGAAGCTGTTTAATGCGCTCAATGGCTGCAACATCTAGGGCAGGCACCACACACGTGATATTTTCACCTAATAATGCGTTTGCAAGCGCCAAATTTTACGTCGATGTGCATTAGACATAATGTTAACGCCTACATTGCCAAAGATGGAAAGTATTTCGTATGGCCGGGACATATCTACCTCTGCTCTTGTCCCTATGTGCTTCACTCTCTCTCTCGGTATCGCCTCCTCTTTTTCGCGTCGATAGCAGTGCAGTGCCAAGTCACGAAATCTGAGTGGTGAAACATATTATTTCAAGAGGAACTCGATTTGTTTGTTGTAAAAAACACATGAAATCAGCGGAAGAAATCAATCGCGAGTTCCAAAGCGCTACCAGCAGGCTAGTTAGGAAACTGCGTAGGGATGTGAAAAGAATGACGGTACAATGCTAGAGCAGCTCCACATAACCCACACTTTCTTGCAGTCAATGCTAAGCTACGCTCAACGTAGTGTAAAGAGGAGCTACTGGACAGTAAACGACTTGAAGCGAATGATTAGGAATGGTGACTGTGGCAATCCGACGGAAGGATTTACATTTAGTGAATGCATGCGGAACGTTACCTGCCACCATGTTCAATGCCAACAGTGAAGTAGGGAGGAGGCGGTGTGAATTTGTGGCTGGGTTGTGGTCCCCTTACTGCGCTTAAGAAAACTCTAAGCACAGATGGATATGAACTCTTTTACAGCATTGTGTCTTGCGTACAGCAGAAGAACACTTCAGAGATGACGACTGACTGTATCAGCAAAACGATGCACCGTGTCATAAAGCAGAATCTGTGAACCAATGCTTGTGGAAAATAACGTCCCTGACAAGAGTCTCGACTTGAATCCAATGGAATACCTTTGGAACGAGTTAGGACGCCGACTTCATACCGGACCCCAGAGCCTAACAACACTACGTTCTCTGGTTTCAGCTCTCGAAAAAGAACGGTCCGTCATTCCTCCATAAACATTCAGACAGCTAACTGAAAGTGTTCTCAGCAGAATCCAAGCCATCATAATCGTGAAGGGTGGACAGCCACCATATTATTGTCCACTAATAAGTGTCCGGATACTTTTGATCAGATAGTTTGTGTCTTGCATCAGTCCAAGAGTCAATAGTTTCTGAAGTAGTTCGCTTACTTAAAAAGGCGTACTCAGATCCGTATTTCTCTTTTTCTTGCTAACTTTTTCCCTTGTGGAATGCAAATGCGGGACAACCGAACATGTGTCCATTTCGTGGCCCACGTAAACACTTTTGGACAGGAAATTTACTGCCATAAACATTGTCGGGCAACAGGTCAACAATGTTACTGAACATGTGGTTGTAATTCGTGTAGCCGCACATGTTAACCAGGTAACTTTGCCGAGCAATATGCGAATTTTATTGAACATGTAAACGTACCTGAGCATATATATAATCATTTAAAAGTTCCACCGCAAATGTTGCGGTATTGGAAAGTGATACTGATGTGCGGTTTTCACAGAATAAATTAGTAGTCAGGGGCTCGTTTATTTGCCAATGAACATATTGTAATAATCCTTAGAAAGTGTATTTTTGTGCAAACACACACACACACACACACACACACACACACACACACACACACTTTTTAAATGGTTCAATTCCCATTGACATTAACAGACAAAAAGTCGGGTAAATCAGAATGTTAGTGTTGTTTGTTGCAGGATTCTAGTGATAGTTGTTTACGAGATATAGTATTTTGTAAACTTTCCACACTAAAACGTCTTTGTGCCGAGCAACCCGCGTAGTTGCTAGGTATGATGATGTGTTTCCTTATAGTGTGCTTGTGTATTCCTTGAGTGCACTGCGATTTACTAGTCAGTGTGAGACAGTCCAAGCAGTAGCTCGTGAGTGGTCGATGGTATTTAATGCAGAAAAAGTATGGAGAGTGTAGGAAGGATGTAGGTCGTCCTTGTGAGGCGTATGCGACAAGACATCCCAACAGACATCAACAATCCCACCAATTATTTATAAACTTCTTCAACTACGATGGTTGTCCAGAAAGTAATGCATTCCATTTTTTCCCCTCATCCGAAAATAATGCTACGAATGCGAAACATTACGTATGCATTACTTGAAGTCTCCCGAGTGAGCGCGCCATGTTTCCGTCACTTCTGACAGATAGCGTAGCTACAGGGTAGTTTCAAAATGGCATCTGCAGGTTATGTACGTTACAAGCAAAGCGCCGTCATTAAATTTCTCACTGCAGAGAAGGAAACTGTGGGAAATATTCACAAACGCTTATGCAAAGTCTATGGAGCATCTGCTGTACAGTTAGTCGCTGGGCACGGAGGGTGAGGTCATTAGAAGGTGGTTCGGCGTATTACGACTCGGCAGTTGGCGCTGCATTTGTCAATCAGCAAAGGACATGTGGATGCGATTATATGCACTCTTGGATATTTAAAAGTGTGTGCAAGATGGATTCCGCGGTGTCTATCGGAGTATCACAAATCGCACAGAAAAAAAAACATTTTTCTTAATTTTTTTGTATCGGTTTGAAGCTGAGGGGGGAGGCCTCCCTGTCCCGGATTATGACGTAATGAAACGTGGGTTCACCATTCTGAGCGCGAAACAAAGCGACAGTCGATAGAATGTCGCTACTTCCACTCAACACAGAAGAAAAATTTCAAAGCAACTGCTTTCGCTAGTAAGGTCATGATTACCATGTTCTGGGACTGTGAAGGTGTGATTCTCATTGATGTGATACCAAGAGGTGTCACCATTAATTCAGAAGCATATGTCAATACAGTAACAAAACTAAAGACGTGCTTCCGGCGACTTCGGCGCCACAGCAACCCAGGAGGTGTTTTGCTGCAACACGATAACGCTCTGCCCCACACAAATCTGAGGACTGATGAACACATCGCAAAACAGGGTTGGACAGTGTTACCCTATCCACCCTACAGCCCTGAGCTAGCCCCATCGGACTTCCAACTGTTTGGGCCATTAAAGGATGTCATTCGTGGAAGATATTTTGAGGGCGTTGAGGTGGTGATTCACACAGTGAAGCACTGACTCCGCCAGCAGGACAAGGTTTTTTACCGGCAGGGCATACACGCCCTTGTTTCGCGCTGGAGGTAGATCATAGAACGGGGTGGAGATTACGTATAAAAATGGGGTGTGTAGATAAAACACCATTCTTTCGTGTGTGTAATTCTCATTGTATTAAATAAAGAATTGTTGAAGAAAAAATGCTGTGTTCTTGCTGCTGTTGCAGTTGATCTGCACGTTAACTTACGCCAAAACGCACGAGGAAGTGACATGAATATGGCAAGTGTCCTAGGCATTCACCATCGGCGTAGGTTCCGTCCCTATCACATCTCTCTCCATCAAGAGTTGCATGAAAACGAATATGAGAATCGTGTTAACTTCTGTATACTGAGACAAGATACTCTAGATGTATCACGTATCTTGTTCAGGGATGAAGCCACATTTACCAAGTAAACTGCCGAAACATGCAGTATTGGTCTGTTGATAAACCCCGTTGCTTTCGTCAGGTGGAATGTCAACGTCCATGGAGTGTAACGTGTGGTGTGGGATCGTGAACCATTAGCTCACAGGCCCGTGTTTCACAGACGGAACATTCAACGTGCACAAATATCGCACCTTCTACACGGACCATCTTCCACGAATGCTAGAAAACGTACTCTGCACACTAGGAGGAACCTGTGGTACCAACATGACGGCTGCCCAGCCCATACTGCCCCAAGTACTTCAGCACGTCTTAAATTGTTTCCAAATCGTTGAATTGGACGCAGAGGACCTGTATCTTGGCTGACTCGTTCCGCGGATTTGACGCCTGTAGGCTTTTTTTTGTGAGGAAATCTGAAAGACGCTGCCTACAAGGACATATCAACTACACCCGCTGATATGAATCTACGTATTACTGCAGCCTGTTCGGACATCTCCGCTGAAATGCTAGCACTTGTGCAGCAGTCGTTCCATACCTGTCTAGAAGCGTGTATTGCCGCTGCCGGTGGTCATTTTGAACACAACCTGTGATGGTCATCTGTCTCGTTACTGGCCAGAATCCACAAATCTAGTGTATGCATTTGTGTTGTTCTTTAGTGTGTGCTACACAGGAATTGTAAAGTTCTCTGTGGGAACTTTTGCAAATATGATATCTTGTAAACGACTCGCACTAGAATGCTGCAACAAACACCGCCGCCATTCTAATTCGCCCTATTTTTAGTCTCTTAAAGTCAAAAGGCATTGTTCCATTTTAAAAAGTGTATGTCCACAAAAAATACACTTTCTATGTATTATTACCATTTATTGTCCAACAATACGAGCCCTTGACTACAAATCCAGCCTGTTAAACCATACCTCAATAGCTGTTCCCATTTTCGCAATATTTGTGGTGCGAGTTTTAGGTGTTCAATTCTTCTGCTTCGTTAGGACCCTTCAGGATCACGTGTGGCTTGTTTTGCAGGTCTTCTTCCTTCCCAATAGCTCTTAATTCTCTCGCTTCTTTTGTTTCTTTCTTCTTATGTTAAGACAACTCTGATTTTGGTGTCCGGCCACCTGTAGCCATCCACCAATCCTTTATACTTCCCCCTGTCCTGTACCACTGCCTGCAGATTCCTTTCTTTTATTCCAACAGCCTTCCAGTCATGTCTGACATCCTTCACCCAGTTGTTTCCCGTATGACATGTTGCATTCCATATCTTCTTAAACAACCTCTCCTCATCCAGCCTCATGATGTGCCCAACAAACCGTAACCTCCTCTTCCGTATCTCGTTCGATATGGGTTCAATATTTTCATACAGTTCCTATCGTGTTCTATGTATCCAGATATCCCCATGTTTTTGGTGCCGCATGTCTCTTAAAATTTTCCGCTCCTTCTCCTTCTCCTCCTGCAACTGCATACAAGCTCTCTTACCGAGTGTGATCGTTTGTGATGCAAACAGAGCAACATTTCTTACAGTTGCTATGTAATGTCACAATTTGGCATTCCGTGACAGATTTTTCGTGCGATGTTTTGTTATCACCGCATACCGAAGCTTCTGCAAAAGCTGTGCCCTGTCGACTGCGCCACTGTTGCTCTGTATGCCACCAGTTATCTTCTCCCCCAAATAACGAAAACTGTTGACTTTCTAAACCACTTGGCAATCTATCTTCCATTAGGACTCAAGTGTTCAATGTCTTGACCTTCTTGTATGTTATCTTCAGTCCGACCTTTACTGCAGTTTCCGCTAGATTTTTTAGCCAGGTCATCTGCGAATGCCAGGCAGTCTACAGTTGAATTATGCTTGATCTTGTAACATATTTGCACACCTTTGATCTTCATGTTAACATTTAGTTGTCTCCACTGTCTCACCACTCCGTCCAAAACCAGGTTAAATAAAATTGGTGAAAGTCAATCCCATCAACGGACTCCTGTTTTTATTTCGAAGCTGTCTGACAGCGTACTGCGATGCCTGATACTGGCAGTAGTGTCGCTTAACGTTTCCTTTATTGTTGCATGTGTTGTAGCATCCAGTCCTGTATCTTCTAACACACCAGGCAGGATACTTCTGTCAACTGAATCGTAGGGCTTTTGGAAGTCCACAAATGTCACTATTATCTTTTTTCCTTTCCTGTGTCTGTGTTCTATTATCCTTTTTATTCCAAATATCTGTTCTGTACAGTTCCCCCTGTGTTTAAAGCCACACTGGTACTCTCCGATACATACAGGGTATAACATAATTAATGGCGTAAACGCATACAGTTAAAAGTACACGATACTAGAAGCAGAAAGGTCTCAGTAAACACAGGGTCGAAAATGTATACCTTAAGATTTACGAGCAATTTTTCATCTTCGATACTGTGAAACAAATCTCTTCTACTGCAAGCTCTTTGCTTTCCATAGTTTGGGAAGTGGTAGTGGTAGTGGTAGTATGGTCCTGTAAACATATGCTCTAACATGCATACGTTAAGAGATATGAGCACTTTTTCATCTTTACTACTTTGTAACATAACTCTTCTAATGAAAAAATGCGCACAACTTTTAAGGTACGCGTTTTAGATCACGTGTTTACTGGACTTTTTTTCTTGTTTGAATCCATACTGCCACTTCCCAAAATATGGAAAGCAAAGAGCTTGTATGTGGAAGAAATTTGTTTCACAGTATCGAAGATGAAAAATTGATCTTAGCTCTTAAGGTATGCATTCAAACCCTATGTTTAATCACACACACACACATATATATATATAATGAGAGAGAGCATTAAATCTCAATGGGCAAGACCTACCGAACTATCAACTGTACAGCGGCTGACAGACAGCTACACGTATAATTGTATATTGTTGTTGTTGTTGTTGTTGATGTGGTGGTGGTATTCAGTATTGAGACTGGTTTGATGCAGCTCTCCATGCTACTCTATCCTGTGCAAGCTTCTTCATCTCCCAGTACCTACTGCAACCTACATCCTTCTGAATCTGCTTAGTGTAGTCATCTCTTGGTCTCCCTCTACGATTTTTACCCTCCAAGCTGCCCTCTAATACTAAATTTGTGATCCCTTGATGCCTCAGAACATGTCCTACCAACCCATCCCTTCTTCTGATCAAGTTGTGCCACAAACTTCTCGTCTCCCCAATCCTATTCAATACTTCCTCATTAGTTATGTGATCTACCCATATAATCTTTAGCAGTCTTCTGTAGCACCACATTTCGAAAGCTTCTATTCTCTTCTTGTCCAAACTATTTATCGTCCATGATTCACTTCCATACATGGCTACACTCTATACAACTACTTTCAGAAATGACTTCCTGACATTTAAATCTATACTCGATGTTAACAAATTTCTCTTCTTCAGAAACACTTTCTTTGCCATTGCCAGTCTACATTTTATATCCTCTCTACTTAGACCATCATCAGTTATTTTGCCCCCCAAATAGCAAAACTCCTTTACTACTTTAAGTGTCTCACTTCCTAATCTAATTCCCTCAGCATCATCCGACTTAATCCGACTACAATCCATTATCCTCGTTTTGCTTTTGTTTATGTTTATCTTATATCCTCCTTTCAAGACACTGTCCATTCCGTTCAACTGCTCTTCCAAGTCCTTTGCCGTCTCTGACAGAATTACAATGTCATCGCAGAACCTCAAAGTTTTTATTTCTTCTCCATGAATTTTAATACCTACTCCAAATTTTTCTTTTGTTTCCTTTACTGCTTGCTCAATATACATATTGAATAACATCGGGGAGAGGCTACAACCCTGTCTCACTCCCTTCCCAACCACTGCTTCCCTTTCATGTCCCTCGACTCTTATAACTGCCATCTGGTTTCTGTACAAATTGTAAATAGCCTTTCGCTCCCTGTATTTTACCACTGCCACCTTCAGAATTTGAAAGAGAGTATTCCAGTCAACATTGTCAAAAGCTTTCTCTAAGTCCACAAATGCTAGAAACGTAGGTTTGCCCATCCTTAATCTAGCTTCTAAGATAAGTCGTAGGGTCAGTATTGCCTCACGTGTTCCTACATTTCTACGGAATCCAAACTGATCTTCCCCGAGGTCGGCTTCTACTAGTTTTTCCATTCGTCTGTAAAGAATTCGAGTTAGTATTTTGCAGCTGTGGCTTATTGAACTGATAGTTCGGTAATCTTCACATCTGTCAACACCTGCTTCCTTTGGGATTGGAATTATTATATTCTTCTTGAAGTCTGAGGGTATTTCGCCTGTCTCATACATCTTGTTCACCAGATGGTAGAGTTTTGTCATGACTGGCTCTTCCAAGGCCGTCAGTAGTTCCAATGGAATGTTGTCTGCTCCGGGGGCCTTCTTTCTACTCAGGTCTTTCAGTGCTCTGTCAAACTCTTCACGCAGTATCTTACCTCCCATTTCATCTTCATCTACATCCTCTTCCATTTCCATAATATTGTCCTCAAGTGCATCGCCCTTGTATAGACCCTCTATATACTCCTTCCACCTTTCTGCTTTCCCTTCTTTGCTGAGAACTGGGTTTCCATCTGAGCTCTTAATATTCATACAAGTGGATCTCTTTTCTCCAAAGGTGTCTTTAATTTTCCTGTAGGCAGTATCTATCTTACCCCTAGTGAGATAAGCCTCTAAATCCTTACATTTGTCCTCTAGCCATCCCTGCTTAGCCATTTTGCACTTCCTGTCGATGTCATTTTTGAGACGTTTGTATTCCTTTTTGCCTGCTTCATTTACTGCATTTTTATATTTTCTCCTTTCATCAGTTAAATTCAATATTTCTTCTGTTACCCAAGGATTTCTAGCAGCCCTCGTCTTTTTACCTTCTTTATCCTCTGCTGCCTTCACTACTTCATCCCTCAAAGCTACCCATTCTTCTTCTATTGTATTTCTTTCCATGTAATATTAAGGAAAAGGAGGATCTGTTATGAAAAGGAAAACCCTAGTCCAGTTTTTATCATGTTGACAGTAATGAGCGGATCCATCTCTGCACTACAGTCAAGGGGGCAGACACTGCCGGATGTCTGGCTCACAGAACAATCACTCTGAGCCTCCGAGAGGCAGTTTATCGAGAAACTGCAACACTTCTAGCAGCTGTTAGCTCAGAAGACAGTTACGTTCCGAGAACTGTATAGCTTTTACATGGCACACATTCATTGAAATAACCTAGTACTTCAGTATGAACAACGATATACTCCAATATCTGGTACATAGAGCATTAAACAACAGCAAAAACATCTGATACAGCTGCACAGAGCTACATTTATATTGGTGTCACTGGTGACTGTACTGCTCCGGTGTAGAGCTTGGACATAGTTACTGTATTTCAAGTACACTACGATAACTGTAAGTACGCAAGGCTGTTTTTCTCATAGAAAGAGGAAAATATTATATTTATCCAATACAATTTAATTTTTGTTTCGGAGAAATTCAATTAACACACAGATGTTTATGTTGTTGTTGAACGGGCAACCAAAGATGGAGAGGTTTTTTAAAGGAAAAAAAATACACTTTGTTGCTTTCTAGCTTGTCGTTCTGCAAGCTATTTCCATATTTTGTGCAATTTACGAAGATTTCGAGTTGTTCTTACAACCTTTGTCCATTCTACATGATTTTTAAAATAATTTTAATACAATGGAACGAGCTTCCAGGGCCAGATATGTCGGCTAGTATTGCTGACTTGGCGAAATTTTCAGGGGCATGCCGCCGAAACGCGTCGTGCTGAATCAAATATTACAGTTATATTTTCTGTGCGAAGGGGGAGGAGGAGAACGTATGAAGCGCTAGCTACGGGGATCTTGAGTTAGCGACACTGTTGCACAGGGGCTAGAAAAGAGACGTAAGGTTTGATGAAACTGAAGCTTTTTCCGGCCGTTATCGGCGTCCATAAAATTTTCTTAGTATTACCACCTTGTCAACGCTCGTGTTTCCTTCTCTCTACGTTCCGCTCACTGCTGGAATCTTCTTTCTAGTGGCTGTTCCCCTGCACAGAACAATGAAGCTGTTCGAATATCATGAAAAAAAATTTACAGCCATTAACAAATACTGAAGTTTAACGTCCCGTCAAGATCGAGCTCATTAGAGACGAAGCACTGGCTCTACTGGATAAGGGCTCTCCTCTTCTAAACAACCACAGTGCAATTCGTCTGCAGTGATTTACGAAAATCTGGGTGAGAGGAGGGGTATCTGAGCTCCGGTTGTGTCGAATCAAAACCTTCTACGAGCGTGATTTGATAAGTATGGCAAAAAAGCAAACAAAAAATTTTTACTTCGTAAATATGCATTAGGTCCAGCGATCCTCCAGCTTTTTCATCCCATCGCAAAAATACGTTCTGTCAAAATCTGCAAAATACTCGTTGATTGCAATTATCACTATCTCATTTGACGAAAATTTCTTCCAGCAAGCCCAAGTTTCAAGTTAGGAAAAAAGAAGAAGTGATTTGGGGCTACGTGTGGTGTAAAGTGCGGATGAGGAACCAATTCAAAGCCCAATTAATGCACTGTCGTTTTGGTTCGTGTTGATGGCAGATTACGCTTCGGACTTGAAGATGACGCTTTTTGGCGTCGAAACTGGTGACATGTGTTGAATAAACGACGTCGGATTACAACACAGCTGTTGGTTTCAATAATCATTACTCTGGTACGATATAAATTGTTGCTGAAAACCGTACTTTAGCTGTATGGAGGAAAAGAAACGCAGGGGCTGTTTTAATATGTATAGGACGATAAAAGTTAGATCATTGATGATGCTGGGTACAACTGTTACTCTGAAATAAAGAGGACAGATAGAAAATACAAACTGGAGTGCTGCAGCCAACCACCCGCTAGGACTGGTGACCGAAAAAAAAGTACTTGCAGTTTCAAAAAAATTCAGCAAGAACAACAATGAAAATTCCTGGAGATTCTAAATTACACAAACTTTCATAGCAGAACGAAATAAAAATGTTTAATAAGGCAACAGTATAGTGATTTCTATCAGATCAGTGAAGTTAAAGAGCTGTCGGTCTTGGCGACCACTTGGATGTGTGAGCGTCCGGGTCTGCCGAGCGCTTTTGGCAAGCGGGTTGCACTCAGACCTTGTGCAGCCACTTGAACTACTTGACTGAGAAGTAGCGGCTCCGGGAGGGCGGTGTGCTGACCACACGCACCTCCATATCCGCACTTACTGACGCCTATAGGCTGACCCGAAGATCGGTCGGTACCTCTTGGCCTTCCAAGGCCTGTTTCTGCGTCTACATCCACATCTATACCACTGTGAAGTGCGTGGCAGAGGGTATGTCCTCTTGTAGCAGTTATTAGGGTTTCTTCCGGTTCCACTCACGTATGGAGCACGGCAAGAATTATTGTTTGAATGTCTCTGTGCGTTTCGTAATTATTCTACTCTTATCATCAAGATTCCTACGTAAGCGATATGTAGGAGATTGTAGTATATTCCTGGAGTTGTCATTCAAAGCGGGTTCTTGAAACTTTCCTAGCATACTTTCTCGGGATAGTTTACGTCTATCTTCAGAAGTCTGCCGGTGCAGTTTATTAAGTGCCTCTGTGACACTCTTCCAAGAATCAAACAAATCTTTGACCATTCGTGCTGGCCTTCTCTGTACACATTCAATATCACCTGTTAGTCCTCTTTGGTACTGGTCCCATACAACTGAATAATAATTTAAACTTGTAGTCCGAGTAATTTGTACACAATCTTCTGATTGAACTTCCCCAGTATTCTACTAATAAACTGAAATCTAGCTCTTGCTTTGCCAACAACAGAACGTGCGTGGTCATTCCATTGGACGGAGTTTAGTTCAGTATAGTGATATTTTATTTCGACATACAGAGATAAGTCATTTATTTGCGCGCATACATGGAGAAAATACTTATATTAGCTAATTGAAAATTGGTGAGTGAATATAGGAAATAATCACACTTGACTCATTCTTCTCATCTAAAAATACAGAGAGAACGAAATATACATAAACAAATACAAATATCAAAATAATACAAAACAATATCGATAAAATTACCTATATCGACAAAGTGTTTTCATCAGTCCAAAAACACCGGGTACATCTGTTTAATGACATCGAGAATTTGTGCTGCAGCTCGTCCCACGTAATCTCGGATTTGACCGATTGTTTTGAGGAATAATTTGTCCGAGATGCTCTTCAAACCTACTCGTCAGTTTTCAAGTAACTCGCTATTTTACTCTTCTAATCCAAGTCATCACATGCACAACGTACTAAGTAGCTGCATTAAAGATATTGTCGAATTCTAGGACGGTTGACTGAAAAGTAATGTCTCCACCTTCCTAACTCTTCAACAGTTGGCAGCATTGGTATGCGACAGGTACTGGCTTTTTCCTTAGACTTTCTCTACAGCTCCAGTTGGCGGGAAGCTTTATCATTCAACGGTTGTTTTGTTACAGTGTAAAGTATGGAACTCTGCGCAGACGGTCGGTCAATGCGATTTAAGTAACGTGCAGTCACTGAATTCTTGACAGCAGAAGGTGTCACCCCGAAGGAGACTGATCAGAGAATGAAAGCAGTTTATGGTGATTGTGCTGATGTGAATACTGTGCATCGTTGGGCAAGCAAGTTTAAAGATGTTGAGGCGGGAACATCTAACCTGCGTTACCAACAAAGAGTTGGACGTCCTGTGACAACAACCACAGAGTTTCACAAGCAAAATGTTGACAGATTGATTCGGGACGACCTTCATATCACTCAAGAGAGAAATTGCAAGCACAATCGGCATTTCACAAGAACATGTGGGTTACATTATTGCTTTGTTTGGCTATCGGAAGATATGTGCACGATGGGTACCCCGGATGCCGACTCCTGAAATGAAAGCGCACAGACTTGAAATTAGCCAGGAACTTCTCTCGCGTTACGAGAATAAAGGTAACGCCTTTCTCCATTCAATTGTGGCAGGCGACGAAACGTGGGTACACCATGTCAGTCTATGGAATATCGACACAAATACTCGCCCCAGAAAAAGGAAATTCAAGGCGCAGCCCTCAGCTGGAAAAATCATGGCCACAGTGTTCAGAGCGTTACATCACAACGGCTAACAAGGGTCCGATAGGAAAAGGGAAATGTTTTCCTCCAGCATGACAATGACAATGCCAAACGACACACTTCACGTGTCACCTTAGCAGAACTTCAGAGACTGAATCTCACCACCGTACGGCATCCTCCATACAGTCCAGATTCAGCACCGTCTGACTTCCATCTGTTTCCGGTAATGAAAAACGATTTTCGAGGACATAATTATGCTTCTGATGAAGACCTTGAGAGAACTGAGACTGTGGATGCTGAAACAGAGTGTCAACTTCTTCCGTGACGCCTTCAGAAAACTTGTTTATCGTTGGCAGAAATTGGATACATTTCTGCATGTGATTATGTGGAAAAGTGAATACTGATAATTAAAGATCACATTCCAAGGATTATTTTTGCGTTTGATTTATTAAAATATTCCCACCCAAATTCAGTTAACGAAGGTGGAGGCATTACTTTTCATTCAACCCTCGTATACTTAATGAAAGATGTTTGCGCATGGTGTGATAATATGGAGACAACTATCCTGGGTGTTCGTCCGTTCACAAACAGCCATTTCTACCAGCAATTTAGACGATGATGAGCAAACGTCATTTCGATAGTACTTCCTACGGCTCTCACATTGAGCACTGCTTGGTATTGTGGCGCCGACATTAGTTTCGAAGAAACTGCAGCGTCTATTGGTGCTAGGTTCCAGGTCCTTTCAGTTTTTCTTGTTCTATGCAATGACTTGTTGTCCTTCCAATTTGCGATTCCTTGCACATCAATGCAGATTAGTAAGGTGTTTGCAAGGTAATGCGACTCGTTCAGACATTGGGCAAACAAATCGCAGTGTGTGCCCGGTAAATGCCTACAAAACACGCTTCGTGACAGGTTATTCATTGAAGCTCTTTAGTGCGACGGTCTCTGTTCCTGAGTTCAAGGCTGTTTTATGGCAGGATTAACGTACTTTTGCATTTGCAGTGTGACATCGGTGAGATGAATGAAAAGTTTATTGCGTACACTGTGCTACATTTCGAACTCATTGTATTTGAAACAAGGTCATTCACTATTCGGAGACGGTGGAAAATGTGTTTAAGAAACACAAAATACCGGATATTCATTCATTATTTGGTACGCGTGACAAAACGCGAGGTAAGATCATATTTAATTTGCGTGTTTCATGAAGTTCAGAGAAACACTTCATCGCCCTATTACATTTCAACAAAAGAAGGGCAGAAGTTTTTCCCGCCGAGTTCAGGTCTTTAGGAGTTCATTCGAGCTCATACTGGGCGATGATTGTGGAGGTAATATACCCCCCCCCCCCCCCCTACGCAAAGGAATCTTCTCGGCATCCAGCTTAAGTAATATTTTTGGGATGAGTTATGTGTACTAGAAAGTGGGTTTAAAACTTAAAGCCTAGTTCGGACGGTAAAATAAAGTTTGTAAAACAAGCTAAAAAAAAAGGTGTTTCGTTCAGTTAATACGAATAAGCAACACCTAAATAAGAAATATTGGACATGGAACTGAATCTAGTTGCTCCTGAGAGCGAATTTTACTTTATTATTGTGCTACATTGTTCAACAGCGGAAAAAGAGTCTTCGTAATCGTCGTTACACTTTCACTGCACTGAATAATTCCACAAAAGCAGTACTATTCGTGAAAGATTATAGAAAGGAGTACAATTGTTAACGCCACGGCCCACAAGATATTGAAAATGAAACGCAAGGCAGACTAACAGCTTGCATGTCTTAGTGCATTCCAGCAAAGCAAAAGACGCCAAGTTATGCGTAAACGGCTAAAATATCATAGGATATGCGACTCTTCTTCAGAATACGACGTCACATACACGCCCTCTTCTTTCATTTACATCTGAATGTGTTAAACGTGTGCCTGCAAAAGATTTCAGTGTTAAGAATGTACCTATATTTCGAAAATGGGCATGAGTGTGAAAGCAGACACCTTATCTCTAGGTGAACATGAATCACATTCTGATTAGATGTAATGCTGCTCAGTAAAATCAGTTTCCTTCATACAGAATTACGTAGAGTTCAGGATTGGTTCAGGTGCTGTGATAAAAACACACACACACACACACACACACACACACACACAGAGAGAGAGAGAGAGAAACGCCTGCTGAATCATTCAGCACGCTTCCGCAAGCCGTATGTAATCAGTGGCGGATAATACACTAGGTGAGAGTACAAGAAAAAGGCGTAATACTTGTAGGTGGTCATAAAATTTTTTTGTATCCTACACAATTTGAACTGTTATACAGTACCTAGGCCTACAACTGATTGGAAATCAGTCTCTTTTACGCTTATCTTTCGTGTGTATCAATTCAAAATGCTGCTCTTATACTGCCCTTGTAATCACATATTCCTTCTTTACTCCTGGCCATTCTGTACACACAACATGCATTTCTGCTGAAGTAGCTAGCAAAAGAAATATATCGTCTATACGTTTCCATTTGCTCCGAAAATTATTATTGTTTGTTCCAGTTTTTTTCATTCGGTTATACTTTAAAAAACGAAAGTTTATTCCACAACATACTCAAGTAGTTTAGATGCTCAGTAACCCCACAACCAATATCATATTAAATATTCTGTTTTCTGCAATTTTTCCTCACAAATCTTCCCTACGTCATTCCCCTCCTTTTTATTTATTTGCTATCTGCATGCATCTTATTTCATTACATGTTTGCAATCCCTTAAGAACTAGGATATGGGCTCGATTCTCTACAAAGTTCATCGTCTCTAAGCTTTCTCTTGGTTCCAAAACGACCATTTCTTATTACAGATTCCTGACATAATACGGAAAAAAGTCTCGACAGTCTGTTTCTTGATAGCAGAAAGAACATATTCAAGCTAATGGAGCGAAACCTTAAAGTATCCAACGAAACTGACTATAAAAGCGACTGTCGAGTTCTTTACGAAACTCCCTTTTCGAAGACCAACAAGTGGATTAGTACGCGAACTGCGACATGTAAACATTAGAACTGGAGGCGTCCACTGTTCGACGCAAAATTGGTTCAGAAGCAAGTAACAGTTCCCGATTAGTAATTACATAGAGAACTTGAAGCAGTGTACATCGTATCATTCTAAGTATACCGTTAAGAAAACAAGTGTCAACTGTGCATATAAAACTACAACGAAGTTCTAATAATTTTTAACACTATGTATGGGTTTCCTACTGAAAGAGTGTACCCACTTTCTGCAAAGTTTTGTTTACCTTTCGAAAGCATGGAATGAATTCCGTGAAAAGAAAGTCGAAGGGTAGCGAACGAGAACTTCACTTATCTCTGTTTTTGTAATGTCCAATAAAATTTATTTCTTTGAAAGCAGAAAGTAAACATACATTAAATGAGCAAATATGTTTGGTGACTTTTAGCACATGATTCATATTTCCAGCTAAATACCAGGAACGGCGCTGAGCGTTAACTAGACTAGGCTATATTTTATGAATCACAAAGTAACTTCACGAAATGTAAAATGATATATTTTTCGTTTCTATAAATTTATGCTGTTTTTCAGTACTCTTTCGTTGGTACTCATATTCTTGGCAAATATATCCACAAATAACCAAATAATGGTATGAAAATTCATTGCTATGTTCCATTACTGAATCACCTAAAATATGCTACCTATAACAGATCATATAGTAATTAATATTATCTAGAAAATAAATACTTCCATACGTTTTGAAGCAGCTCTACCAATTTGTTATGTATACATTACTATCATGAGGTAGGTGGTGACGAAGTTGATAAACGTGTGCCATATCAATTATTATTAGTTGAGGACACAGCCTACGTACAAGAAAATTTTAAATTAAACTTACCGAAGTGGGTGTTGAGCTACAACTGTTGGCGCTTGGAGACCTCTGCACAGTAACAAGAGCCATAACACTTTTACTCACAACACACGCCAATTTTAATGTCTGTTTCACTTTCCTCTTAGGTTGTAACGCACGTTTTCCACTTCAGCCACACATATTTTCAGATAAATTTCAAACACACACAACACCCGTGAAGCCATTTTCATTTTCTTGTACAAAATCGACGGGCGACAGATGTCTTTGCGCATGTATGTTGTTTCTATGGGAATTTTGTGTGTCTGTCAGGTAGTTTCCAAAGTCGATGTGTTGTAGATAGTTATGTGACGGTTGACAATGAAATTGGTACAGTAACTTAAGGGGTGTAAAAACTTAGCTACAGTAAGGAAAGTTACTGAACATTACTTTTTTCGAACGTATAACGAAATTTCTCATACACTCAGCGAAAACAAAAGACATCCGACGATGTCGACAGGTGACTAGTGTGTTCAGGCGTGTGTTTTGTTGATAGTGTGTCAGACGGTGTAAAACGTTGTTCGCTATGTCGAAGATATTTACTCCAACGAACCAGATTCGTCTTACAAATGTGGCGGTAGTACGCATGAAAAAAGGAGGGAAACGATTTGAAATTGCATGCTACAGAAATAAGGTTGTGTCTTGGAGGGACAATATGTGAGTAAACTGATATTTTAAGGTTATGATTGGTATTCAACGAAGAGGCATACTTGTAAGAAGAAATATACCGAAATCTATACTGTACACTTAAATATTTCTCCGTATCCCAGTGAGGTGTTCTAGTTTGTATATGCATATATATTAAATGATGATCAAATCCGGAATACATTTTCATTGCACAACATTGCGTGTACAAGCGCATGTATATTCAGTCAGTTCTTTCAGTGTAAAGCGTTATCGTCTTTATAGCTGAAAAATAAATACGTTTTAAAACAAGCTAAACCACATGAGGTGCTAGACTGCTCAATAGAACTTACTACCACCTGACTGCCGGTATTTTGTTGTAATAAAATCATTTAAGTTGTCTGAATCCAAACAGTTTTTATTTTGGATTAGCCAGTTGTATGTTGTGTTTCTCCCTGTTGCTCAGAATGTCATCATGTTGTTGCAACTTGATTTTATTCCACTTCGCTTTTGCACTAAAACATGGAGCACAAAGTACTTGGCACTTTATACTTTTATTTATCTTTAGGCATTTTGTTTTTGTTCACTGAAACATAACACTTGGATTTTGTGTTTGTCAATAATTTGAGTAAATAGGCTGCATTATGCATCTTTTGCACCCCTTGATGCCTTGGAAGATCCTTAAGACATAAAAGAAAATGCTACTATTAAAATCAACATGGAATATTGTTTTGTAAACAAAAAACCACAGTTTCATGTGACTAAATGGTTTTATGTAACTTAATAGTTGATCAGGTGAAAACATGCTATTTGCTAATTTAAGTGAAAATATTTTGTGTATGTCCTTATTGCATGAAAAAGTTTCTAAACTGAAATAGATGGATCATTGTATACAGGCTATGTTGGATGCAAGGAAGATGTACTACCAGCAAACGTTGAAGACAGACAGTTTGAAATCACTATTTCCTTATTAAACAGAGGCAACTTGGAGGCTCCAGTCGAAATGCCTGAAATATCCAACCAATTCCCCCCCCCCCCCCCCCCCAAAAAAAAAGACTCCTCCCAGGCCAACACTAATTCTAACAGTTGTATGTTGAAAGTATTGTCAGATACCAGTCTTGGTTCCCCAAACATTGCAATAAAGTTTCTACCTATTACCTCGGTCTTTCTTATAGGTGTAGGCAAGAAGAGAAAGGAGAGGATAATGCTAATAAAAACTTGAGTAACATGATTTTTTAAATTATTATTAATACAAATGTGGTGAATGTTTTGTTATAGGCAGCTGCCAAGTTGAAACTATGATTTTTCACAAAATTAATGCATGAATATAAATGTAAGCGTCTCTGCAGTAACGGGAAAAGTTGTGTTAAAAAGTCAAGATGTTATACAAGATTTCATAAAAAATGAATATGCTTCTAAAACATGGGTAATAAGAGTTCAAAATAAGGAAAGAAAAAGTCATCAAAAGGCTGTACTCCAGACTCTTAAGCTGTATGATGTGACCTACACTTTGGCAGGCACACTATCAAAACTATGCGACAGATAAAACTTAAATTGAATTACGATAATGCAAAAGCTCGAGATGAAATAAATGAATCATTGGGAATACAGTGGGTGCTAAGTGGAGAACAGAACTAGGATTTTGATCTTTCGCTCTTTTTCAGAGCAGGATGTTTGTAAATATGTCACATACACGTAAATTTCTAATGTTACAGAACACTGATGATACTATATGGTGTAATAGACAAGGGGTCAAGAGGACTGTTCAATAAGATTTGTTTCTTTGGCCAGAGACGTAATGTCAATGGCTGCTGTCACGTCACCTCTCGGTCCATAAACTCACCATTTTGTTGTTAGTTGGCTAAAACAATGAATGTGAATGCAAATTTAAGAAAAGAGAGAGAGAGAAAAACTGGTTGTGGTGAAACTTTGCTCTGAAGCTTAGCCTGAGGTATAGGTTAGATTGGAAGGTAACAGTTTGGTTGTGACTTGGCAAAGGCTTAGTTGTTGTTAAAGACTGATCTGTAGCGTAACTCATTTTGCAAAATCAATAATATCAAGTTGTAGTCGCCATATTGTTTATGGTCTTTGTCGCATATTTTCTGTGTCATTGGTCAAAGCCAACATCTCATATCAAACATTTGACTACATCTGATCTAGGGGAGTAACAAGACGGTAATGCGGGGGGAGTTGAAGATGACAGAATGCTACACAGAATGGAGATAGGGATGGGACCAAGGAAGAGATAGGAATGGAGGGACAGAAGAAAGTTAAAAGAAAGGCTGTATCACCCAGTGAAAAGTGTGATGGTGGCGGTGGTGGTGCAAATCGAGAGACAGAGAAATGGACCAAGGAAATAATTTTCATACCTGAGGAAGGATGGGAGAGTTGCCTTATGTTCAGATGATATATTGTGGATGTGCAGTGTACACCTTGACACCTTGATGGAGCTTAGTGGCTTCAAGATAGAGCAGTAGATTCAGCTGTTTGGAATAATAGTAAGATGAGCAATGAAAAGTCCTAATAAATAGCACAAAAGCTGCGGAAATTAGGAAGTTTTAAAACCAGTGGGAAGTAAGAATGGAAGAGAATCCACATGATTTACCAAATTGCTGTGTGAACTCAAATTAAATGATTCAAGGAGTAAAGGTCTTTGTCGCATATTTTCTGTGTCATTGGTCAAAGCCAACATCTCATATCAAACATTTGACTACATCTGATCTAGGGGAGTAACAAGACGGTAATGCGGGGGGAGTTGAAGATGACAGAATGCTACACAGAATGGAGATAGGGATGGGACCAAGGAAGAGATAGGAATGGAGGGACAGAAGAAAGTTAAAAGAAAGGCTGTATCACCCAGTGAAAAGTGTGATGGTGGCGGTGGTGGTGCAAATCGAGAGACAGAGAAATGGACCAAGGAAATAATTTTCATACCTGAGGAAGGATGGGAGAGTTGCCTTATGTTCAGATGATATATTGTGGATGTGCAGTGTACACCTTGACACCTTGATGGAGCTTAGTGGCTTCAAGATAGAGCAGTAGATTCAGCTGTTTGGAATAATAGTAAGATGAGCAATGAAAAGTCCTAATAAATAGCACAAAAGCTGCGGAAATTAGGAAGTTTTAAAACCAGTGGGAAGTAAGAATGGAAGAGAATCCACATGATTTACCAAATTGCTGTGTGAACTCAAATTAAATGATTCAAGGAATAAAGGTAACAATTCATCAAACACTAAAGCTGTCGGAACACTAATTCCAGCAGAATGGGATTTTCACTCTGGAGCGGAGTGTGCGCTGATATGAAACTTCCTGGCAGTTTAAAGCAGTGTGCTGGACCGAGACTCGAACTCGGGACCTTCGCCTTTCGCGGGCAAGTGCTCTACCAATACCCTCCCTTTCAAGAGTGCTAGTCCTGCATGCTTCGCAGGAAAGCTTCTGTTAAGTTTGGAAGGTAGGAGACGAGGTACTGGTGGAAGTAAAGCTTTATGGACGGGGTGTGAGTTGTGCTTGGGTAGCTCACTTAGTAGAGCACTTGCCTGCAAAAGGCAAAGGTCCCGAGTTCGAGTCTTGGTCTGGCACACTGTTTTAATCTGCCAGGTAGTTTCACTAATTCCTGCATTCTATAACATAACAAGAAGCTTGGAAACATATTAGCCTCTTTCCATATTATGTTCAGAACACAGATACACATATGAAGTATTTTACACCATGGAACTGTCTCTCACCCAGAAGAATTGTGTTGAAAAAAAAATGCTATGTTGTTATGAAAAAACTAAACATGATATGTGTGATAGAGGCTGCCTAGCCCCCCTAATCTGTGCTCCACTTTTACAACTAAATAGAAAGATAGAAATTATGTAGGCCCACTTCGTTTAATGAAAATTCACAAACCACAGACCATTTATGTATTGACATGAAATGCAGGTTCCATTGGTCACTTCAAATGAAATATTGTACGACATAAATATTTTTTGTACTTTCGTGTATAATAATTGTCATATATATGATCTACATCTATACTCCACAAGCCACCATACACTGTGACAGGAGATAGTTTCCGTACCTGTGTCACTTCCCCCTTTTGTTGTTTCAGTCACATGTAGTCTTGGGGAAAAAACATTGTTGGCAAGCCTATGAGTGGACTCAGGTCTCTCCAATATTGCCTTCATGGTCTTTTCACAAGGAGGAAGAAGGAAAGTTATTACAGATGGAGGACAAGCTGTGATTGTGTCAAGGAGAGGGAAGGAAATCGGCTATGCCGTTTCAAAGGAACCATCAGAGCATATACCTGGAGTGATGTAGGAAAATCATGGAAAACCTAAATCTGGGTTTGATCTATCGTCCTCTCAGATGCGAGTCCAGTGTGCTAACCACTGCACCTTCTTGCTCGCTGTCTTTTCACGAAATACATGTAAGAGGGTAACTATATTGGTTGTGTCTTGTAGAAATGCATGCCTCGAAAGTTTAACAGTGGACCACATTGTGGTGCAGATTGCCTCTCTTGCAGTGTCTGCCATTTAGTTGACTGTGCATCTCCATGACACTTTTGCACTTACTAAGTGAACTTTAACCAAACGTACTGTGAAAATTTACAAACCTTTGAAGCGCGTACTAAGTTAGTTTTACATTGGATGACTTCTCTCAACTCAGAAGGCCGTGTAGTATTCTGTTAGCTAGAAACTCGTCAACCCATAACACATTTAGTCTGATGTTCCATACAGTTGTATATTGTTCACTAGGTGCCAGTATGGAACTGTATCAAATGCATCCAGAAGGTTAGGAATGCAGCATCTGCCTGGGCAAAGGTATTTAATGCTCTTTGGGCCTTGTGGGGGAGCTGGGTTTTACAAAGTTGCTTTCAGAACACTTGTTGATTCCTACAGAGGAGACTTTTGTCTTCAGAAATATCATAATTTGTGAGCATAAAACATGTTCTAGTATTCTATGGTAGACTGATGTCAGAGATATAGACCTATATTTTTTGTGTGTGTTCGATGACCTTTCTTGAAAATGGGAAGACTTTTTCTTTCTTCCAAACATTGAGAATGCTTTGCTGCTCTGGAGACCTACAGTACACTGCTGCTAGAAGAGAGGCAAGATCTTTCATGTACTGTTGAATGTTTCCGTTGGTTTTCTATCTGCTGATCACTTGTTTTGATATTTATCATTTTGCATTCATGTGACACCTTAAAAGAGGGACTATTGTGTGATCTTCCTCTGTGAAACAGTTTTGGAAAAAGACATTTAGTATATACAACACTCTTGAACTTTGTCCATTGATTTTCAACGTTGTCAATGCTGGAGATAAAATTTTGTTGTTGTCAAGCCCGATAATTTGAAATCTCTTTCTTTTTGCTCTTGCCAAACAAAATGATCTTCCTACCTTTCATTGTATTTCTGTTCACAGCCATATTCAGTAATGCTGTAATGGCCTTATGGTCACTGATTCCCTGTCCTATGCCAACTGAGTCAAAAAGTTCAGGTCTGTTTGTCAACAGCAGATCTAGGATTTGATCTACACTAGTCAAGTGCTCTGATTAACTGCTTGAGGCAGTTTTTTGGATAAGGCATTTGGAACAACTTCTCAAGATTCACTGTCCCTACTGCCTGCATGAAAAACTTGAGTCTCCTAGTCTGTAGCTGGAAAACTGAAATCTCCACCTAAAACTATAACATTACCCAGAAATTTGCGTGAAATATTCTCTCAAGTTTTCCTTCAAATGTTCTGCCACTACTGCTTTTCAGGCAGTAAGTTGACAAAAGCATCTGATGACCATATTCGATCCACCTTTAAAACGTATCTACACTCATATTATTTTGCATTTTGAATCTCTATTAATCTTACTAGATATTGTTGTAGGTTTTATTGATATAAAGATGTTTCCACCACCAATGTTCATTCAATCTTTTTGATTCCATTGCTATCAGAGTTTATAATTTCTCTGCTATTGAGATTGGTTTCTTGAAACTCTTTCTGGGACCCTTCCATAGATGCCCCTGCAGTTACATTTTGCTTCTTCGATCTGCTGTGATAAATGCTATGCTTTCTGAACTCAGGACACATCTTATTGGGCCTTTGGAGCTGTTTCTCTATCCTAAAAGGCCCACAAGTGTATGCTACACGTAACTCTGCTACCCAGGTAGTCTAGTGCACACCTGATCTGTTTCTCCATCTGATAGCGGACATTGAGAAATCTGCATCCAACATTTGCAAATAATCATCCAATTCTCTGATTTAAGCATTCCACACAAGACCATGATTGGTTCTGGGAACAACACTATAAAATGATCTCTGCTTCCCTGCAATGAATGAGGCTAGCTGCCTCCACGAAATTAGTTAGCCATCTATAGAAACAAAATGTGGCCTCTGACCCTGGGCGACATGTGCCATTCATGCTGAAATGAGCCGTCATTTGCGCTGTGTTCACCCATTGCACTCAGTTGCTGTTGGCAGAGCCTTGTTCACATGTATGGCAAGGCACCCAGCAAGCAAGCTGAGTAGACATTGGCCTTCTTTCTCAACCCGTCTGCCATTTGCCTGAGGGGCTAAATCACCTGTCTAATATTGGAGCTCCCAATAAGAAGCAATCCTATCCTCTGTGCTTGTGCAGACCGCTAAGAAAGATTGGCCACAGACCTAACAGGCAAGGCATCATGTGCTGATTCAGATGTATTTTGAGTGGTGGGCAACACCACAAACCGTTCTTGAGATGTAAGAGGACAGCCATGCAATTGGTAGCCACTTTCACCTTCTGTCCAGAGATTCGTGACCACAGCATAGTTTGCCAAGCACCGTCAGGTAATGTCGATTGTATGGGACATGCAAATCGGATCGATTGGACGAAACATGCAAATAGGAAGGTGCAATGGCATCAGGGATCCCAGGTGGTGCTATAGACTCCAGAGATGCCAAAATATTCGTCTTAGGTGCACCAACACCTCCACAGCCCAGGGCAACAGTCTGAAGCATGTTGAGTATGGCAAATGCAGCTTCCAACTGTTTGTGAACAAATTTTTAACTTAGGTCACAAGTAAAGTAACACTAACTTGAGAAGTTGCTGGATGCAATCCAAGTTCAACTCGTGCACTAAAATTTATGCAGAACTTAGAGTAATTTAGCAAACACTAATCTACACAGTAAAACAAGTAGATACAATTCAATTCTTAATAGAAGTACATCAGAAACAGAATCTGAACTAATTTATTGTGTATTAAACAAATGTTCTCTCTTTCCTTACAGAGAAAAGGACATAGATGAAGTATTGCAAACCCACACTGTATTTACAAATGTTTCAAAGGGACAAGTTGCCAAAAAAGATGATTTGGTAAAAGCATTTGGGAAAGATGATCAGACGGAAATTTGCAAAGAAATTTTGGCCAAAGGTGAACTCCAAGTTTCAGACAAAGAAAGGCATTCTCAACTTGAATCTCTCTTCAAAGACATAGCAACAACAGTAGCAGGTAAACAGTTTTCATATTATTAATCAAACTCAAGTTTCCTTGCTATCAGTAAGGTTCAGTTATTAGAGGTATCATCACATTCTGTAAGCAAGAAATCCAAAAGAACATGGTGTGTCATGGCTGGAAAATGGGTTGTATATCAAAGTAGTTTAATGTTCATACTCCATTATGGTTATTGTATTGTTTTTGAAGATTTTGTCTCCCAGGTGCTGAATCATTTCATCTTGTATTTTACATAATTTTTAAATAATTACTTTTGGAAAAAGTTCTTAACAATTGTTTCATGTACAAAACCAGAAAAACATTTGCTTTTTCAAATCAGTTTTTAATCTAATGTGACAAAGCATATGAGATCAGGCAAGGATCTTAATAGACAGAGACTACATTAAAAAAATAAAGACTGAAGAGAGGAAACTGGCAGTAAAACTTAATGAATGTAGTAGCAGTAGAAACAAATGAAATTAGTAGCAAACAGTGCAGGAGAATGGGAAATAGCTGTTGCAAAATATGGAAGAAATGAAAAGGTGAATAATTTTTCACTGAGGAAAGAGATGAAAACAGATGAGGGCGAAATGAACAGAATTTAGGCAGTGAGGTAGAGGATTAACACACTTAGATACCGTATAAGTGGTGGAAGTACGCATGTGCAAAGAAAAGAAAGTGGGAGGGAGGGAGGGTAGGTCCTCTTCTTGACACGAACATTTATAAATATAGTACTAGAAGAATTGGGTTACTCTGTTTATCACTCAGGCTTAGCGTGCCACAGAAAGCAGTGAAGTATACAGATTTTTGACCGTTTTCGCAGTTACGTCAATAAACCAGCCCACCACCTCACTCGTCACATAGTGTTAGTTACAGATATCACATGGAAAAAGAGAACTTAAGAATGTAAAAGTCAGTCTTATAAATTGTCAATATGTTGCATTATTTTTCACTGAGAAATTGTATTATAATTGAAAAGTGAATTGTTCCACATCATAGAAGGAGATGGGATTGTAATCCATGGAAGGTGCAAGTAGATGAAGAGTTTTTCTTCTGGGGAGCCACAACTGTACAAGACCATTTAGAAAAATAAAGAAACTGCTGGACAGTTGCGTAATCCACAGTCTTTTATTGTGTACACAACTGGTTTTGTAACACACAAAAGTTCCATGATTTAGTGTAAAAAAATAAAATCACTGAATCATCTGAGGTCGTACTCACTCCATGCTGTCATGGAACCAAGGGTTCTGTGGCAAAAGAGTAAAAGGGATGAAAATTCCATAACAATCATTCCTCCGTGCTACGCGACCAGGAGCATAAATAGGAAAGTGATTTTATTTCCAAGACCAGATGATGGAATTTTAAGTGTTCTGAACCAGTTCCACACACAAGAAAAAAATGTGGATTAAGCAACTGTCCTGCGGTTTCTTCATTTTTCAAAATGAAGATGCAAATAACAAGGTGCAAGTGCTATGAGAAATAATCCAAATTGCCTGTGTGTTGAAAGAGGCATCAAGGAACGGCCATTGTGCTGAGGAGGAGGCATAGTGATAAGAAGTGTGTTATTGACATAAACACACTTGTTCATTAGTCAGTAGCAGAGTCTGAGATCGATGTCATTATGCTAACATTGATGCTTGAATTGTGGTTATCACCAGATATGAGGTTATTTTGTCACTGTTTCTTGCAATGGTGAAACAGTTCTTACCAGTGAAATTACTGCTATAGGAAATTGTAGTAAGATGTATAGAATAGATTTTGCAGTAGGGTGAAGAATGATCACAATATGAAATTTTAAAGGATACGGGGAGCCATCTCAGGAGGTTTAAGGACAATAGTTCTCAAGGTGGGTCTCATTTCAGAGCATGAATTTTAAAAAAAATGTCATTGTGCTAGTTGGTTGGTATATAGTGAGCCAGGACACCATTGTTATGCACAATACTTGTTTGCTTTTTTAGATCATACAGTATTTTTAATGGTAGATGAAATACGAGGGTTGTTTTTTAAGTAAGGGCCGTTCGCGCGTATAGTCCCGTAGTTCGCGCGGACGCCACAACAAGCCACCGCACCACTTGCCGGCATCCTTCCCGTTCACACTGATGCAAGTTGCAGCTCTGTAGCTGATGTGTACGTATCACTGTGCTACTTTATAATGTTTACGATTATTGAATCGCCCGCCACGTGTGAGGTACGTCAGTGATACGTTTTTTGACTGCAAGAAGCCTATCAGCTGCAGAAATTCATCGTTAGTTAACAGAAGTTTATGGCTTGAATGCAATGAGTGAAGGTAAAGTGCGTCAATGGGTTACAGAATTTAAAAATGGCCGTCAAAATCGTCCATGACGAAGAACGCTCAGGCCGGCCCTCTGTGATCACTGATGATTTGGTGGCTGCAGTCGAAACAAAGATTCGCGAGGACAGAAGATTCACAATTTCCACTCTCTTTGGAATTTCCACAAGTTTCAAGATCGGTTTTGTACAAATTTGTGTCTGAAAACCTAAACTTTAAGAAACTGTGTTCTCGGTGGGTACCCAGACTCGTCACAGAGGACCACAAAGGGAAGAGATTTGCCACTTCATTTGACTTTTTGATTCGTTACGAGGAAGAAGGGGATGACATGTTGAGTCAAATTGTCACTGGAGATGAAACATGGGTATCCCATATCACTCCCGAAAGCAAGCAACATTTGATGGAGTGGCGACACACAACCTCACCCGTCAAGGTAAAAGCCAAACAGACGCTGTCAAAGCGCAAGATTATGGCAACTGTGTTCTGGGACCGGCGTGGTGTTTTTCTAGTGGACTTAATGCCACGAGGAATGACAATCAACTCAAATGCCTACTGTGCAACTTTAAAGAAGCTCCGCAGAGCAATTCAAAACAAAAGGCGCGGCATGCTGACAAAAGGAGTTTTGCTCCTGCATGATAACGCTAGGCCTCACACCTCTCATAAGATTTGGGATTTGATTGATTCTTTTGGCTGGGAAGTTTTGGACCATGCACCATACAGCCCCGACCTTGCTCCTAGCGATTTTCACCTTTTCCGGTACCTGAAACACCATCTTGGTGGGCAGCGCTTCAATGACGACGACAAAGTGAAAGCGGCCGTGATCTCTTGGCTGTAGGAGCAAGCGGCCGAATTCTTTGAAGAGGGAATTAAAAACTTAGTTGTACGGTATGACAAGTGCTTAAATAAACAAGGCAACTATGTAGAAAAATAGGTAAAGGTGTGTAGAATCGGAAAATAAAAGCTTTTTTACAAAAGTATTTGTATCTTTTTTTTAAAAATAAAAACAGCCCTTACTTAAAAAAAAAAAAAAAAAGAAACAATCCTCGTAGTACAGAAGGTCTCTCCATGGATTAATAAAGCAAAGCAAAATATTCATCAATCAGAAGGTTGATTTCAACAAAACAGTGCTATATTAGGATTTATGATATTGAAGATGGCATGTCCTTATTTCTGATGTGAGAACAGGGTCACCCAACCAGTTACGGCTGACTAAAGCTTAACATGCGAACCAAACCAAGAGGCATCTTGGTTTTTCATAAACTGTTGCTGGAGTTATGTTTTGTTAAGTATTGTAAATATTCTAAGATGAATGGAGACTAAAACCTTCAACATTTTGAACCTATACGTTGAAATTTTAAGTGTGTAGCCACCAAGCTACTCTTTCATTATCAATGGAGATAAAGGTGTTATGAGCAATTCTATTTATATAGAAGGTCAGCATATATATACATTGCTTTTACCACAGATTCTAAGATAGTGAGGTTGGGAGGTTTCATGTGGAAATGATGGGAAACTGCCATTTAAAGCTGAATATCAGTGAGCTGGAAGGCATTTTTGTGAGTAGTTCCATCAATAGAATTACCACCCTGAACTCGCATTTGGGAGGTTCAAACCTGTATCCGGCCATCCTGATTTAGGTTTTCTGTGATTTTCCTAAATCGCTTGAAGCAAATGCTGGGATGTTTTCTTCAAAATGGCACGACCAACTTCCTTCGCTAATCTTATGGGACCCTTGATCTCATCATTTGTCCCCTCCCTCAAATCAACCAACCAACCATCAATAGAAAAGCAGATACATCTTACCTATTTGGTAAAAAACTAATATGTTTAATGCTTATATCAGTGTAGCAGAGGAAGCTAAGAAATAAACATACAGTGCAAAGAGCGGTTCAATTGTCTCCTGCCATATTCATAGTACTCCGAACAGCAGCTTCAGTTAAGTATTTCCAAACACTCCATATCACCATGGACTGGAACAACTAGACCGCATTCGCTAACTGAGGACTGCGTGCCTTTCTTGAGGCCCTCCCCGATATCAGCCCTGCCTTTGCCAAACTGTTGATTTGCTGCCCATCTTACCCATGAAACACCTTTGTCTCTCTCTTTATGCTTCTGCTATGTCCAGAACCGAGGGTCGTGGGCCACGACGATGATAAGGAAGACCAGTCCTGTCCCATGTACCCATTCGAAACCTTGTATTCCTGTCAACCTTTTATCCCTATCATTTAATGTTGATATCCCACCTCATTAGTGACATGCTCATGTGAGAAAACAGCCATTCTTATACCAACTTCTGCAGAGTACTTTATTTCTGCATGATAAATAACTGTCTGCCCGAAATATGGCCATCACCAAATTGTGGCGAAAAGCAATGTTTAGGGACTGTTAAGGACTGACATAGTTTTGTGAATACTGGTAACATTTGACACTTTCAAATGTCTCAGTTCTGTTCCAATCTAAGGAGCCTATATTTCCTGTTCCATTCCATGTGAGTACGAGGGCAAGAACTCCATCAAAGCTCAATGTATTACTTTGCACAAGACATGACTGATGAAGGCTTTTTGATTCTCAAATTAAAATTTACTGCCTTCAAACAACTCATAAGAATCAAGAGCAATGATTTCAAAAGGGGAAATGTCACGTGGGCTAGTGGGAAGCAGAAAAATAATAGAAAGCCAACTGGAAGAAAAAATGCCTAAGCCAGGAGAACAGTTATAGTTGGCTGTGTAACTAATTATGGAATTGAGTAGCAACTCTTAGTGGACATACAGGAATAAGGAGAATATTTTTTTGCAATATCATTGAAAATTTGTGTTTCTTATATTTTTGACATAGTCCCATTTTTGTTCACGGCACATTTATCATTGTTTTATTAAGGATATGATGTGACATTACTGTATTAAAGTTGGCTAGATGATTGAAACATATCTGACAAGAAAACTTTTGAAACCTGCATAAACAAAAATATACTGCATCCCATGATGAGCACCAGCATGCCAAAATGAAACTTTAATTGGTATCAATTCCACCTGGTTGCGAGGCTAACAAATTTTCTCTCTGTGCATGTATTTACACATGGCCCCAGCGTATTGTAAAGAGAACCCTTTTGTTTCAGATGTAACTATTTTCTTTGAAAAATACTGGTGTATTCTTGCAAGCTTAGCAGCAGAACATTAAAGCAGCTATTTGATGAAACTGAGTAAGCAGTAGCCTTTTTTCTGAATAGCAGTTTTCTTGCTAACTTATTAAGTTACATGTAACTGGTATGAACACAAATAATATTAAGATGAACAATGGTACAATTGAAGTCGATAAGTATCTGCACTTTCATTCTAACCATTATTAGTTTGGCAGCACGGTTCAATATGCTCATCAGCTGCTAGATGACATGGTTTCCCTCACTTGTGCCACGCATCAGCATTCTCAAACAAGTTCGCTTTTTGCTCTTTTGTATTATCTGTGTGAAGAACTCGGTGAAGAGCACAGGCATAATCATGTGATAACCTATAATGCTAACAAAGGCAAAATGTTTTTGAAATAAATTGTCACTGGAGATGAAGCACTGGCTCACAAGTTTGAACCAGGGACGAAAATTATGGAGAACATGGACTGGAGACACCACGCAGAAAGAAATTCAGGAGTCAGCCCTTTGCAAGAAAAGTTATGCTGACAGTTTTTTTGGAATGCATGAGGGCCAATGTTGGAACACTAACTGGAAAAGTGGTACATAGTAAACATTACAGTGATAAGTCTATGCGATGAATTGTAACCCCCAATTTGGAACAAATGTCAATGTACATTAGCTTATTTGTTTGAGTTGTAAATATTTGTCATGTATTGTTGTTTTTGTGACATGTCCTACATCTTGGAGGACCTCCTCACTATAGGTCAATTGGAATGAAAGTAAATCTGATCTAATCTAATCTTTGAAATGGCATTCTTCGTTTGCATGATTACGCACATCCACATATTTCTGCTCACATTGCTGAAACTCTCCAGAATAAACGTTTTGAGGAGTCGGAGTATCCTTCATATGCTCTTGATCTCGGCACATCAGATTTGCATTTGTTTGGTCTACGTAAAGATAGTTTAAGAGGTCACAGAAATATGGAGGAAGTAGTGTGTATGTGACTTTTTACTCAGTTGAAAAATTTTTTTCCTTAAGGTATTGAGAAGATTGTACTATGATGGACCAAGTGAATTGAAAAGCAGGATGACTACATCAAAAAATAATAATGTAAATTTTTAACTGTTCTTGTAACAAATGAGGTTGTAGAGATACTTTGACTTAATCTTGTAGTTTTTCTTTGTGTATCCATCTTCTGACAGATCATGGATGCTGGCAGCTACTGGGAAAGAGAGAGAGAGAGAGAGAGAGAGAGAGAGAGAGAGAGAGAGAGAGAGGAGGAGAAGAAAAAGAAGAAGAAGAAGAAGAAGTTGTACTTAATGATCTTGATTTATTGGGTGTTGTCAAAAGTGCCACAATACACCATCTTGAGGCCCTTTCTGTTAGTCAGCTCTACATGGTAGTTTCCCATCGTTTCACCTCACAATCTATAAAAAGCAGTGCATCTCTGAAGGATTTTGAAGGAGGTGCTTTGTAGCACTGAAATCGATCACTAACAAAGCAAGGACTTTGCTGTATCTAAAGGATTTATTCATAATCCTAGTTTATTGTTAATGCAATGTACACCTTAAGATTTGCACTCATTTTCTTGTTCTGGATTTCCAAAAGTTTCCTTTTTTGGTGACAGTTACAGGACATGATGCATAAACAAATGAAGAAATGGAGGATAATTGAAAAGGTTACCAATAGACTTTGTGCTTGTAAAGAGATAACAAAATAAATGGAAACAGGTTGAAATAACAACAGTATAAGGGAAAAGCTAGATTTCTACTCACCTTAAAGATGACCTGTTGAGTTGCAGACAAACACAACGAAAAGAGCTTTACATATGTGTAACAGTATTTTCGTTGTGTCCGTCTGCAACCCAGTGGGTTATCTTTACAGTGAGTAGCAGTCTACCCTATTCCTTATATTGTTGGTAACAAAATAGAGCATTTTTGACCCTTGCTCCTAATGTTATCCAAAGTCATTCCATAACTTTGATTGCAAGGAAGTGTGTGAATTGTGACTATATTGAATATTGTGCAGAGTGAGTAATTTATTGCAATTGCAGCATTGACTGAGTACACAATTGTAAACAATAATAATATTAACTGTGAGTGTGCAATTATGGACTGTCTATATTACTGTTGATGACTGTATATTACATTTCGGTTAATCGAGGTAGGTGTTCAGTTCCATGCTGAGAAATGCATTCAGACCGAAGCCAGTATCAGGTGCATTTAAGTTTGGCAGAAATTTATCAGTATTAGTGAAAACATTACTTTGTGTGCATTGCTTGAAATTTGTGAGGTAGAAGTACTGAACATTTTGGATTAAACATTGTCTGTAAGTTGGGTCAAAAGAGGTCTACCTGCATGGCCAACACATTAACCTGAATGAAGAAACTTCCTAGCATAACACAAAAGAGGCAGATATGTCCTGGGCAGAATTAGGGATGTAAAAGAAGGGAACTAGTTTTTCAACTAATCTGGCAGCTTCAATGACAAAAAAATCAAAACAACTTGAAATATTTGTTTTTTTTTTTACTTGTTTATTTTAGTACACATGAAATATAATATTATGCATAATATCAAGTAAATGGACATGATACTTGATGCCATGTCATGTAACACATATATGCTATCATGTCAGCTAACATGGCATTTGTTATGTCATGCGATAAGACACAACATTTGTCATTAAGACTTAGGATGCATGCACCCCCATTGTTGGATACTTCTTATTGAGACACATCCCATTCTCAACCACCACATTAATTTGTGTCTGTTTTTACACCACTCACTATACATGTAACATGGGGTGTGTTTGGTGGAGAAATGAACCCTTCGGGGAAAAAACCAACCCCCACTTCCACTCATAAATTAAAAAAGAAAAAAAAAAACAGTATTCCCCAAGGAAAAATCCACCCCCAGAAATTTTATCCCTCCATAAAAACATTTTTAGCTATTACTTGTATGCTCTTCAGCCGTATGATCAGGATCAGGGAATATAACCTATGAATTGCAAGATGTCGGTATGCCAATACTTTTCAGATAAAGATTAGACTAGATTAGATTAGATTAATACTTGTTCCATGGATTATGAATACGACACTTCGTAATGATGTGGAACGTGTCAGGTTAATGAAAGATGTCTGTACACGATATTACATTACACAGAATATTGCATGACACTAATGTTTAAGTTAGTTTTTTTCCCCCCTCCTGTAATTTATATCTAAAAATTCAGCCAGTGAGTAGAAGGAGTTGTCATCTAGAAATTCTTTTAATTTATTTTTAAATGTTGGTTGACTATCTGTCAGGCTTTTGACGCTGTTTGGTAAGTGACCAAAGACTTTTGTGGCAGCATAATTTACCCCCTTCTGTGCCAAAGTCAGATTAAACCCTGCATAGTGAAGATCATCCTTTCTCCTGGTGTTATAGCTATGCACACTGCTATTACTTTTGAACTGGGCTGGATTATTAACAACAAATTTCATAAGTGAATATATATACTGTGAGGTTACCGTGAGGATCCCTAGATCCTTAAATAGATGTCTGCAGGATGACTGTGGGTGGGCTCCAGCAATTATTCTGATTACACGTTTTTGAGCAATGAATACTTTTCTACTCAACGATGAATTACCCCAGAATATGATACCATATGAAAGCAGTGAATGAAAGTAGGCATAGTAAGCTAATTTACTGAGATTCTTATCACCAAAATTTGCAATAACCCTAATAGCATACGTAGCCGAACTCAGACGTTTCAGCAGACCATCAATGTGTTGCTTCCAGTTTAACCTCTCATCAATGGACACACCTAAAAATTTTGAAAATTCTACCTTAGCTACAGACTTCTGTTCAAAGTCTATATTTATTACTGGAGTTGTGCCATTTACTGTACGGAACTGTATATACTGTGTTTTATCAAAATTTAAAGAAAGTCCGTTTGCTGAGAACCACTTAATAATTTTGTGAAAAACATCATTTACAATTACATCACTTAGTTCTTGGTTTTTGGATGTTATAACTATACTTGTATCATCAGCAAAAAGAACTAACTTTGCATCCTCATCAATGTGGAATGGTAAGTCATTAATGTATATCAAGAACAGTAAAGGACCTAAGACCGAACCATGTGGGACCCCGTGCTTGATAGCCCCCCAGTTTGAGGAATCAGCTGTTGTATTAACATTACATGAACCACTTATATGCGAAGTTTGAACCAGTTCATACAAGTTTAAAGTATAGAAGTGGCGCGCTTCAAAAACATGCCCGAAAAACGTTTTTTGGATGTTTTTGCCCATAAAATCCAAAGCGTGTGCGTACAAATGTTGCCGTTAGCTGAGCATTAATTTCAGCCCATTTAAAATCTTTTGCAAACGGAATTAATTGATTTGCGCAATTTGCCTGGGCGCCAGCTCTGGTTTGTCATTCAAACTTTGCTTAATATACTGTAGCATAACTACAGTAAGATACATGTTTGAATAGCTATACAAGTTGCCGCTGGTCTGGGGTAAACCAGATGCTTTTCATCCCATGTTTGTAGTTCAGATAGGAACTGAGCACCAGGATTCTCCCAAATAATTATTCTGCATGCTGCTTTTTCATATGTGTGTAATGATAAACCACTAAAGAAGTAAGTGAGAACACTTATTGTGTAGCGTAAGAAATCTAAGGGGACAGTGCTTTAGTAGCAAGAATAGTTGCACCATCAGACACTCTTTCATCAGTTATTTGAGTGAATGGGCCAAATGTTCATTTAGTGGTGCAATTTGTCCATCTTTATTACCATGTTCTATAGCTCTCATGCAGAAGGAGAGTCCGTGAGAATGTGAAATAATTCAAGGTTTATATGGTATCAGTGGGGAAAATTCAGTTGACCAAATTAAACTGCAGAAAAACAGAGTAGCACATACTTCAGGACTTGGGGTTTGTAGTACTGCCTAAAGAATAAGTTAAAATAGATTATGTTAGTCATATCTTTGGGACCTGCAGACCTACATTCTTTCATCTGGGAGAAAATAACTGGTTGGGAAATGGGGCAGGTCATGTAGATCAGGAGTTGAGAGGAACTCAACTGTTGTGTGTAGCAGCTGTGGTTTGTTTTCAAACTTTTGCATAATATTTACCAGCCACACTGATAATAATAAGTTATACAGGGTGTAAAAAGAACTACGTATACAAGATTGTGGTGGGTTAACATCCTTGTGGTCTTTAGTTTGGAGACAGATTGGATGCAGCTCTAGTCTACACTGTGCAAGCCTCTTCACATCTGAGTAACTATTGCAATTTTTTTGTGCTTAGAATTAGCTTTCTATATTCATGACTAGGTCTCCCTTTGCAGTTTTAATCCTCATCTCCCCATGTCCCTCCAGTGCCAAACTTACAGTTTCTTGACGTCTCAGAATTTGTCCTATCAGCCAATTTCTCCTTTTAGTCAAGTTGTGTCATAAATTTCTTTTTCCCCAATCTGTTTTAGTACCTGCTCATTAGTTACGTGAGCTACCAATCTGATCTTCAACATCTTAGTAGCTTTTATTCTCCTCCCATTTGAACTACTTATTGTCATGTGTTATTCAGGATTCTTATGTACAACCACATTTTAATAGCTTTTATTCTCCTCTCGTCTGAACTGTGTATTGTCTGTGTTCCACTTTGATATGGCACTATGCCCCAGGTTATTTTTGATATTACCAACTCCATCATTTTACAGAAATGCTTTCCTTGACACTGCTAGTCTGTATTTTATATCCCTTCTACTTAGGCCATTGTCAGTTCTTTGTTGCCCAAGTAGCAAACCCCATCTTCTAGTTTCAGTGTCTTGTTTCCTAACCTAATTCCCGCAGCTCCACTTGATTTAATTTGACTACATTCCATTACCCTTGTTTTACTTTTTTTGATGCTCATCTGACAACCTTTCTGAAGGCACTATCCATTCTGTTTAACTGCTCTTCCCAGCTATTTGTCGTCTCTGACAGAATTACAGTGCCACCAGGAAAGCTCAGTTCCTATTAACTCCCACTGAACTACTTCTTTCCTTTCATGTACTTCTGCTCTCAAAACTTTAATCAGGTTACTGTACAAGCCTGTATACAACCTTACATTCCCTGTGTTTTATCCTTCAGTATTTCAGATAGTGTGTTTGAGCCAACATTGTAAAATGATGTTATGTGGACATGTGTCCGGAAACACTTAATTTCCATGTTAGAGCTCATTTTAGTTTAGTCAGTATGTTCTCCCACCTACGCTCAATATAGCACGTTATCATGATTTCATACGGGATACACTACCTGTGCTGCTAGAACATGTGCCTTTACAAGTACGACACAACTTGTGGCTCGTGCACGATGGAGCTCCTGCATATTTCAGTCGAAGTGTTCGCACGCTTCTCAACAACAGATTAGGTGACTGATGGATTGATAGAGGCCTACCAATTCCATATCCTCCACGCTCTCCTGACCTCAGCCCTCTTGACTTTCATTTATGGGGGCATTTGAAAGCTCTTGTCTACACAACCCCCGGTACCAAATATAGAGGCTCTTCGTGCTCGTATTGTGGGCGGCTGCGATACAGTATGCCATTCTCCAGGGCTGCATCAGCGCATCAGGGATTCCATGCGACAGAGGGTGGATGCATGTATCCTCACTAACGGAGGACGTTTTGAACATTTCCTGTAACAAACTTTTTGAAGTCATGCTGGTACGTTCTGTTTCTGTGTGTTTCAATTCCATGATTAGTGCGATTTGAAGAGAAGTAATAAAATGAGCTCTAACATGGAAATCAAGCGTTTCCGGACCTATGTCCACATAACATTTTCTTTCGTTGTGTGTGAGGAATGTTTCCTGAAAGTTTAGCCGTACCTTTTTGTAACATCCTGTATACTCCTTCCACCTTTCTGTTTTCCCTTCTTTGCTTAGAACTGCGTTTCCATCTGAGCTCTTGATATTCATGCAAGTGGTTCTCCTTTCTACAAAGGTCTCTTTAATTTTCCTGTAGGCAGTATCTATCTTGCCTCTCGTGAGATATGCCTCTACATCCTTACATTTGTCCTCTAGCCATCCCTGCTTAGCCATTTTGCACTTCCTGTTGATCTCATTTTTGAGATGTTTGTATTCCTTTTTGCCTGCTTCATTTTCTAAATTTTGTACTTTCTCTTTTCGTCAATTAAATTTATCCCTTCTGTTACCCAAGGATTGCTACTAGCCCTCATCTTTTTACCTACTTGATTCTCTGCTTCCTTCACTATTTCATCCCTCAAAGCTACCCATTCTTCCTGTACTGTATTTCTTTCCCCCATTCCTGTCAATTGTTCCCTTATGCTCTCCCTGAAACTCTGTACAACCTCTGGTTCTTTCAGTTTATCCAGGTCCCATCTCCTTAAATTCCCACTGTTTTGCAGTTTCTTCAGTTTTAATCCACAGTTCATAACCAATAGATTGTGGTCAGAGTCCACATCTGCCCCTGGAAATGTCTTGCAATTTAAAACCTGGTTCCTAAATCTCTTGTCTTTCCATTATACACTCCTGGAAATGGAAAAAAGAACACATTAACACTGGTGTGTCAGACCCACCATACTTGCTCCGGACACTGCGAGAGGGCTGTACAAGCAATGATCACATGCACGGCACAGCGGACACACCAGGAACCGCGGTGTTGGCTGTCGAATGGCGCTAGCTGCGCAGCATTTGTGCACCGCCGCCGTCAGTGTCAGCCAGTTTGGCGTGGCATACGGAGCTCTATCGCAGTCTTTAACACTGGTAGCATGCCGCGACAGCGTGGACGTGAACCGTATGTGCAGTTGACGGACTTTGAGCGAGGGCGTATAGTGGGCATGCGGGAGGCTGGGTGGACGTACCGCCGAATTGCTCAACACGTGGGGCGTGAGGTCTCCACAGTACATCGATGTTGTCGCCAGTGGTCGGCGGAAGGTGCACGTGCCCGTCGACCTGGGACCGGACCGCAGCGACGCACGGATGCACGCCAAGACCGTAGGATCCTACGCAGTGCTGTAGGGGACCGCACCGCCACTTCCCAGCAAATTAGGAACACTGTTGCCCCTGGAGTATCGGCGAGGACCATTCGCAACCGTCTCCATGAAGCTGGGCTACGGTCCCGCACACCGTTAGGCCGTCTTCTGCTTACGCCCCAACATCGTGCAGCCCGCCTCCAGTGGTGTCGCGACAGGCGTGAATGGAGGGACGAATGGAGACGTGTCGTCTTCAGCGATGAGAGTCGCTTCTGCCTTGGTGCCAATGATGGTCGTATGCGTGTTTGGCGCCGTGCAGGTGAGCGCCACAATCAGGACTGCATACGACCGAGGCACACAGGGCCAACACCCGGCATCATGGTGTGGGGAGCGATCTCCTACACTGGCCGTACACCTCTGGTGATCGTCGAGAGGACACTGAATAGTGCACAGTACATCCAAACCGTCATCGAACCCATCGTTCTACCATTCCTAGACCGGCAAGGGAACTTACTGTTCCAACAGGACAATGCACGTCCGCATATATCCCGTGCCACCCAATGTGCTCTAGAAGGTGTAAGTCAACTACCCTGGCCAGCAAGATCTCCGGATCTGTCCCCCATTGAGCATGTTTGGGACTGGATGAAGCGTCGTCTCACGCGGTCTGCACGTCCAGCACGAACGCTGGTCCAACTGAGGCGCCAGGTGGAAATGGCATGGCAAGCCGTTCCACAGGACTACATCCAGCATCTCTACGATCGTCTCCATGGGAGAATAGCAGCCTGCATTGCTGCGAAAGGTGGATATACACTGTACTAGTGCCGACATTGTGCATGCTCTGTTGCCTGTGTCTATGTGCCTGTGGTTCTGTCAGTGTGATCATGTGATGTATCTGACCCCAGGAATGTGTCAATAAAGTTTCCCCTTCCTGGGACAATGAATTCACGGTGTTCTTATTTCAATTTCCAGGAGTGTAGATTATGAAAAACTCAAACTGCCTGAACTAAGAAGTTAAGTCAGCAAGGACATCAACAATAAAACAGTGACAATGAAACCTCTGACTGGCAAAGAAAACAGTACCAGAGTACTGGAAGAGATGAAAAACATTATGTTAACCACTGCTTGAAAGAAATAGGATATAAAACAAGAGATCGAAAACAGAAATGGATGGCTGATGAAATTCTCTCATTGCACGATGAACAGCAAAGGTATAAAGCCCAGTTAGATCAAACTAAGTACAATAATAGCCAGAAACTCATTAGATCAGAGATTAGAGCAGCAAAAAATGAATGGCTATAACATGAATGTGAAGAAATTGAAATCTTGCAAACTTCACTTGACGGTTTAGCTTACATGAAAAGGACTACATCCAGCATCTCTACGATCGTCTCTATGGGAGAATAGCAGCCTGCATTGCTGCAAAAGGTGGATATACACTGTACTAGTGCCGACATTGTGCATGCTCTGTTGCCTGTGTCTATTTGTGCCTGTGGTTCTGTCAGTGTATCTGACCCCAGGAATGTGTCAATAAAGTTTCCCCTTCCTGGGACAATGAATTCACAGTGTTCTTATTTCAATTTCCAGGAGTGTATAATCTATCTGAAACCTTGTAGTATTCCAGGCTTCTTCCATGTATACCACAGTATTTCATGGTTCTTGAAGCAAGTGTTAGCTATAATTAAGATATGCTCTGTGCAAAATTCTACCAGGAGGCTTCCTCTTTCATTTCTTAGCCCTAATCCATATTCCCCTACTACATTTCCTTCTCTTCCTTTTCCTACTGTTGTATTCCAGTCACCCATGACTATTAAATTTTTGTCTCCCTTCACTACCTGAATAATTTTTTTTATCTCATCATACATTTCATCAATTTCTTCATAATCTGCAGAGCTAGTTGGCATATAAACTTGTACTACTGTAGTAGGTGTGGGCTTTGTGTCTATCTTGGCCACAGTAATGAGTTCTCTCTGCTGTTTGTAGTAGCTTACCCGCACTCCTATTTTCCTATTCATTATTAAACCTGCTCCTGCGTTACCTCTATTTGATTTTGTATTTATAACCCTATAACCACCTGACCAAAAGTTTTGTTCCTCCTTCCACCAAACTTCACTAATTCCCACTATATCTAACTTTAATCTATCCATTTCCCTTTTTAAATTTTCTAACCTACCTGCCCGACTAAGGTATCTGACATTCCACGCTCTGATCCGTAGAACGCCAGTTTTCTTTCTCCTGATAATGACGTCCTTCTGAGTAGTCCCTGCCCGGAGATCCGAATTTGGGACTATTTTACCTCCAGAATATTTTACCCAAGAGGATGCCATCATCATTTAATCATACAGTAAAGCTGCATGCCCTCAGGAAAAATTACGGCTGTAGTTTCCCCTTGCTTTCAGCCGTTCGCAGTACCACAACAGCAAGGCCATTTTGGTTAGTGTTAAAAGGCAAGATCAGTCAATCATCCAGACTGTCGCCCCTGCAACTACTGAAAAGGCTGCTGCCCCTCTTCAGGAACCACACGTTTGTCTGGCCTCTCAACAGATACCCCCCCATTGTGGTCGCACCTGAGGTACGGCTACCTGTATTGTTGAGGCACGTAAGCCTCCCCACCAACAGCAAGGTCCATGGTTCATGGGGGGGGGGGGGGGGGGGGGGACGGCTACAATAATAATAATATCCATAGGTGGTCAGTAACATCTTTAAATTCATCGTATGGAAGTTTGAATACCATCTCTGAACATCACTATCATTTAAATTTTAGTGGTCCCCTAATGTGGACCTGTGCATAGGTGACTTTTTGTCACATAAAAAATGTGTTTCTTGTGATCGCCTATAAAATGTTGTGTACATAGTTTTTTTACACCCTTTATATGTGGTGTCAAAATAGAATCACATCCACTATGTGTAGTATATGGCTGCGAGCTGTGGTGTGTGTAGTGTAGTGGTCTGCATCACTGCCTGGCATGCTGCAGGTCACTAGTTCAGGCTTGACCACTAGCAGTTATATATTATTTAGTACTTACAATTTCTGGAAGGTTTTTGAAATAATACGTTTGTAATTCATATATCCCTGGAATATTTGGTCTTTGTATAAATACTAGCGTTTTGGAATATTTTGTTGTCGTAAAAATAGCTGCTCTATTCATCTGGAAGTCACTTCTGTTCTGGCTGTACATTGGTTCAGTAACAAAAGTGCTTCTAGTTCTAAGTGTTGTGTTTCATTGATGACTTTACCTTCAGATCTGGACTGACTTGATTGTTTTTGTATGTACATCCTTCTGATTGGAGGTTTGCGGTAACAAAATGGAACACTTACAGCCATCCTTATCATATTATCTATTTTATGGCTAGCAGTTTCAGTGCTTCAGTACACCATCTTCAGATCTTAATTGACACTGAGGTGGTTAACTCCAATAATATACCCAGTTCCATCAGTGGAATATATGAACTGGTTTTACATACGTGTATTAACTGGTTTTAATATTATTGTTGGAGACACAATACTGTTGTTACAGATAGTCTGTGAAAACCAGTTCATTGGCATTGGCAGTTGATGGAGTGGGGTATACGATTGGAGTTAACCCCTCAGCGTCAGTTACAGTCTGAAGATGGTGTACTGAATCTCTGAAACTGGTAGTTTTATAATAGATAACATTGTAAAGACAGCTGTAGGTGTTCAGTTTTATTGCATGTCTTGATTATGAGTTCGACATGACATTGTTTGGTGGAGATGCAAGTTAGTTCAAAACATCTACATCACCGGGGCTCCAATTAGGTAATGTAAAAGCTGTTGCCTACATGAGCAGGAACCAGAATATAAGAAGTACATTGTTTGTAAGCATTGTATATTTAGGAGACCAACGAATTCCAGAATAGTAGTAAGTCAGATGCACATCAGGCCTCTCTCAGTGTTTGCCAGAGAAGCTGGCAGAAGCCAACAGAATGGCCGAAGGAATTCAACAGAGTTGCCGGATGCAATAGGTGGGATGACATGATGTGTTTCGCAAATGTGTACTTTTACCTGGATGGCACAATCCATCCGTGGTTCGGAGAACAATGACAAGCGCAATAGGTGGTACAAATTCCAGACCAAATTGAAGAAAACATTCTGTAACAATCAGCAGCAAGTCTGCTTAGTGGAAGAAAAACTGAAAAGAGGCACATCATCAGGGGGAAACAACACAGTCCCGCATATGGAATGTTTTGGTATTTTGCAGCACTGTGAATCTGAATATAATATTAGCTGACAAAATATCACGTCTGATGAAAGGAGTAGTCGAAGACATGTACCAAGCACATCTGGTAAAGGATGTCACAATAACAGAACAATTCAGTGGTCCCAGCACATTAAGGAAATGCAAGAGAAAAGATTCGTTAGAAAGAGGTATGATCATCTCCTAAATGTCATTCCTTTGGCAGTTGTAGATGACCACCGTGAGTTTTCCTTTCTCACAATTCTGGTTATAAGAGAAAAGACACAGCTTTTTATAGCAGCCAGTACTGATTGACCGAGTATGCAAGAGACACCAGCCTTTAATGTCGACCTCGTACGTTAGAAGGTAATAAACAGTATTGAAGAAAAAGTATATCAATCTTCGGCACTGATCTCCACCACCAGTCAAACATGTCATGAAGAATGGACTTGGCCAAATCATCCTTACGCCATTACCTTCAAATGACAACTCAGCATTGAGTCAACACAGGTACACTCAACTCTTCCACCAACTACAAAGCTCTGCAGAATAACAGACATTTGGAGGACAACAGGCTGATCTGTTTTCACAATAGTTGCCCTGGACATGTTGTGCCCTACTGCAGAGAAAGAAGGTGAGCTTTCGACGATTATTATGCTGCAGGTCATCAACCACCACAACACTCCAATCAATGCCAGTTCACTGCAGACGATTACAACAGATGCTCATTGTCATATCCTGGACAAGGTTGTTCCCCAGTAGACAAAAGCTGTTCCTAGCCATTCCTCTATCATAGTACAGTGGTACCAGCTGCTCACCTAACTGCCAAATTCAGGAAAACGTAACAAGGTGACCATTTCTGGAGGTGAGGCTGCCACAGATAAACAACAGTTAACAAGATGACAACAAATCTCTTTGACATCGTCATCATCGGACAACCAGTCAGGACGCTAGTAGACTCCAGGGGCTTCTCTCCCTTTGTTGTCAAACACTTATGATAGCCAGGTGAAGAACAATACATTCAGTAACATGAAAATGATTGCGCTGAAAGTTGCAAATAAGAAACATGTCAATTTGAGAGCAATGTGTACTGCAACCATATCTACCAGTCAAAGAAAACAGTCTTTCAAATTTGTCATTTGAACAGATTGCAGACTTTTTGCTGGCATCTCAAGCAGTCATAGAGTGCATAAGATTAAGAGTTCCAGATTCATGAAACTATCCCAACAAGCACACAGAGCAAATATTTCTCTGGGCAGTTGTCCACCATTGAAGACACGGTTTTCCCGCCTTTGTCATCGAATTGAGTGCCAGTTATCAGTTGAAATACTGAGCTAAACTGTGAAGCTATTGTTGATTGCGAAAAGCTGCTGAGGCTAATAAAAGAAATGCATGTGCCAATGAACCAATCATAGTTACTGGAGATGGCCAAGGAGAACTTCGCATCACTAATTGTCACAAGCAGGCACAACTCATCCATAAAAGTAAGTGTGTGGCAACAACCAGACAAATCCAAAAAGTGCAGATTAGTGTCAATGACAAAGAATCATACTCTGCTACCAGTACAGACAACACAGATGAATAAGCTTCTATCAAACTGCCAACAGGATGTCTGTGAGTGGTAGCCATTCTATGTATGCATTTGAACAAGGAGTGGAGGATCGGCAGACCAAGTTGCCTCTCGTAAAACACTGTATCTACTCTGGGGATCATCCACCAAATAGCCAGTGCCAATATAAAGGTCGCCAGCTGAGAACAGATAATTTGGGGGAAAGAGGAAAAGATACTGCAAGATGAAATCAGTGAAACTCCAGTGTCCTTGGTACTCCCCTGTGGTCTTTGTGAAGGAGGAGGGTGGCGCATGGCATTTCTCTGCTAACCATTGACAGCTGAACAAAATCACGAAACAAGCATTCTGTCCATTGCCAAGCATTAAATACACCCTACACTGCTTGGAAGAGAGGAAGTATTTCTCAACCACGGACATGCAGACAAGCCAAGTTGATGAGGCTGACTGGGAAGAGACTCCCTTCATAACTCATGACGGACTTGGAGTTTTAAGTTGTGCTGTTTGGACTATGTAATGCTCCGGCTACTGTCATACATATGATGGACAACTTGCTTCAGCATCATAAATTTATGAAATGTTTTTCTGTCTGGATAACATTGCCATTTTCCTGAAGACATTCAAAGAATATTTAAGTTGCCTAACAATTGTGTTGAAGTGTGTTCAGACTGCATAGCTCCACCAGAATCTGAAAAAGGGCCACTACCTCATCCAAGAAATAAAAATCTTGGGGCACGTAGAGAGTGGTGATGAAGTATGTCTCAATCCACAGAAAACAGGAGCAGTTTGAGTCTCAGGTTTTCATGCTCCTTGGCACATTTGTGACATCAGAAGTTTTCTCAGCATGTACTCATACTGCCAATGTTTCATAACAGACTTCTGCACTAAGGCATATCTCTTGCAAGAACTTCTCCAGAGAGAAGACATATTCAGAAATGCTTAATCTTCCCTTTGCTGAGCATCAATGTCATTTAATGAAGTGATGACTGAGATGATGTCCATGTTGCTGTGTTCCATCAAAAGATCCCCGAAAAGATAGCATCTTTGTCCCCCCTCCCTCCCGATCGGGTTTTGTATGCCCCTGTGACAACATACTCCTGAAGCCCCAGTGCCCAGCTCATCAGTTGACGTGATAGGTCCATTAGACTAGTCAGCCAGCAGAGAAAATGATGTTCCATCACAATGGTGAATGATTTGTTGAATAAATATGGATAGAACTTGTAGGTGGCTCAAACGACTGTAAGACACTTTTTCTCATTAGCAGAGTAGTTCTTCTAAGACTTTTAGAGTTTTTTGGAAGTGTAAGATACCACTGTTTCAGCACCTTCCTGAATTTGTACTTGAACTGCACCTATTCCAAAACTACCAGTGTTGGTGTGAAGTTTTTGTCTCAGCATTCTTATTGTACAATGTTACAATTGTAGATGATGTTGGCACCTTCGTAAGGACAAGGAAAGAGCTGTCTTGCACGTCAATCCAGGAAAAAAAAATGGTGACCCTTCATCAAAAAAAACAATGGCACTGAAACAACATTCGTGTCCTCCGAATGAAGCCATACTACAGTACAGAAGGAGAGATCGATAATGGAAGATTCAAGGCTTGTGAAGCTCCAATGAGAGGAGCTACCTTTGACATTCGTCATAGTGAAGAGCATGAAATGATGTGACCAGAGTACAACGATCTGTCAGTGCCACCATAAAGAGGACCACTGACAATATCCAGATACTGGATGATACAGTTGGCTCCAGTGACAATGGGACACTGTTTTTCTAGGAGAGGTAGCAATACTGCAAGCTGTGGTGTGGGTTGCTGCCTGGCATGCTGCAGGTCACCAGTTCAAACCCGACCACTAGCAATTATTTGTTATTTAGTATTTATAATTTCGGAAAGGTTCTTGAGATATCATATGTTTATAAAGCATGTAACATATATTCTGGAAAATTCTATGTTTTTATAAACACCAGCGTTTTGGAATACTCTTTGTGGAGATAGCTACAAACTCCATCCAGGAAGTCATTCTGTTCTGGCCATGCAGTGGTGTTGGTAACAAGCATACTCCTAATGCTAAATGCTGTGTTTCATTGAAGCCCTGCCTTTGGATTTGGATATGATTGTGGTCAACAATATTTATACTTGGCATGCTCCTAACAGGGATTTAAATGTAAATAGGCTCATAATTTGCACTAATTATGCCTAAACAGCTTGTGTTAGTTTTCAGTTCTCACAAACACAAGTACTCACCTGTAGGCAAGGCAAACTGGTTACCTGGCCAGAGTGGCAACATCATCATGCTTACGCTTGAGAAGCAAGGAGGGGATTGGTTCAGTGGCAGTGTCAGTAACACTACCTTCCCAGATGAGGTAGCTATTTTGTATAGCTGTCTCTGTTCGTTGTCTGCTGTTAGTTATGGATGATAATGCTGGATGTTCGTTCAAATTTGTGCAGACTAATTTTATAGTATTTTCAGTTTCCTCATCAAAGTACCACACCTCCAATATTTATCTCTTGTTTTTTAGCATGATATACACCCTTTCTAGTTTTACTAATATCACAACACTACAAGGTAATCTTACAGCAGGAAAAAAAAAAAAAAAAAACTGATCATGGTATCTAGTGTTTGGCCGTTTGGCCAGTAAGGCTGATCTCCAAGGTTTGGATTTCAGTGAACTCTTCACATTTTTCTCTGATGGAAAGGTCTGGAAGGAGGTCAACCCAGCCATTTGAGATCAACTGAAGAAGCTGCTTTACTATAAAAGCAGCGAAATTGACAAACAAGTCAATGAAGTAGCATTACACCAAAAGGCTTGTACTCATTTATTTATTAGTAGTGGTAGCACTTGCTGTTATTTTTTTAAAGGTACTTGATGTATTACGACTATGGATCTCGTGCTTGCAGTATTTCTGACCACTTCTGTAGGAGTTAGATTTATATTGCGTGACAGCATCAGGAAGTGAACCATTTTCATGTAAAATTCTGTGATTGGAATCAAGAGAAGTAGCTTGTTGCTTGTTAATTAATGCCAAAAGTTTGACTTCCCTTGTTTCTGTGTATTTTGTATTTTTCTGTTCATTTATACATGACAGTCAAAAGTTTTTCTAATATAATTGTGGAGAAGTGAGCACAAAATGAAACTCTGCGTTTATGACAGCGAAAAGTTGCCTTCCATTGTTGTTTGACAATACTTTCATCTGCTAACACTGTGTGCAACATTTATCAACAGTGTAATGTGTATGAATCCATTGTTCATCTAATAGGCCAGTTTTTTTCAGTGTCTTTGCTTGCATGGAAGTTTCTACTACGTCCAGGTAGCAGTTAACCTTGATGAGTAATACAGTGTGTATGCTGATTGGTTGTCTTTACATATTTTATTGTTTGTATTCTGTCCCTAATTTTCCACTGTTGATATACTCTGACCAGTTGCATAGTTACCAGTTATGTCTATGCAACAAGACATTTTTTTGTGTGTGATGTGTGTTATATATAATCTTTCTTCTATACTGTATTCGTTAATGTAAAGCTTAATGTTAGACCTGGCTTTGAGAACAGTTTAATCTAATTTCAGATAAATGTGTAAATCCTGAAACTAAGAGACCATATCCAGTCTCAATGATAGAAAAGGCCATGAAAGATGTCCACTTCTCCGTGAAACCTAACAGAAATGCCAAACAGCAGGTATGACTACGACTTTTTTCCTAGAGATTTGAATGGCCATTTGATGAACTGTATTAGTTTAAGGAGTGTGTGAAAAAATTTTTGTCTGAGTACATTAATAAGACAGCTCATCTGGGAAGTATGAAGTTTAATAGAAGTTAGAAACCTGAAAAAAGAAATCAGTAGTGATTATTGGTACTATTATTATTACGAATTCCTTTCTCAGACGTTATGTCTGGTTAAAAATGGAAAGTGACGTGGACTTTGATCAAGCACGACTTCCTTTTAACTGTACAGTATATGTCACATTGCATTTAGGAACTTTCGGGTAATTGGACATGTACCAATAATTACATATTTCTGTAGTTGTATATATAAGTTTGGATGTAGCTGCATTGCGTTGATGTACTGGTGGATATTGTGTGGTATGATTCCTGTGGTTGATAATACGAGGGCTATCCACAAAGTACATTACGTTTTGGAATTAAAAATAAATAAAGTATTGGAATTTTTTTTATTATATACAGATGAAAGCCACTCTTAAATACTACTTTTCTACATAGTTGCCATTTAAATTAAGGCACTTATCATAGTGATGGACGAGCTTGGAAATTCCTTCGTCATAAAATTCGGCCGCCTGTGCCTTCAACCACGTGGTTACCTCTTCTTTTGGGACAGAAAAGGTGTGATTTTTGTGGATTTCCTGGAAAGAGGCAACACAATAAACTCTCAAAGGTGTTGCCAAACTCTGCACAACCTCAGAAGAGCAATACAAAACAAGTGCAAGGGAAAGTTGGGCTCAAAGATCTTGCTGATTCACGACAATGCCTGGGCCCACATGGCAAATGCCACTTGTGAAGTTCTCGAATCTTTTAAGTGGGAATTGTTTCCTAATCCGCCGTACAGTCCTGACAGCTACAGACGTCAGGTAAAAATACCACTTGATATAGGGATCATGTGTGTACTTTAATGGGCAAAAGGAAAGTGTTCCGATTATGAATACAAAGAAGCACATGGTCATAAAAGAGGTACAGTTTTTTGGGTCATAGGATGACATCCACAAGAATAAAATGGAAGTATCCAGAATGAGATTTTCACTCTGCAGTGAAGTGTGCGCCGATATGAAACTTCCCGGCAGATTAAAACTGTGTGCCGGACCAAGACTCTAACTCGGGATCTTTGCCTTTCGGGGGCAAGTGCAAGGTTCGCAGAAGAGCTTTTGTGAGGTTTGGAAGGCAGGGGATGAGGTACTGTCAGAATTGAAGCTGTGAGGACAGGTCGTGAGTCGTGCTTGGGTAGCTCAGATGGTAGAGCAATTGCTGGTGAAAAACAAAGGTCCCGAGTTTGAGTCTCGGCCCGGCACACAGTTTTAATCTGCCAGGCAGCTTCAAAATGGAAGTAGTATACATGTCTTGAACACTTTTAACAACTGAGGGCCCAGAGAGCCTGAATGCCCATATAGAGATACTATCCACATCTGGTATTGCTGGTGTATTGCTGCACATGCACGGAGGACCTGGTGATGGCAGTTGGTGTCTGGGCAGTCCCTGGTGGCTTGGGTAGTGTTGGGCATGCCATTTGATTGGCAGCATGCACTATACCTGCTGTAGTGGCCCTACTTAGGTCTTCTGTGCGCTTTAGATGTAGTAACTGTTCTTCCTCTTCTACTTCTTCTTCTTCTTCTTCTTCTTCTTCTTCTACTGCTGCTTATCCCTTAATGGATGTTGGCGGCCACATGTTGTATTTTTCTTCTGTGAACCGCAGTATGTAATAGCTAGTCTACACTTCATAGTCCTGTCCACTGCTTTATATTGTCCAACCAGGACGTTCTTCTACGTTCTTGTCTTCTTTTTCCTTCAGTCTTCTCTTCTGTTATTAACTGCAGAAGCATATATTTGGTGTTCTATAGTGTACGTCCTAAGTGTGCAGCTTTTCTTCTTTTAAGCACTGTCAACATTTCTCGCTGCTTGTTGATTCATTCCCGTACTTCGGTGTTGGTTATCCTTGCAGTCCACGGTATTTTAAGCATTCTGCGATAAATCCACATTTGAAAAGCCTCTAACTTCTTCGTTGTTGTCATATTTAGTGTCCATCTTTCAGAGCCATATAGAAGCACGGCCCAGATGTAGCATTTTACAAATCAGACTCTAAGATTTAGGTCTAGATCTGTGTTTGTAAGAATATTCTTAAATTTTGTGTATGTGTTTCGGACGTTCTCTATGCGGTATTTTATTTTCAAGTCTGTTTGCCAGTCCACAAAGCTAGGTTCTGAAGTATTTAAACTTGTTGATACTCTATCACAGACCCTTGAAATTGTAGATTTGCATCTTTAAATGAGTCGGACTCTCTTGTGTCAATCATAAAATTAGTCTTTTTGATGTTAATATTCGTACCTAGAGTACTGCTGTAATCTTTTACTATGTTGACAAGTTGTTGAAGGTCATATAAATTATCAACTATCCATACCGTGTCATTAGCATAGTGAATGTTGTTGATACACACTTCGTTAACCTTTATGCCTTTTTCGACATCAAGTGCCTCCTGAAAAATACTCTCAGAGTATAAGTTAAATAACAGGGGTGACAGTATGCATCCTTGTCGGACTGCTGTACATATGGCTTATAAGACTAATGACTCTGTGATCTTCACATCTTCTCGCAATCCTCTTCTTTGGTGAGGGAATGAAAGTTGATAATAGCCATTTGGCAGGGTAATGACCAGTGTCGTTAATTTTGTCAGACAGTTTATGTAAGACTTTGATACCTTATTCATCAAGGAGTTTAATAAGTTTTATTGGAATTTCATCAGGTCCTGTGGCTTTATTAGTTTTTGATGCAGGTCCTGTGGCTTTATTAGTTTTTGATGGCTTTCTTGATTTCTTCTTTCATTATTGGAGGTCCTGTTAAATTTTTGTATCTAGAAGTGTCAACATTTGGCCTATCATCTGAAAAGAGGTTCTTAATGCAGTCTTCCCATATCTCTTTCTTCTCAATGGTATCTAAAACTATTTTGTTATTTTTGTTGGTTAATAAGGAGATGTTTTTTCTTCTATAAATCTCAGCAGTTTCTTTTAACTTTTTATGTAAGCTAAACCGTCAAGTGAAGTTTGCAAGATTTCAATTTCTTCACATTCATGTTATAGCCATTCATTTTTTGCTGCTCTAATCTCTGATCTAATGAGTTTCTGGCTATTATTGTACTTAGTTTGATCTAACTGGGCTTTATACCTTTGCTGTTCATCGTGCAATGAGAGAATTTCATCAGCCATCCATTTCTGTTTTCGATCTCTTGTTTTATATCCTATTTCTTTCAAGCAGTGGTTAACATAATGTTTTTCATCTCTTCCAGTACTCTGGTACTGTTTTCTTTGCCAGTCAGAGGTTTCATTGTCACTGTTTTATTGTTGATGTCCTTGCTGACTTAACTTCTTAGTTCAGGCAGTTTGAGTTTTTCATAATCTACACTCCTGGAAATTGAAATAAGAACACCGTGGATTCATTGTCCCAGGAAGGGGAAACTTTATTGACACATTCCTGGGGTCAGATACATCACATGATCACACTGACAGAACCACAGGCACATAGACACAGGCAACAGAGCATGCACAATGTCGGCACTAGTACAGTGTATATCCACCTTTCGCAGCAATGCAGGCTGCTATTCTCCCATGGAGACTATCGTAGAGATGCTGGATGTAGTCCTGTGGAACGGCTTGCCATGCCATTTCCACCTGGCGCCTCAGTTGGACCAGCGTTCGTGCTGGACGTGCAGACCGCGTGAGACGACGCTTCATCCAGTCCCAAACATGCTCAATGGGGGACAGATCCGGAGATCTTGCTGGCCAGGGTGGTTGACTTACACCTTCTAGAGCACATTGGGTGGCACGGGATACATGCGGATGTGCATTGTTCTGTTGGAACAGCAAGTTCCCTTGCCGGTCTAGGAATGGTAGAACGATGGGTTCGATGACGGTTTGGATGTACCATGCACTATTCAGTGTCCCCTCGACGATCACCAGAGGTGTATGGCCAGTGTAGGAGATCGCTCCCCACACCATGATGCCGGGTGTTGGCCCTGTGTGCCTCGGTCGTATGCAGTCCTGATTGTGGCGCTCACCTGCACGGCGCCAAACACGCATACGACCATCATTGGCACCAAGGCAGAAGCGACTCTCATCGCTGAAGACGACACGTCTCCATTCGTCCCTCCATTCACGCCTGTCGCGACACCACTGGAGGCGGGCTGCACGATGTTGGGGCGTGAGCGGCAGACGGCCTAACGGTGTGCGGGACCGTAGCCCAGCTTCATGGAGATGGTTGCGAATGGTCCTCGCCGATACCCCAGGAGCAACAGTGTCCCTAATTTGCTGGGAAGTAGCGGTGCGGTCCCCTACGGCACTGCGTAGGATCCTACGGTCTTGGCGTGCATCCGTGCGTTGCTGCAGTCCGGTCCCAGGTCGACGGGCACATGCACCTTCCGCCGACCACTGGCGACAACATCGATGTACTGTGGAGACCTCACGCCCCACGTGTTGAGCAATTCGGCGGTATGTCCACTCGGCCTCCCGCATGCCCACTATAGGCCTTCGCTCAAAGTCCGTCAACGGCACATACGGTTCACGTCCACGCTGTCGCGGCATGCTACCAGTGTTAAAGACTGCGATGGAGCTCCGTATGCCACGGCAAACTGGCTGACACTGACGGCGGCGGTGCACAAATGCTGCGCAGCTAGCACCATTCGACGGCCAACACCGCGGTTCCTGGTGTGTCCGCTGTGCCGTGCGTGTGATCATTGCTTGTACAGCCCTCTCGCAGTGTCCGGAGCAAGTATGGTGGGTCTGACACACCGGTGTCAATGTGTTCTTTTTTCCATTTCCAGGAGTGTAGCTTCCTTTGATGAGTTGTTTCTTTTTTGTGTTTTACAAGTTTTGTTTTTAGAGAAGCAACTAGTAGTGTATGGTCAGATAGAACATCTGCTCCAGGATAAGTGGATGCTAATTATAGTCTGTGTGGTTCCAGACTATATTGTCTGTTAGTAACTATTAACCTCAGTTACTACAATTCTCCTTCCTTTTGTGTGTGTGTGTGACCAAACGTGAGTGGACAACCCTTGCTACACATGGACTTTATGGCAACCAGTGGACAGGTCCGGCAATCAGGGTTGGGGGTGGTGGTGTGTGGGGGGGGGGGGGGGTGGATAGACATTGGAATCCACTGCAAAGGGGTACCGGCCCAGGCAGTGATGATGGAATTGGCGAGGAGGGACTCGGTGAGACTTTTTTTTGACCCCATTGGCACATTCTGTAAGAACTTAAAAAAATATGAGAGCCTCATCGGCTGAGAAGTTTTCAGTGTACTTGCTCATCTGCATCGTAAAAGTTCGAGCAAGGCATTCCGCCTTACTGTTCGACTGTAGGTTGATTGGAGGCACCCTGACATGGCGATGCTATTGTATATACTAAAGTCCTTGAACGATCACACCACGAACTGAGGGCCATTGTCTGAAACCCGAGTGCAAGACAAGCTCTATATGAAAAATATCTTTGACAGTCTTGTTTGCTTTCACAGATGGACAACAAGAAAAAGTATAAACTGCCAATAACTGGAAAGTGTCTAAAAATGACCAGTGAAATCAATGTGGATTCTTTCCGGAGGCAGTATAGGGGCTGCTTGATGACACAGGCACATGCGAAAGGCTGCTACATGGTGTTCCACCTCCTGATTGATGCCCAGCCAAAACACATGGTGGTGCACCAACAGTTTTACTCAAGAGATCCCCCAGTGTCCCTGATGAAATAAGCGGAGAACAACTCCCACCACAGAGCCACTGGAACCACAACAATAGGGTGGTAAATCCTTCCATCAATGCGAGAATAATGCCATCCAAGAGGGAGAGCTGACAGTGCAATGCATAAAAATTCCAAAGCAGGTGTGCGGGGTAGCCGTGCGGCCTGAGGCGTCTTCCCCGTGTCGGATGTTCGAGTCCTTCCTCGGGCATGGGGGTGTGTGTTGTCCTTAGCATAAGTTAATTTAATTAGTGTGTAAGCCTAGGGACCAATGACCTCAGCAGGTTGGTCCCATAGTCCTTGCCACAAATTTCCAATTTCAAAAGCAGGTCCGTTGCCTGGCCTGCTGCACGGTCAAGCCACCCATGTTGTGTTATGCATACGATGTATCAGAGCACTAAATCCACTGCCACAGCAATGTGGGAACTGGTGATGGGGAAGCCATCCACTGTGTTCCGTGCCTCTGTATCCAGTTGAAAACAAAGTAGTTCCTCTTGGACAAATGAAGGGTCAGGGCCCATGGGGAGCCAGAACAGAACATTTGTATTTGCATGTTACAATGTGGGACGGAAATGGTTCTCATAAAGTACCGGGACAAAGACAGAGCTCAGTGCTGAAAACAATGTGTGGCTTTTTCCGATAAGGGCACTGAAGGGCTAAATAGGAAAACCGCACACTTATAAAGGTCAGTAATTAAATAAGATTTTGCACCATATAAGAACACATGAATTTTTCAAAAGACACAGACAATAATGATACTTTTTTTCCACTTGAAAATAATTTTGCTGCTGAACCAAATTAGGTGTTTCAATGCAAAGGCAACAAACTCGGAGTCACCTGAATGGGGACTGCTCCCACCCCGTAGTGAGATGTGTGGGTGGCCGTGACGAGATACCTGCTGGGTCGAAATGTTGCAAGACAAGGAGTGGGGCAAAGACTAACCTTAAGCTGCACAAAAGCACACTCACAGACTGAAGTCCGAACAGAAGGAGCTTTTTTCTGGAACAACAGATAAACTTGTGATAGTACTCCACTTTGCTGAGGAATGCCCAAAGTTCTTGTAGATTAGACAGATGGAGCAAAGCCGTAATGACAGCAACATGTCGCTCCAAGGGGTGCACGCCCTGCCAGGAAATATCATTAACCAATTAAATAATGTAAGAATGGAAAAAGTGAGACTTAGTGATGTTACATTTGATGCCTGCAGCCTGTGGTACAGTTAACAGAGAAAGGAGTTTACATAGGCAATCCTCAGATGTGGCACCTGTCGCAACAAGGTCAATGTAGTAAATGCAGTGAGGGATAAATGTTGTAAGCCACTCTAAAAACATATGACCATAAAAAGAGGGATAATTTTTTGGCTCATGTAGTGACATCCAAAAGGATATAATGAAAGTAATTTACTCTTGAACAAATTTAACAACTGAGGGCCACCCAGAGACCTGTGCATGGCTTTACAAAGACAGTATACAACAGGTGTCAATGGTGTAGTGCTATGTATGCATGGTGGATCGAGTGATGGCAATAAATGACTAGGTTGCCTCTGGCAGCAGCCTCACCTAGTCATAAATGCGCTGTTTGATTGTCGGCATACACCATGCTTGTAGTAGTGACACAACTTAAGTCTGCTGGAGCGATTGGTCTAGTAACTGGTTGGTTACTACAGAAAGTCGGACGAAATAGGTTCATAGAGGAAAAATCTTGATTGGACCGTTTACTGCTTATTGCAGGTACACACTTCATTGTACTATTGGATTGTCCCACTTTCCTGATATTGTGCGGGTGCTTGGGTGACAGGAGCTAATAGGATAAGTTTTGCAAATCATTACCCACTTCCCCCTCCTTCCATAGTAATTGTCAAGTTTTTGAGGTAGTGCTGTATTGATAAATGGCTAAAGGATATAAACAAGAACTGGAATGTACTGTTAGTGGTCATAGAAAGAAGGCTGTCACAACTGGATGACATAGCTTCTAGCAAATCTTTTGGGTATAAGGTCGAAGTCCACAACACTCGTCTGTTCCTAACATTTAACCCAGATCTCAGCTGGACATCTTTGATATAAGTTTTATCTTTGACAAGGATCATATCTGCTTATCAAGTGTCTCCAGCCACAACCATTTTTCTATCATTTGTATGACACACTTAGACGTCTGACTGATCAGTTGGCAAGACTCAGTGAAGGAGAAGTGCCTCTGAAGGTGTCCAATTCAGTTCTGGGTGAAACCTCAGGATCAGAAGACTTTTGTGGACCATGACCTAAGGTTTACGAGCAGTTCATAGTCAAGCACACATTTGAGAAGGGACAGAATGCGGAAGGGGATGAAGAGATATTAAAAAAAAAATATAATGTCACTATTAAGGCAGTTTTGAAGCTAGACTTACAAAAATTGATATTTGGTTTCTTACTCAGAAATAAAGAAATATGTTCCAGCATTTTTGAAAATTTAACCTGATGGGTGTGAAATAGTGGGTGAAAACTTTTTTTGAAAATATATCATTATTAAAGAACCACTTAACTATTTTTAAAACTACATCTATGAACATTATTATTTGACTTCTAAGTTACAAATAAGAAAATTCCTAAGGGGGGTGAAATAGGGGATGAGATTTTTTATGAAAATATTTTATTATGAAACAGTACTATGAAAAGTATAGTTGCTACTCACCATATAGTGGAGGTGTTGATTTGCAGATAGGTACAACAAAAAGACGGTAAGGAGGAGGCTGGGGATGGGGAGGGATAGCCAGGTTGGGGTTGGGGACATTGAAGAGCTGCTGGGGAATATGCAGGGATGAGTTGGAGAGAGGTTAGGGCAGCTAGGTGCAGTCGAGAGGTTAGATGGAGGGCAGGAAGAGGGGGTGGGGAGGGGGGGGGGTTAAGTGGAAAAGAAGAGAAGTAAAAAGACTGGGTGCATGGGTAGACTAGAGGGCTATGTAATGCTGGAATGGGAACAGGGAAGGAGGTAGATGAGACAGTGACTAATGAAGGTTGAGGCCAGGAGGGTTACGGGAACATAGGATATATTGCAGGGAGAGGTCCCATCTGCACAATTCAGAAAAGCTGGTGATGGTGGGAAGGAACCATATGACACAGGCTGTGAAGCAATCAGTGAAATGAAGAATGTCATGTGGGGTGGGTTGCTCAGCAACAGGGTGGTTCAGTTGTTTCTTGGACACAGTTTGTCGGTGGCCACTCATGCGGACAGGCACAGCTTGTTGGTTGTCATGCCCACATAGAATGGTTGCACAGTCCCAACACACATTTGCCTCTCTCATCATGTACTGCTGCTGCTTATAGTCTCACTTCAGTTGCTAGAGACTGTGTCCTTGGGCCGAAAGTTTTTTTTTGTGACAGTCTTTTTGTTGTGCCTATCTGCGACTCGGCATCTCTGCTATATGGTAACAACTATCCTTTTCATTATTTTATTATGAACGATAAATAGTTTAGACAAGAAGAGAATAGAAGCTTTCCAAATATGTTGCTACAGAAGAATGCTGAAGATAGATGGGTAGATCACATAACTAATGAGGCAGTATTGAATATAATTGGAGAGAAATTTGTGGCACAACTGGACTAGAAGAAGGGATCGGTTTGTAGGACATATTTTGAGGCTTCAAGGGATCACCAATTTAGTATTGGAGGGCAGCGTGGAGGGTAAACATCTTAAAGGGAGACCAAGAGATGAATACACTAAGCAGATTCAGAAGGATGTAGGTTGCAGCAGGTACTGGGAGATGAAGCAGCTTGCACAGGATAGATAGCATGGAGAGCTGCATCAAACCAGTCTCAGGACTGAAGACAACAACAACAACAACAACAACAAAAATTTTACTATTAAAGCATTTTTGAAGTTAAATCTCTGAACATTTAAATTTGGTTTCTCAGTTAGAAATATATAAAAAAAAGATTCAGTTTTTCGAAATTGAACCCCTAATGGGGTGAAGTATGGTCAGACTGATTCACTAACTCATCGCTGCCCAGCTCAAACCGCTAAGATAGAAACTTGAAGTTTGAAGAGGGTGTGAATCTTATACTGAAGGCATTGTTTAAGAAAAGATTGTCAGAAATTCTGCTCCTAAGGGGGTGAAATAAGGCATATTGCTATTAAAGGAATTTTGAAGCTAGAACTATGAAAACTGGTGTTAGGTTTCTCAGTCAGAAAATAAAAACTTTGTGTTCCAGCATTTTTGGAAATTCAATCGCTAAGGGGATAAAATACTGGGTGAAAGTTTTTTCACAACTAAATAATTACTAAACAACTACTAAAGAATTTTTAAGGCTACATCTATGACAATTGGAGTTGCTTTCTCAGTTAGAAATAAAAAAAAAAAAATAAAGAAAAACTGTTTCTGGAAATTTAACCGCTAAGGGAGCGGAATAGGGGATGAAAATTTTTAAGAAAATATTTTATATTAAAAACAAAGATTCCAAGACTTACCAAGCGGGAAAGCGCCGGCAGACAGGCACATGAACAAAACACACAAACACACACACAGAATTACGAGCTTTCGCAACTGGCAGTTGCTTCGTCAGGAAAGAGGGAAGGAGAGGGAAAAATGAAAGGATGTGGGTTTTAAGGGAGAGGGTAAGGAGTCATTCCAATCCCGGGAGCGGAAAGACTTCCCTTAGGGGAAAAAAAGGACAGGTGTACACTCGCGCACACACACACACACACACACACACATATCCATCCGCACATACACAGACACAAGCAGACATATTTAAAGGCCTTTAAATATGTCTGCTTGTGTCTGTGTATGTGCGGATGGATATGTGTGTGTGTGTGCGAGTGTACACCTGTCCTTTTTTTCCCCTAAGGGAAGTCTTTCCGCTCCTGGGATTGGAATGACTCCTTACCCTCTCCCTTAAAACCCACATCCTTTCATTTTTCCCTCTCCTTCCCTCTTTCCTGACGAAGCAACTGCCAGTTGCGAAAGCTCGTAATTCTGTGTGTGTGTTTGTGTGTTTTGTTCATGTGCCTGTCTGCCGGCGCTTTCCCGCTTGGTAAGTCTTGGAATCTTTGTTTTTAATATATTTTTCCCATGTGGAAGTTTCTTTCTGTTTTATTTACATCGTCATTAATAAGAAAATATTTTGTTATATTGGAAAATTTTAAAGCTAAATTTATGAAAAGTGATATTTTATTTCGCGGTGAGATATAAAGAAATATTTGTTAGGGAGTGTAAGTTGCTATGCGGTGAGATATAAAGAAATATTTGTTAGGGAGTGTAAGTTGCTACGGAAGTATTTCACAAGAAGGAAAAAGGCGTGATTAACAAAAACTTTCGACTCCTGCTACCAGAATTGCTTTTTGAGAAGAAATATATTTGGGAAAGACCATGCTTATATGGCCTTTATTTGTGTGAAAGGCTTGGAAGGTGCTGCAGTTTGTGAACAACATAAAAATGCAATTAAACAGAAACGAACAAAAAAATACCCGCTGGCATGTTAGCAAAGCAGCGGATGCTAGGTTAGTTTAATATATGTGATATTCATTTACATTTATAGCAGTCCTCACTGTCTAGATTCGCAAATATTAGATAGTTAATTGCTCCTTGTGTATCATATACTTTGCTTTATAGCATGCAACCATTTAAAAGAATAAAATGGCATCTATAAATGTTTTTCATGAGAGAAGACGAGAGCAAAGTGTACTATGTTAGATATTTCAACAAAGGCATTATTTAAGATTTACACACTGATGATAGGATGAGGTACTAAGGATCTTGGAAGTTACAACCACACTCTTCACTTCCAGTTAATTAGGGCATATATGAACCGTGTACCTAACATTCTCTGTTAATCTATGAAATGTAGGTGCAGTTATAACTGAATCGCCAGTGCTCAGTACTTGCAGCAGTAACGACAAGAAAGGAAAACTCAGTTAAAATAAATGAATATAAAATTGGGCTGGATTGAACTACAGTGGTTAGTTACATATGGAAAATGTTATTAAATTTATTAATGAAACAATGAAAATTAATGGTCACAAGCTGACTAAGAGAGCAAAATGTCTGTTAATACTGAGAAATGTACGTAAGAATACTTGGTTTTGTTTCAAGGCAGAAACAGCACAAAATTGGTAAGTATTGCTCTGGCATAAGTTGAAATGGATATGTCAAAGTGAGCAAATATATTTCAGTTAAGTAGCAACTAGTAGAAATTAATTAGTAATAATAATAATCAAGGAACAAAAAAATCTCATCAGTAGTAAACAATTGTGTAAATGCAATGTCTTGTGATGTCACGCACTATAATGCTTACTGTCTTAAATTTTAGTCAAAAAGTTGATGTTTATTCATCAGTGAATGCTATCATTTAGCTTAAAAATTATTGTAACCATACAGCAACTTTCAATAATCACTTTTAAAAGAATGGTAACAATTGTTTGTGATTTTATTGAATTATTGCTGTTCATTAGCAACTACTGCTAATCACTTTGGGCAGTTATTACTATCATTTCCCAAGATGTTAACGACGATTTCTGACTGCAGTTGCATGAAATTGAAAACTTACTTATCCATGAAAAATACCCAAAAAATATCTTTTACTAAATCTTGCTCTGTTAAGTACTGTCTTTCAAATTATTGCTTACTAGATTTGAGCACCTCTGTGAATTGTAGTCTTGCAAATATTGAAATATTATTTACCATATTTCTTTCATAAAACACGGCAGTTGTTTCTCAATCATCAGGAGTCTTTCAGATCATCAGTAGTGGATAGGATGGATTCTACTTAGGTATTTTGTCTTAGGTAAAACTGAAGGTTAACTCTTTCATGTAACTTGGTGTTACTGGAAACAAAATGATCTATGTTGCTGGTGAGCTGTGTACAAGACTGCCGAAGTAATTACCTGGATCTTACTTCAGGTTGAGATGTCGTCAGTGCAATGTAAGGCATTATTCATTGACGATGTGTAGCTCCATAATGAATGAAATTGGGCCCACAGTACTCTTCATGTTGCTCTGGATCCTCCTGCAGTAATTACACCGTGCCCATTTAGTGCCACATACTTCTAATTATTTGCTGAGCCATTACATACTTCAACACCACTGTGTTAGGCACATTTCTCAACAAAAATCCACTGCATGATCCCACTCGAGGGTCCCTCTCAACACTTTCCTACATTTTCCCCTGCACTTCATTGAACTACTGGCATGCCCAGTGACAATGCAACTGCTAATTCAGTATACTCTCTGACAATATCATATTGCCCTGGCAAAGTCAGAGTTTCTACTTACAGAAGCTTACAACTAACATTTATTTTACTTTACAATGAGGAAATATTATACACTTATTTATAAACTTTGGTTCATAAAAAAAGTACATCCAAAAGCAAAATTCCAAGGAAAAATTTTCGTGGCACACTGAGGTGTTGTGTTACAAAGTGGCATTTCATAATGATAATTAAGCTCATGAGTAAACAGCGCCAAACTGACATAGATATTACTTTCAAAGATAGATATGAAAGAGGAGTTGTTAGATCGGTAACATACTAACATATTTCTTTGTCAAAGTTGATATGTCAAATATTCAAGTCAAAGAAATTTGATGGTGTAATAGGGTACTTAGTCAAATCTCACTTGTCTTCAAAGAAGCAGTGTGAAATGTAACTGCTTGGAGCACTGGCATCGCTACAGCAATCTGCGGTCTCTGTAGTGTGTTTGTAAACATCATTTAAAAGTTGGCGTGTTCCTTCATATACAGGGTGGTCCATTGATAGTTACTGGGCCAAATATCTCAAGAAATAAGCATCAAACAAAAAAACTACAAAGAACGAAACTCGTCTAGCTTGAAGGGGGAAACCAGATGGTGCTACAGTTGGCCCGCTAGATGGCACTGCTATAGGTCAAACAGATATCAACTGCATTTTTTAAAAATAGGAACCTCCATTTTTTATTACATATTCATGTAGTACATAAACAAATATGAATGTTGGACCAATTTTTTCGCTTTGTGATAGATGACGCTGTAATAGTCACAAACATATAAGTGGTATCATGCAACATTCCGCCAGTGCGGGCGGTATTTGCTTAGTGATACATCACCGATGTTAAAATGGACCGCTTAACAACTGCGGAAAATATCGAGATCGTGTTGATGTATGGCTATTGTGATCAAAATGCCCAATGGGCGTGTGCTATGTATGCTGCTCAGTATCCTGGACATCATTGTCCAAGCGTACGGACCGTTCGCCGGATAGTTACGTTACTTAAGGAAACAGGAAGTGTTCAGCCACATGTGAAACGTCACCCACAATCTGCAACAAATGATGATGCCCCTAGTAGGTGTTTTAGCTGTTGTCGCGGCTAATCTGCACATCAGTAGCAGACAAATTGCATGAGAATCGGGAATCTAAAAAACGTTGGTGTTGAGAATGATACATCAACATCGATTGCACCTGTACCATATTTCTATGTGCCAGGAATTGCATGGCGATGACTTTGAATGTCGTGTACAGTTCTGCCACTGGGCACAAGAGAAATTACGAGACAATGACAGATTTTTTGCATGAGTTCTATTTAGCGACGAAGTGTCATTCACCAACAGCGGTAACGCAAACCAGCATAATATGCACTATTGGACAAAGGAAAATCCATGATGGCTGTGACAAGTGGAACATCCGAGACCTTGGCAGGTTAATGTATGGTGCGACATTATGGGAAAAGGGATAATTGGCCCCTATTATATCGATGGCAATCTAAATGGTGCAATGTATGCTGATTTCCTATGTAATGTTCTACCAATGATACTACAAGATGTTTCACTGCATGACAGAATGGCGATGTACTTCCAACAAGATGGATATCCGGCACAAAGCTTGTGTGCGGTTGAAGCGGTATTGAATAGCATATTTCATGACCGGTGGATTGGTCGTCGAAGCACCATACCATGACCCGCATGTTCACCAGATCTGATGTTCCCGGATTTATTTCTGTGGTGAAAGTTGAAGGATATTTTCTATTGAGATCCACCGGTAACACCTGACAGCATGCGTCACCGTATTGTCAATGCATGTGCGAACATTACGGAAGGCGAACTACTTGCTGTTGAGAGGAATGTCGTTACACGTATTGCCAAATGCATTGAGGTTGACGGACATAATTTTTGCTTTTATTGCGTTAATGTGGTATTTACAGGTAACCACGCTGTAACAGCATGCATTCCAGAAATGATGTATTGACAAAGGTACATGTATCACATTGGAACAACCAAAATAAAATGTTCAAACGTACCTACATTCTGTATTTTAATTTAAAAAACCTACCTGTTACCAACTGTTCATCTAAAATAGTGAGCCATATGTCTGACTATTACAGTGCTATCTATCACAAAGCGAAAAAAGTGGTCTAACTAAAACATTCATATTTCTTTACGTACTACACGAATATGTAATAAAAAATGGGGATTCCTATTTAAAATAACGCAGTTGATATCCGTTTCACCTATGGCAGCGCCATCTAGTGGGCCACCCGTAGCGCCATCTGGTTTCCCCCTTCAAGCTAGACAAGTTTCGTTCTTTGCAGTTTTTTGTTTGACGCTTATTTCTTGAAATATTTGGCCCGGCCATGATCAATGGATTCCAATCCTGGGAGTGGAAAGACTTACCTTAGGGGGAAAAAAGGATAGGTACACACACACACACACACACACATATATATATATATATATATATATATATATATATATATATATATATATATATATATATATATATATTTTTCCCATGTGGAAGTTTCTTATACTGTCAGAAAGTGCAAAATGGCAAAGAAGTACTGGCTGGCAGTGAAATAAAAATCTGTAGATGCTGCCAACTAAGGGAAGAGAGACGGTAGATATAGGGAATTAAAATGATCATCAAAACAGCCAAGACTCAGTAAGGGCATAAAATGCCAGAAGCCTTGCAGTAGACACATTTGCCTTGAGTAATCAGTTGAGACAAGAAAGTCAATCATATAAGAGGGATTAATATACGTAAATTGAGCTCACCTGCTGGATACACTGCAGGTCACTGTGCTCACATCACCAGAGTATTCAGCACTGTCATTGGCTACAGTAGGAACACATACATCCTCACATGTTGGATTCTGATGCCTATCACGGTACTTCAGCTTCTGATTTAATTCACCTTGTTCATCAATTTTTGATTTTTTTCTAGGTGAGATGATTTAAAAATGTAATCATTTATGCCCGTTATACATGGTTTTCCTTGGTTTTGCATTTAAGTCTGGAACGCATGAAAACGTAAAATAAGGGTTTCGACGGAGCATGAGGGGACCCTGGTATTTCCTTTGTGTAAATTTAAAGCCATTATAATGGTGAGTTGTGCTTGTATATAAACAAAATGGCAAGAAATGTGACTTTGCTTTAGCCATCACATTGGGCATAACACACAAGAACTGGCACATTTTATGTCTGCCATAGTTCTACTGTTTTTTTCTCTCTCTCTCTCTCTCTCTCACACACACCCACACACACACACACACACACACACACCTAATATGGCTGATTAAACTTACAGAAATAAAAGTAACTTATCTTCATTTTTATCATGAATAAATAAATTTGTTTAAAACCAGGTCCCATACATGTATATCATTTATTTTCTCGGTATTTTTTTACAAAAATCATGTTGATGCTTTACACAGTCGAAGCAGCTCCATGTTTATGACATTTGCCAGATATATGATGTTACAGAAAGGTTAGCTGTAGTGTAATGATAAAAATCAATAGACACTTTGTGGCTTAGGAAATAATGTGTAATTTTGCTTTTGTGTAGTCACTGTACAACATTCATCTCCTGTCGGATATAAAGACAGGTAGCACTGGAAACACTATTAAAATGGTGAATTAATGTAAATCAGATGAAAGAACATACATTGATCAAGCTTGGATTGTACATAATAGCTTTTCAGAATTGGTGGTTAAACTGCTGAGGTATGATGATAGGGGTATTCCTATGGATTTCTGTAGTTCTAGGAAATTATGTTTTACAGTGACATTTAGTGCATTGATTATTAGCACATAAACCAAAATATTAGGGATTTTCAATTACAAAGATTTCAGGACATGTTGAAAGTGTGTGCCATAGTATTCTAATATAAAAATTCATATATTACAGGCACTTGATGTAATACCACAGCTCAAAGCAACAATTCCACTCGAGAGAGCGCAAATGAGGTTGCGCATTGTAGCGTCTGGTAAAGAAGCTAGGAAATTAAGAGACAAAATTGCAAGCCTGAGTAGTAATGTAGAGAGTGAAGATTGGACTGATGGTCAATTAAATATGGTGAGTATTAGCATACATAAAGTTTCATATAGAGGGCTATGTTGGGTAAACTGTATGAGTAAGGTCTTCCAGCCCTCATTGCAGTGTTCTACTAATTGTTCAAGGAACTCTGCATACCTTCTAATAATGTCTCATTGTCCCCATTGTAGTTCTCCAAAAGTTTTTGAGACCGCTGTTGCAGCTACAAAAATTTGCTTCACACAAAAAAGGGAAACTATCACATTTAGTTGCGCAAATGAAACATACTTCCGTCTGACAATATAACACAATCAGCATAATGATCGTGAGGTCTGAAATGCTGTCTTCAACACCACAGATATTAAACGTGACTTCTGTCATTCTGTCCAATTCTTTTAAGATCAAATTAACATTTCCTGAGACAAGATTATAATTTATGTACTTTCACTTACATGAAGAGAATTAGCCCATTTGATCATGAGTGATACCTGTTTAGAACTAAACACATTCTGTCTCCAGCTTTCCTCTGTAGGGTGAAGTTTTGTGACCTCTTTGAGGATACCTATCATAGTGATCCACCTCATCGATTTTCTTTGTCAAATTAATTTAGAACGATATTGTTTTTCTTAAGTAAAACATTAAATATCACTGGACATCATGCTTCTTAGTGCCAATTCTGGTATGGGAGTTCCTTCGATCTGCTGTCACAGGACAGACTACCCTGCTGCAAAGCTCTCCCGCATGCTGAGTCTTAATGTGTATGACCACCCTCGTTTATGGAGCGGGTAACTTGACTCCAACTCGCACAGCTATATCACCAAACACAACTGTGTACATATGTCAAATGATGACCTACATTGTGGCATAAATGCCATACAAAGAATTTTAATGAAATAAACATTTGCTATAGCATCACTTGTTAGTGATTACTCCACGTTCAGCTAGGACTGAAAACCTTTTTCCAACAGTTACTGCAAATAAATTTAAAATATTTGTATAATTAACGTACAGTCTGAATTGTTGTTCAGGTTTGTTAGATTTACTCTTAAGTCAATACAGATGGGTACACTTGCTGTCAAGCAGCATGATACTGCTAGATGCTAGAAAGTACATTGAAATTAATGAAACTTGTTCAAATATGGTTATGTAATTTTTTTTTGCGGATAACAAATTCACACACACACACACACACACACAACGCATGAAGTTTGGCATCCGCGCGCAGTAGGTAGGAATGGTCAAACAATGAACATCAATGCAGTTCACTTCTCCCTACACAAGCCCACAACAGATTATTACAAATCACCCTGATCTGCTTTGGCAACAAAGTGACTGCGGAAATACATCTCCCTCGATGAACAGTTCAAACCACTCCTCCTGCTCAATTCTTTCCGAGTAAATTTGCTTACTGATTTTCCAGTCAAGTTAGCGCATGCATGTGTTTCTATTTAGTAACTGACAAGGTTTCAGACCTCATTTACATATGGTTTTGATATTGAACACAATTGTAGGAACAGAAGTGACTAAGGAAGATTGTGCAGCAGTCTCCAAATAGATGCTTTGATTTTACAGTTGAATGAGCTTTCTTGTCTTCATCACCTTAACATGTTTATCAATTCTACAAACGTAAGTGTCAGATAAAAAAAGATACAAATTTAACTAAAAATATCCAGAATGTGTTTTGGCTATAGAATAACAGCAACTGTACACACAGCCATTTATGGAGAAATGTGTTTTGTCACTTACTCCTTGCAACCAAAGATGCCAGATGATGTACCACATAAATTACTAAAATATGAAGCAAGATTTTATTTTGTAAGAAATAGAATACCAACTCCCTCTCTCTTTCACTGTTTGCTTGTCAAATTTTCCATGTATATTTGTTTTTCCTGAAAGGCAATTTCGATCTTGTTCACACTGCAGTGTTTATGCACTGTGTGCGACATGAAAATTGTTAATACTACTTTCAAGGATTGCCATTTTCCATAAAATAAGCAGACTATGCAGTTAACACATTGCAATATGTTCCAGATATGCCTCACAGACCCTGGACATTACCGGCAAATTGATGAAACTGTGAGGTCTGACACCAAGGGCCATGGTCTTCTTGAATTATTAAGCCTGAAGGAAGTGGCAGAAGGTGAAGAAATTCTGGAGTGACATTTTTATAAAAACAATTTAATATTTGTAACTTATTTACCAGTCCTATGTACACATTTGTATATACACTTTTACTAAATTATATTTTGAAGTGTTACAAATAAAACAACTTGAAACAATTATTTTTGATTAATGTAACAAGTGCCAACTCAAGAGCAAACAAAAAATATCAACAATTTCAGTATCTTATGCTGCTTGATTGGACTTTGGAAGTGTTCAGCCTTACTCATTTCTCCTGAATAGTATCAGCTTTTATTTTTGGTGTGCAGCTTTCTCTTTTGCAATTGGTTCAGGGCGTGGTATGTAGATGTTTTCACCTTTTTTGTCACATTTTGCTGCCAGTCTTGAAATTGTGAATAAAAAGTCAGACAACCTGTAACAACAAGAATAAGTGTACACTGCTAGCTAACTATAATTGGAATATTACACATTTTGAAACATCAGTTCTTCTACCAAAGTTTTAATATTTAATTAGTGTAGTGGATTCAGAGACAATAACTACAGGGTAGTCAGAATGGACTGTGCCATTGTTTACCAACAAGACATCTAACTTCACTGTTTATGACCTGACATATCTTTACTCTGTCAAGTGTGTTTTTAGCCACCTCGAGTTCTAGAATATATTTATTACAGTAAAATCTAGAGGTAACAATATTTTGTGGAAAGGTAGCTAATTTAAAACAGAATTAGTAATCTTTTATTAAAATATCTGCAATTGAACTGTATTTAATTGGTGGAAAAATTTCAACTTACTTACTAGTATCTCACCTGTTTAAATAAACTTGTGCTTCATTATGCAGCTCTCCTTTCCTAACAAGAGGCACAACACAACGTTCTGCTCTGCGGCATATAGTTCTTGCTACATGGAGTGATGCACATGCCTTGCCACCTCCCTAAAAAGTTAGCGGTACTATATTAAATAATTCAGATTTACAGAGTATTTTATAGCAATTTACATTACATATAATAAGAAGCAGCAAGTCTACAAAAGTCAAATGAAAATAATTTTGTTCTCGTGTTTTCAATATTTAACATGGCAAATACTGTATGTAACATGCAACTTTTGAATTATTTCCAGGGGAAAAAATCCACTGTTTATCATTTAGTGCAGCTAAAAGAGAGTGGGAATTACTTAGCCTCACTGATCAAAGTCTGGATGAAGGAAAAAGCCTACGAGTATACTGATTACTCTGAATGGAAAGATTGCTCCAGCTCCTAAATATCAGTAACTAAAAAACTGGAGCATGAAAGACAGTTTTGTCGGTTCACCCTGTAAATGCATTTCAGTGGAAACTTGTTATCTATCACTCTCTTTTTCCATGATGTAATGGGTTCAGTGTGGAGAATCACAGTGCACATCTGAACTATGTGACCAAGCTTACCCAGTTCAGTGTTGCTAACATTATTAGCTGTCAGTCACTTCATCATTCCAACTCAGATACTAAAAAATATTTTTGTTAAGTTTTGACATCTGCCCCCTTAAAAACAATGACATTTTTGTGTTTCATGCCAATAGAGAACCATGAATTTATGGTCCACAGAATTGAAGAGCCATTTCACTGACTAGCATTGGGGAGAGAGCAGTACAAGTCATATTGTTCTCAAAGTGAAAAAATTCTTATTGTCAATCTATATTATGAATATCAGTATTGAAATGTTTACATTATTAATGCGCTCTTATACCTTATTGAAATCATGTGCACAGCATGTGTGTTTGATAAATCTTAAAAGTGTTAGAAGTAGAGTCTACTGCTGATTACTCACTGGTATCACATAATTCTCAAGTGGTGGTAACTGTTTAGAGTATTCATCAATCCATTCTTCAAGATCTTTGGTGTGTCTGGAAGACAACCTGACGAGTTCAGAGCTGGAGCACTTAGAAATTGCAGTGCTGATATCCACGAGAATACACTGAATTCTGTTCAATTTGTCCACATACGAATGCTGGCCATCAATCGCAAATTCTCGAGCCAACCTACAAAAAAGTTTTTTCATTCACTATATTGCATCAAACTAACATTAACAGTGCTGTTTCTCATTTTGTGTCAGTAAGTGGAAGGGGGGAAGTAAAAGCAAGTTTACCCTATGTAGGATGAAAGTTCATCAGTTGCTCCAATTGCATCAAATATTGAGTCATCCTTTGGTTTCAATTCCCCTGAACCAGCATATGTCAGTCCTCCATCACCATTTTTGGTGTATATAGCTGCTGCCGTTTTACTCCTAAAACAGTGAAATAAGTGATGAATCAATTGACAGAACTACAAGAATAAGTATACTACAGTGTTTTGCCTTCAATGTGCCGTTGCAATAAAATACAGCATGGGAAAAGTTTCCTAGCAATTTAGAAGTATGCCTAATTATACAGCAATATTATAATTTACTTTTCGCTAGTAGCCAATGCCGCTGTGTAGAACGCCACTACAATTTTTTGAAACTGAATAGATAGTTTGCAACATGTTATATAATAATTGTTTGCTGACTTTTTTTTTGAGGGGTTAGAAATCTGATATTTGCTCTTAAATTTAAGATGACCAGGTCTCTGATGTTTGCCGACAATCAAAAACTTTAACCTATCTCAATAGAGGAGGGAAAAGGTAAAAGTCATCAAACGGCCCTATGAAAAGGCAAACAAGGCATTCCAATAATCAAATTTCAACTGTTCCTGTATTTGCCGTAATTTGCTGAATTAGTATTGTTGATGGTTTGTGTAATTTTGAGTAATTGTAAAACTACACAATCAAAGATCAGAAAATAAACTCATCATTTTATTAACAACCTTTAGTATGCTGTCTGCTTTCGTGTATGAACGTAGATGAGATGCAGAGTTGACAACGCAGAATTACGACAACAATGCCAATGTACAATGCATTCTCCAATGGGTTCAGGTTGGTACCAGTGAATGATGATCCAAAGTTATACAACTTGTCACTTTTGTCGATTCTTCTCTCACACCCACTGGGCTGAATGTCTTCTGAGAATGTGTGTTAGCAGCGACAGATCGATCCACTACTGTTGTTCACTTATCTTCAACCTCTCAACATCTACACCCCCCTCCCAAGAGACAACAAATAAGTTTTTTTCTGCAACTTATATTACTACACATATTCCGTAGTAAGGCAACACCGCATCATGAACAATATTTGGAATTTGCCTTCCTCAAAAACTTATGGTGGTGATGGAAGGAAGGAGAACTTTGGTGCTCACATATAGCTATTACTCAAAATAGTCATTGGATGTAACTATTCTATCCAACATACAACTAACTATCCTGTTTTACACCCACATTCTATGAGACACTGAGGAGGTTTGGAATTTAACCCAGAATACTGTGTCAGTCTGCTAACCCTGCCCTTGTTGAGCAAGTAATGGCAATAATTTATTTTACCACAAGGATTCAAAATGGTTGCATCAGAGTAAAGAGCAGCAAGGTAACACACAGACAAGCCACAAAAGAAAAGTACAAAGATTTACACACACAACAATGCTATAGTTGAAATGCTGTCATACCACAGAAAAAAAATTCATTAAATGGAACATTCTAGCCTTTTAATTACGTGTGTGTGTGTGTGTGTGTGTTTCTTCTTTGAGCCTGTATGGTTGTGTGTGTCATCCAATTTTCTTAAGTATGTTTTTACATTCTTTTTCCATTTATTGTTAGTATTGCAAGTGTGTGTTAATTTATGTGAATGACTGAGTTTTGTTTAAGCATGTGGAAGTTTAATTGTTCTCACTATTTCCATCAAGTTAGGTTTCTATTAGGTTTCTTTAACTTTGGTTAAGTGAGGTTTTTGACAATAGTTAGTGTAGCAGGTTTTGGTCTATCCATAATGTGGAGTTTATTCTACTTCCATAGGTGAAGGTTTCAGTACCATTTTTTTGGGAGCAAGTTGTTGTTTCTTGGTATCACTGAATTTATTATAGATGTAAGTAAAGTGAAGTTTTGATACCAGCTTTTGGAGCAAATTATTGTTTATGATTTCGTGGACTTTATCAAGGGAAGCTTTCCATATCAGCTTTTGGAGTGAGATGCTTTTTAATGGTGTCGTGTCCTTTCTTCGAGTTGTGTGGCTCTAATGAAATTTCTGATACCAATTTTGTGGATTTCGTGTAATGGTGGCTTACTAGATTTTTGAACAAGTATCTGTTTGGGTATGTATTTTATATCAGGTATGTCCTTTTTTTTCTCTCTGTGCAAACCCCCTACTCCCACAGCTGTTAGCTTCATGTATTTCTTTGAATTATTTTGGCACTATAGGAAAAGAGAAATTGCTAATTACCATAACAACAATACAATATGCAATAAGTTACAAACAAGTACAATTAAAAGACACATTTAAGCTTTTGGCCTCAGCCTTTGTAAAAAAAAAAAAAAAACATTGATTTACACAAGTAAGCACACTTTACACACACAAACCATCAGCTCTGGACGCTTGGGCCAGAATTGAATTATTTTGTTATATTTTGCATAATGGGATTGTATTTGACTGGTCCCAACCTGAATGTGTGACATCATGGTACTCCTATTGTATAAGGCCGAAATGGTGGTGTCCAATATCTTGATAAAATTTCAGGTCAGAGTTGATGGCTGGTAGTATATCGGATGTTTCAGTTACTCCAACATAGCTTATCAGTTTATTTATTTATCCATCTTTAAGCATTTACATGCAATCAATGTCATGAGTAATGTACAATTTACATATTAAGAAATATAACTACTGTGAAGTACCACACAAAGCTAAAGTATACATTTGATACATAAAGATATCCCACATAACTAAAGTGTGCATTTTAAAGAATGTGCATAATAAAAGAATACATTTCATACATAAGGATTTCTCCACACGTTTAACAGTTAAATGTGGAACTACAGAGACAAAAAAAACTTAGGAAGAGGTACAAACAGAGTTGCAAGTTGTTTTGTAAGTCAGGTCTATTTTTGAAGAGTTTTCAAATTATTTAACACTAAAAAGCTTTGTCTTTCAGCCATTTTTTAGTCTTACTTTTAAATATATTAAGAGAGACACAATGTGCCTGCACAGGTAATGTGTCGAAAAGCCTTATTCCCACGTATTCATAACTGTCTTGTGTTTTCTTGAGTCGAGTTGTTGGTATGTCTATCTTAAATGTTTGACGAGTGTTATGATATGAACGGACTGCCTAAGGTTGTAAGTGTTAAAGTTTTCTTTCATGTACAAAAGGCAGCTATATATAAAAAGAGAAGGGACTGTCATTATGAGTAATTCTTTGAAGTATGACCTACATGATATGTTATTTTTGGTAATCCCAGAGATGTTCCTGATGGCTTTCTCCTGCCAAATAAAAATTTTCCTGGACCATGGAGAATTACCCCATAGAAGAATACCATAGCTAATATGGCAATGAAAGAATGCATAATAGGAATTAATCAGCAGGCTTTCAGAAACACAGGTGTGTAATTTTTTCAGAAGATAGGTAACTCGTGAAAGCTTTCGAGGTATGTTGTCTATGTGACTCTGCCAGGTTAATTTCGTATCTAAGCATATGCCCAGAAGTTTGGTAGAAGTGTACTCAATAGCAGCATTGGATAAGTTGAAGGATATATTTACAGTATTTTCATAGTTAATAGCTAGCTCATTGGCTTCGAACCATATATTGGATAATCTGAGAAAATCTTTACTTTGCTCCTTCAGTTTATTTATGTCCTCCATCCACGACTGCGGGCAATGGGGACAAAGTGGGGGAGGATCGCCACTTAAAAAAATCGGGAGTCTAGTTAAAATTGCCTACTCCAACAATGAGGCGAAGAGGAAGAGGTCCAAGCACAGGGAAGAGGTTTTATGTCACACAATTTATTATCCTGAAGTGCAAACCAATGTGTGCGCGCCTTAAAAGAGCAACACAATGAGATAAAAGCTCTGTATATCAGCAAAGGGAACCAAGCGAACAGTGGGCTGGGGAAGAGAAACTGCAGCTTTTTTCACTACATCGGCTGCCTTATTTCCGTATATACCAACATACCCTGGGATCCAGAAATGCCACAGAGATGCCCCCAAGTGGAGCATGTGAAGGCAGTCCTGAAAGTGGTGGACCAGAGGGTGGATGGGATAAAGAGCTTTAAGGTTGGGAAGAGAGCTGAGCAAATGAGCATACAATACACTGTATCCGCTGATGGTGACGGATGTATTGGACAGCCTGGAGAACAGCATAAAGATCCACAGTAAAAACTGAACACTGGTTAGGAAGCCCAAAATCGAATAGAGGTGTTCAATAAGATAGGCACCCCCGACACCAAAGGTGGTCTTGGATCAGTCAGTGTAAATAAATGTGGCATTCTCCATTTGTGCGCATAGAGCAGCAAATGGCCGACGAGAAACTATTACTATCCTTGTGAAACAACAGTGGCCACTGATGGAAGCGGATTCCCGGTGGTAGTTGAGAGGAAGGGCTGCCTGCATACCCCAAATCCAAGGAGGCGTCGCAAAAAAGGGCATGGGTCAGATGAGCTGGCATGGAAGACAGGTGACTAGTGTAATGACTCAGAAGAACAGCTTGCCGATCGGACAGCGGAGGTTCAGCAGTCTCAGCGTAAAGGCTCTCCACGGGGCTAGTGTTAAGAGCTCCAGACGCTAAACGCAATCCATGGTGGTCGACAGTATCTAGATGCTGGAGAATAGACAGTGGTGCAGAGGAGTAAACTATGCTTTCATAGTCCAATTTCGAATGCACTAAGGTGCGACATTTGCGGAGGAGGCTCACTAGGTCCACTCCCCAGAAGGTAATGCTCAGAACACAGAGGGTGTTGAGGGACAGCGAGTCGAAAAATACAAAACATGGGAAGACCAGCAGAGTTTTCTGTGAAATAAAAGCCCCAAGAATTTGGTGACATCCTCAAATGGAAGGTCAATGGGTGCCAGATGCAGGGAAGGCATACTAAATACCGTACAATGCCAAAAATTTACACAAATGGACTTACTGGGAGAAAATAGGAAGCCACTTTTGATGTTCCATGAGAGGAGGTGATCGAGACATCCTTGAAGATGCCTTTCAAGAATGATGGCCCGTTGTGAGCTGTAGAAGATTGTAAAATCATCGACAAAGAGGGAGTTCAAAACATCGGGAAGGAGACAATCCATAATTGAATTTATGGCAATTGCAAACAGTGCAACACTTAGCATGGAGCCCTGGGGCATCCTGTTGTCTTGGGGGAAAGTACAGGATAGAGTAGCGTTCACCCACACCTTAAATGTGGGCTCTGTCATAAATTCATGGATGAAAAGGGGTAGCCGACCTCAAAAGCCCCAGGAGAACAGTGTGTGGAGGAAGCCTGTCCTCCAACAGGTATTGTATGCCCTCTCCAGATCAAAAAATATAGCTACCATTTCCATAGAAAATATTGTTCATGATATAACTCGAGAGAGCAACAAGATGGTCAACTGCGGATCAATGCTTTTGGAAACCGAATTGGGGATTTGTTAAAAGGTTTCGGGACTCAAGCCACGAGCCTAAGCAGCCATTTACCATATGCTCCAAAACCTTACATACACTACTTGTGAGAGAGATTGGGTGATAGCTAGAGGCGTGATGTTTGCCCTTTCCAGCTTTCGGAACAGGGATAGATTCCCGCCATCTTCTGAGAAAGGCACTGTCGGTCCAAATTCGATTATAAAGGCGAAGGAAGTATCTCATACTAGGGGATGATAAATGCAGCAACATTTGGACGTGGATGCCATCTGGTCCTTGGGCACAAGAGCGAGATGAAGAGAGTGCGTGTCAGAGTTCCCACATAGAAAAAACGGTATTAAAGCTTTTGTGATTTTGAGAGGAGAAAGCAAGAATGCACAATTCCTTTCTTCATGAGAAAGGTTGATGGGTAATTAGAAGAGCTCGAAATCTCAGCAAAGTACAGACCCAATGAGTTAGAAATTTCAAATGGGCTCACTAAGGTATCTTGCAAGACAGTTAGCCCAGAGATCATGGAAAAACTAGACGCGCTGGTTAACTGTCAAATTAGACTCCAAACTACAGAGGAGCTGGTAGAGAAATCCCAACTTGCCTTCTTGCTATTGCGTTTTGATGCGACGGCATGGCAGATACTTATGCTTATAGCAGATACAACTGGCCAACGTAGGATGATGGCAGAAAATGTAAAGAGCATGTCTCCACTCGTGTATTGCGTCACAGCACGCCTCGTTCCACCAAGGAACTGAGGGGCTTTGGGCCAAAGGGGATGCATTATGCTAGGAAATTGACAGTCATCAAACATTGTTAGAGAGAACAAAAGTGTCCAATCGGCTAGGGAAAATTTCCAGCATCTTGGGTGCATAGATGGCAGTTGTGGCTGTGATCGAAGGACACAGGGAAAATGGTCACTCAAGTGAGTATCAGCAAGAGTGGACCATTGGAAGCTCCGAGCAAACTGAACAGTACCGACCAAAAGGCCCAAATGAAAAAAGGTTGACACCAAGGCCGAAAAAAATGTACGTTCCCAGTGTTAAGGCAAACAAGATCTGCTTGGTGGAAAAGATCAATCAATAAGGAGCCTCTCACACAAGGACACGGAGATCCCCAAAGCAGATGGTGGTGGTGTTGAAGTCTCCAACCAGCAAATAGGGGGTGGGAGCTTACCAAGGAGATAAAGGAGGTCGGCTCTTGCCATTGGTGTGGGCAATGGAATGTATATGGTACAAAGAGTGAAGGTGGATCCAGAAAGGGAAAGATGTACAGCTTCGAAGGAACTGTGTAAGTGGATTGGATGATAACTGAGATTATCATGGAGTAGAATCATAAGTCCCCGTGTGCCGGAACGCCAGCTGCAGAGAGGAGATCAAACCGGACTGATTGGAAATGATCATGATGAGGTAGCTTTGCTTCCTGAAGACAAAAGATGACAGGGGAGTAGGATCATAAGAGGCAGAAGCCTGATCCATAGGTTGTTCAGGGGCAGTTCCTGCCCCAGGTGATCGGCTGGTTGATGCCCCGCCAGTGGTGTGTCTCAGTGACACAGAAGATGGCCGACGGGAGCTACTGCTGGGTGGCGCTGAAGAAGAGACATGGCGTGGTGAAGAAGGAGAGGAACTTTTTTCCTTATGAGTCTTCTTGGACGCAGGGCATCGAGATGGAGGAGTTGATGGTTAAGAGGTCTGGGTCCACAAAAAATCGTAAGACTCTTTCTTGGAAGTCCGGGTGTCCGATTTTGGGGCCCTAGATTTATGAAGGTTGAGCAAGTGATATTAGAGAGGTTGAATCGTTAATCTTTGGGCTGGCCGATCTGACCACCATGGCACTAAAGGTGAGATCCAAAGTCTGTGTGGCTACCTCCTTAGGTCAAGGAGAGGCGAGGACAGTGCTAAATTTATCTGCTGGGAACACAGTGGGCTTTCTGCTGGCAAATAACTTACAAGCAGCAAAGGTAGACACCTCTTCCTTTACTCGGACTTACTGAATAATTTGTTCATTTTTAAAAATAGGACAATCTCTAGAGAAAGAAGAGTGGTCACCCATACAGTTGATGCAACAAGGGGATGGAGGCATACAATCACCCTCATGGGCATCCCAGCCACAGGTAATTTTTTTGGCTGCACTGGAACATGATTGGCTGGTGTCATTAAACTTCTGACACCGATAGCAACATGTAGGGTTGGGGATGTAAGGGCAAACTGAAATTATCTCATATCCTGCTTAATGTTTGATGGAAGTTGAACTCTGTCAAACGTCAAGAAGAGAGTGCGAGTCGGTACCAATTCCTTTTCAACCCTTTTCATTACTCAATGTACAGCCGTTACTCCCTGATCAGACAGTTAATTTTGAATGTCCACACTTGGCAATCCGTCGAGTGACCTTGTATAAACCACCCTGACCAATAAGTTTGAAGTATAGCGTGCATCCACCCAGACAGAGAAGGTGTGTAACAGTGTAGTTCGAAGCAATTTGTGTGCCTGGAAGGCACTGTCTGTTTCCAACTATGGTACCCGAGTGCAGCGGAATTTGAATCCCCGCCAGACCTCGTGGACGTCGTAGACCCCTAGAGGTCTCTGCACCATCGTGCCGTAAACTGTGGTGGAGCGCGCCTCCTGGCCTGCATTTAGTGTGAGGGCACCACAGTGGAACACGTGGTTCCAGTGGCCAGCACCAGATAGAGTATTTAAGTGCCTGCCTCTCATTCAGCCAGCGAGTAATTGTTGCTCGAGTCTTGACACATCGCCTCGACAACAGACAGCGTGTTTACCGTTCTTTGTTTTCATTACTAGTGGACGTATTGGATTCATTTGGTTGACTGTCACTACGTTGCTTGTTGCGTGTTGTCTTTGTAAGGTCTCTATCCATCGTCTGTCATTGTTTTGTGTTTGTCTCTTCCGTACGTTTATTTGTTTGCAGGCCTCTCTGTTGGTCCCCCGCACTTTCTCGGCCACACCGCAACCGTTCCGGTTGCAGTTACAACACCAACAACAAGGTGCCATTTTACAACTGGGAACAAAACTTTACAGGACCTGTAATTGCGTCAACACCTTTCTGAATAATGAAAGGGTTGACTGTTGAGAAGTCTTGACCTTCGTCAGTCCGAGAAACTAATAAGCACTTTGGCACTGATGAAAGAATTGTCCATGACTGAGATTCATCTAGCTTTCTCTTTTGGGCAGTTGTAGAAGTAGATAGAACCATTGCAAAAGTATTCCCCATGATTACCAGCATCTCTGAGAAACAAACGAGGGACCAATCGACATGTTCGGAAGGTACCAGCTCGAGTAATCACATCTCCCTGGGCCTGGCCTTTACCTGGGGGTACATACCTATCCTACCTGTCTAACTGGGGCAGTATTACCCCACAACTGGCTATGTGTGGGTCAGCCTTCAGACACACTTGGGGAGGAAAGAAAGAAAAAGGAAGGAACAAAGAAATTATTTATTAAATAAATTGGACTAAGTGAGTTTTGAAAACACACAGTTCAGCAGTAAGGCCTTACGCTTCTACACACTTGCGTGTAAGTCCGTAATTCATTTTTGGGAAGTTCACATTCCATCTTTGATAACACAACCAAAGCAACAAAAATAGTTCATATGGGATGAAATAATTTAATTTTGAGGGCACAACAGCATCAACTCATAAAACATGGTACAACACTAAATAGCTTTTGGATAACGTGACAGTAATAAATACAGATGAGCTTAATGGGGGAAGACTGGGAATACCTGTTGGGTAACTCATTCAAAATTCATCTAGCAGAATGAGTAAGGCTTTTGTGTTACGGATGTCAAAGAAGAGGGGGCGAAGGGGAGAGATGACATACAGTAAGTTTTGGGTGTGCATACTGGCGAAAATGACAATTATGACATCTGTACAAAAATCAGTATTATTGCATTAGATTTTAGTCTAAGAAATAATACTACATATATCTAAGTTCTACAACAACAAACTCTACACAATTCTAGTGACAAATCTGGTTCTTAAGCCCAATTTACATGAGACAGACTGTGTCAACAGTGCAATAACTGGCAACAGGCTCCCAGTCTCAGAAAAGGTTTAAGATTTATTAGCTAGTTTTCATGTCAGGGTTAGGCCTAACACCTAGATCCAGTCATTTGTTTATGCATCTCACAATATGAAGCCTTAAATGCCAGCATTTTTAAATACTATGTGTTTTCTCTCTTACTGTCCACTGGTTAGATATTATCAATGGTACTGCTTTAGCCTATTAAATTTTGCTGGTTAAAAGCATTTGGCTGAATGGTGGTGTGTGTATAGTTTTCTGAATGAATGACATCAAGCTAATAATTTCAGTGTTCCAAACCCATTTCATTCCTTACAGTGCGTATGCATGAATGCTAAATTAAGTTTGGAGATTGGAAATAAAGGTGAAAATGAACTTGCAGACCAAATGCTGCAAATGGATCCACTATAAAAAGATTATTTTTTTCCAAATATATTTAGAACTTCACTACTGCTGTCATCTCACACAAAAATTAAGAACAGAGAGGGACCTTTCCCAGCAAAAATTGAGCTATTTTCGTTTCATTTCATAGGGACAATACACTTTTCATAAATAACTGGTGATATCTTACGCAAGGTACTTTTATTTTCAAATCTGTTATGGAATTTCATGTTTATGATATATAGCTAGGGTTCTCACTAACTACTTGACATTATAACCTCATCACAGCCACATTACGAAGTCAATAAAATGAGATGAATGATCTCAAATGTAAGTGAAATATAGAGTCAGTCACTGTTACGTGAACAAGTTATTCATTTACGTTTATTAAGAAAACTTGGTGAAACAAACACTTGCATCAGTGGATAACATCTGGCCGTATTATAAGTGTGACACGAGCGGAGTTCCGAACTTTCAACGTTTTCATTTTCTGTGTTCACACCCAACCGCAACGTCAAGAACGGTATACCTCACAACAGTTGAACGTATGTCATTCAGCTAATAATTACACCGCTGGAAAAAAATAAATCTGTATGCCTATTCAACAAACTCCTGTATGTTAATGCCTATCTGCAAAGCCCTTACTGAAAACAATTAGGCCTATTACAATGTTACTGGTTAATACAACCAAATTTATGCATTATGTATTTCCGCATTCTATAATGAATGGGTAGCTAATTCAAGTTAACAGATGCTTTCGTTACATTAAGTAAGAGATTTTTTTATTATTACCATTACTAAGCTCACAGCGGAAAACTGGATTTGCCGCTTGGCAAGCAAAAGTGGCACGCCATTTATTACAGGAATAGGATGACTGTTATTGTTAGTAACTAAACAATAACTTATTATGTGGATACTGATCTACTTGGGGAAGAAATTCACGAAGGTTTCGCAACGCAGAGCCAAACACTCAATTACCGAATTTGCGTTAATTGTTTGTAAACTATACTCCTATCAACAGGGTGTACCGTTGGAAAAAAAAACGTTACTGATAGAAGCCAACTTACTGGTTCCGTATAAGTGTGATAACTGGAGTTCTGCAAGTTGCGTACTTCAATAACAGTTTGTTTACAACTTCCATTTAGGCTGCGTATCCGTTTTCAACATGTGAATTCTTCGAGTACTCCTTCCATACATCGATGAATGGGAATATCGATTTTCAACGAAGTTTCTTGAATACAAAATGTTGCCAGCGATTGTGTAGTTATAAATGACGGACTTTATTTAAAACTGCATGATGATCAAAATATTGTTTGTGGCGTAACGATAGATAGATCAGTATATAATAATAGATTTCATTTCCAAAAACACATTTCCAGTGCTGGCTCATATTATAAGGACGAAGATCTTTTCATGTGGTTCCTGAGAATAAAACTATGAAATGCAGAAAAATATCACCGTCCCTTCATATTATACATTAAAATGTGAAGTGGTGTAACTGTTAACATATCAGACTCGCATTTGGGTCCAGATTCCGGCCATCGATATTTCTGTGATTACTCTGAATCGCTGAAGGCAATTGCTGAGGTTTAACCTTTGACAACAGAATCACTATCTATCCCTAATGCTCTATCTCACGGCCGGCCCAAACGCCTGTGCACAAATCAGATCTGCGAGAAAGATCGTTGCATGTGTACCAGAAATTTGTGCAGTTACGAGATGTGTCCATGCTGGAAGTTTGAGTAGGGGGTTCGATGAGTCGCTAAAGCCTGTCCACACTCAACAACCTGTCTGCACAGATATCTGTGCAGATGCTTTTGTATGCAATAAATCGTGGCAAAAATAGTGCGCTCACACAGCACAGTTTCAGTTCTTTATCTTTTGGGTTCAACCTACTGCTGGCCGCCATAGATCGGTCTTCCCGAGGCAAGCAGCTACTCTCTAGTATTTCACTTCAGGAAGCTAACTCATAATGTGCTTTGTGTTCACATGACTTCTTAAGCGACGGCAATTTACTCATACATCTACTTCATTAGTTGCAAGGTGAAACCGGTGAATGGCGAAATTATTTACGAATGTACATGGAAACATATAAATATCTATCTACCCCGTAATTCCTCAAATAACACGGCAAAATCATTGCATGAGGAGAGTATTTCGCTGCATGAATTGCTGATAGTGGCTTGTGATTCCTGGCAACAGGAAGAAGTTAGAAAGATTTAGAATTTTTGTCGGCAATATCCAAACAATCACTGAGCAAAATAATACCTGATAATAAAATGCTATATACAGTGTCCTGAATAAGGATTTGATGAAGATAAATGTAATATCTCAGTTACATAATATATCAAGTTACAAGTAATATTTTTACAATTCAATGAATTACAGATGTCGCTAATGACATATCTTTAACTTTTTTTTTGATTTTTCAGATTCCTGCCTGAAGTCTGCAAGCAAACTCTTGTAAGATTTTGCACCAAAATAAAAGTGCATTCTGAATTCTAGAAAGAGATTCAGTTGCTACTGAAAAACTTTTACATTTAATATTGCGTTAGTGAATTGTACAGCTCACATATAATTCTCTCTGTTTATGAAACACATATTCCAACAGGGAGTAAATGTATTGTTGATACAAAAGTACCAGATTCCCTATGTTCCTGAAGACACTGCTGTAATATGTTTGTTTATCAACTTAATGCAATACTCTGACTCCACTATTCTGTACAATAAATAGTTTTCTTTTTATCTACACTGTCAGAAAATATTATGGCATTTTGGAGCTGTAAATGAAGTATCTAGTTAGGCAAAATTTGCAACTATTTTTGGCGAAATTGGAATATCTTTTCTGGCCATAATTAGATGTATAAATTTATAAGAACCAGGTTGCATCCTTTTACCAGTATATCTTACAGTTGGCATCTGCTTTATTAAATGTTACTACTGTTCAGTTAATTTCTTTGAGGTAAGAAATAACAAAGGTATTTTACAACTGAGTTTGTAAAAGCTGCATATTTATTGATCAAAAGGAAAGACTGTATAAATCTCAGCATTGCATTCTGGGGAATTACATCTTCTATTCATAAATGTTATATTATAGTGAGATAAAATCTGCTCACAATTGACACTGTTTCTTGGAAATCACAACCAATCTAAAGAATGCATAGCAAACATTTCATTCTCTCGCTCAGTCCAAATGGCATGCAAAACGTTCGTAATATCAACTTTGGAACTTTCTATTACATATTTTCTAAATTTTTTTAAAATGGCTGTGCCCACTGAAACTGCATGTCATTGAAGACCATAAAAAGATCTCAATTTAAGCTTCTTTTTCACTATTTCTAAGATAAAATGTCTGAGCTATAGCCTGAAACCCCTTACAAACTGAATCTTTTTTGCAGCGTAGTCAGTTTGCTCTTTGCAAAAGACTGTATAAATCTAAAGAATGCATAACAAACATTTCATTCTCTCGCTCAGTCCAAATGGCACGCAAAACGTTCGTAATATCAACTTTGGAACTTTCTATTACATATTTTCTAAATTTTTTTAAAATGGCTGTGCCCACTGAAACTGCATGTCATTGAAGACCATAAAAAGATCTCAATTTAAGCTTCTTTTTCACTATTTCTAAGATAAAATGTCTGAGCTATAGCCTGAAACCCCTTACAAACTGAATCTTTTTTGCAGCGTAGTCAGTTTGCTCTTTGCAAAATTAGCATTCATGTCAAACACACAACCTCATACATCTTGTTCTAAAATATTTAGAGCGCACAAAATTTGCTGTGTGGTTTCTGAAAACTGTCGTTCATGTATAGTTTCCAAATTTGATTCTAGATTATCGAGTTTTGGTTAAAGTAGATGTGACTTCGGATACTTTGAGTACTCAAGTAAAGTTAGAAGCCCCATAAGCTGGCTTAGATGGTTGCCAATAATGACCATCAAAGTTTCATAACAAAAAGTTGTGTTTGTAGTACTTTCACTTACAAACACACATACAGCATCCTTAGCCATCTTGTGTTCATGAAATTTGTTTAACATTATTTGAGAACAGTTTATTGTATATGCTGATTATGCGAATTTCACAGAAGTAAGGAGTAACTTTCATTCTTGTGCATCTGGCAGTTGAAAAAGGACAATGAAAACATAACATCCTACTCTGCTGTAGTTTCATCACAAACGGTGTCTATCTTTCTTCCATTTATAGGTTCATTGATGCATTTCTTGTGGCCAGAAGAAATTCTTAGGATTTACACACAACAATCAAAGAATTTTTGCAACACTTTCAATTAGTCTAGAAGCTGCTTTGGGCAGCAAAGCTAGTTTAGGTCTGGTTTTAGTTTCAATTTATTCATTACAAAATCAGCTTGCAACGAAAAAAAAATTTTTAAATCATATCTAGCATTTAAAATTTTTATTTATTTTACACAAGACACATTAAGGCAAATAATTCCCATCATCAAGTGTGTTTTCTAACTGTATTGAAAAATCTTAAGTGTGATGTTTGCTATGTGTGAGCTATTGCAATGGCAAAGTGGCTGAAATGTAACACAAACACGAAAGTCTTATAATTAATGACGCGTCTTGTCTTATAGCTAGCGCCAAATGTGAGAATGATTGTACTCCTGAAATTTCGAAGGGAAATGTATAAGTGACGAGTTGCACATGAGTGTTTGCATAAGAGAATGTTGAACACTTTGTAACTACAATTACTTACTTATTTACCAGTGTACAAAAGGACAATGTTCAATATAATTTTTGCATGGTTACATTATGCTAAAATTTGGCCATGACAAGCTGACGATTTTTAGTGGTACTGCCTGTAGGACTAGTTGGATGACATTTATTTGTCTCTGAGCGCTGCCAATTTTGTAGTGTGTGACATGCCTGTTTTCATACAAATACAACACATGAGTAATGGTGCCAGCTGGAGGAAGGAATTGGTGCTATCTTTCTGTCACTATTCCTCTCCCATGGCAGTGATAATTAGGGATCCTATAGACAGAGGCTCTAAATATAGGTGCTCTAGTGTTAATGCAGGAGCAAGGCATGCCTCTGACTGTTCCTGACGTCTACTGTACCGTTCATCAATTTATTGTGCTCACATACCCTGAGACGCAAAACTCGTTGGATAGTAATATGCACATATACAGACGACAGTTGTATCAAGTACACAAGGTATAAAATGCAGAGCCGTCTTTTGTACTCAGATAATTGACATGAAAAGCTTTCCATTATGATAATGGCCACACGACGGAAATTAACAGAGTTTGAATGCAGAATGGAAGTTGGAGCTAGATGCTTGGGATATACCGTTTCGGAAATCAGTAGGGATTTCAGTGTTCCAGGACCCATAGTGGCAAGAGTTTGAAAAGAATACCAAACTTCAGGCATTACTCTCACCATGGACAATATGGTGGCTGACAGCTTTCACTTAACAAAAGAGAGCAACAGGGTTTGTGCAGAGCTGTAAGTGGTAACAGACAAGCAAAACTGAATGAAATAACAGCACAAAATCAATGTGGGAAATACAACGAACGTATCCGTTAGGACAATGCCACGAAATTTGGGGTTAATGGGCTATGGTAGCAGATGATCAATGCAAGTGTCTTTGCTAACACCATGACATCTCCTGCAGCACTTCTCCTGGGGTGATAACCGTATTGGTGGGACGCTAGAAGACTGGGAAATCATAACCTGATCAGATGAGTCCCGATTTCAGTTGGTAAGAGGTGATAGTAGGGTTTGGGTGTGGTGGAGACCCCACGAAGCCATGGACTCATGTTGTCATCAAGGCACTTAGTTAGCTGCTGGTGACTCCATCATGGTGTGAGCTGTGATTACTTGAAATGGGCTGGATGTTCTCGTCCAACTGAAAGTATTATTGACTGGAAATGGTTATATTCAGCTACCTGGAGGCCATTTGCAGCCATTCATAGACTACATATTCCCAAACAACAATGGAATTTTTTTGGATGACAATGGACCATGTCACCAGGCCACAGTTGTTCGCGATTGGTTTGATGATAATTCTGGACGATTCGAGTGAATGATTTGGCCAACCAGGTCGCCAAACATTAATCCGATTGAGTGCTGATGGGACATAATTGAGAGCTTTGTTAGTGCTTAAAATTCTGCACTGGCAACACTTTCGTAATTATGGATGGCTGTAGAGGCAGTATGGCTCATTATTTCTGCAGGTGACTTACAATGTTTTGTTGAGTCATGCCACGTCGAGTTGCTGCACTACACTGGGCAAAAGGCAGTCTCACACAATACGATGAGGTAACCCATGACTTTTGTCACTTCAGTGTACATTGCATCAGGCATCACACTTAAAACGTAATACAATAATAAAACACACTTAACACTGGGACTAGCATACCACATAAGACAAACGGAAAAAATTCAATTGGTAGCAGTAAACATTTCAACAAGTAAGAAAAACACTACTCCTGTTTCAAGTGTACAGGGTAGACACAGTAATTGTATGTCTAGAAAACACATTTTCTTGTGGACTGTGATACCAACTTTTCAAATTATTTTATCTATCTTACACGACGAATATCACTGCAGATTGTGACAAGTCTTGGAAAAAATGCGAAGTAGCACAGAAAACGTTATTTACGAAGTATAATACCATTGTATGAAACTGGTTTCTGAAGTTCTCATTTTTGTGGCACCTTATTTAAAAAGTGCCTTTGATTCATAATCAAAACGTCTTTGGTCCTGGGTTCGAATCCCACTGCAGCTTAAATTTTGATTAATAATCAGCATTGGTGGCCTAAGACTTCCAGCATAAGAAGTCACCCCTCATTCTGCCAATGGTCTTGTCAAAGGGGGCAGTGGAACAGACAAAGGTTCAGGGGTTCAGGGCACTCTCTTGTCCTGGGGTGGGAAACAGCTCCTAAAGGTGGAAGAATCAGCAATGATCAACAGCATGACGATGCTGAAGGCAATGGAAACCACTGCATTAAAGATACGTAACGTATATCCACAGGACATGTGGTCTGAATTGAAGAATTGTCTGAAATAGTCCCACCATTCGGATCTCGGGGAGGGGACTGCCAAGAGGGAGGTTACCATGAGAAAAAGATTGAATAATCAATCGAAGGATAACGTTCTACGAGTCGGAATGTGAAATGTCAGAAGCTTGAACGTGATAGGGAAACTAGAAAATCTGAAAAGGGAAATGCAAAGGCTCAAACTAAATATAGTAGGGGTCAGTGAAGTGAAGTGGAAAGAAGACAAGGATTTCTGGCCAGATGAGTATGGGGTAATATCAATAGCAGCAGAAAATGGTATAACTGGAGTAGGATTCGTTATGGATAGGAAGGTAGACCAGAGAGTATGTTACTGTGAACAGGTCAGTGATACAGTTGTTCTTATCAGAATCGGCAGCAAACCAACACCGACAACGATAGATCAGGTATATATGCTGATGTCGCAAGCTGAAAATGAAGAGATAGAGAAAGTGTATGAGGATATTGAAAGGGTAATACAGTACATAAAGGGAGATGAAAATCTAATAGTCATGGGAGACTAGACTGCAGTTGTAGGGGAAGGAGTAGAAGAAAAGGCTACAGGAGAATATGGGCTTGGGACAAGGAATCAGACAGGAAAAAGACTAACTGATTCTGTAACAATTTTCAACTAGTAATAGCGAATACTCTGTTCAAGAATCACAAGAGGAGGAGGTATACTTAGTACAGGCCGAGTAACACGGGAAGATTTCAGTTAGATTACATCATGGTCAGACAGAGATTCCGAAATCAGATACTGGATTGCAAGGTGTACCCAGGAGCATACATAGACTCAGATCACAATATAGTAGAGATGAAGAGTTGGCTGACTTTTAAGAGATTAGTGAAGAAGAATCAATATGCAAAGAAGTGGGATACGGAAGTACTAAGGAATGACTAGATACGGTTGAAGTCCTCTAAGGCTATGTATACAGTCATAAGGAATAGCTCAGTAGGCAGTACAGTTGAAGAGGAATGGGCATTTCTAAAACAGGCCATCACAGAAGTTGGAAAGGAAAAATGTAAGTACAAAGAAGGTAACTGTGAAGAAACCAGGAGTAACAGAAGGAATACTTCAATTGATCGGTGAAAGGAAGAAGTAAAAAAAATGTTCTGGGAGACTCAGGAATACAGAAATACAGACTCAGCGTGCAGAAAAGTCAGGAAAACCTCTGCTGACATTAAAAACTAGGGTGATAACATTAAGAGTGAAACAGGAATTCCACTGTTAAATGCAGAGGAGAGAGCGGATAGGTGGAAAGAATGCATTGAAAGCCTCTATGAGGGGCAAGAGTTGTCTGATGTAATAGAAGAAGAAACAGGAGTCGATTTGGAAAAGATAGGATCCAGTATCAGAATCAGAATTTAGAAGAGCTTTGGAGGACTTAGGGTCAAATAAGGCAGAAGGGATAGATAACATTCCACCAGAATTTCTAAAATCATTAGGATAAATGGCAATAAAACCACTATTCCTGTTGGTGTGTAAAATGTATGAGTCTGGCTACATACCATCTGACTTTCGGAAAAGCATTATCCACACAATTCCGAAGACGACAAGAGCTGACAAGTGCGAGAATTACCGCACAATCAGCTTAACAGCTTATTCATCCAAGTTGCTTAGAAGGTTAATTTACAGACGAATGGAAAAGAAAAGTGAGTATGCGCTAGGTGATGATCAGTTTGGCTTTAGGAAAGGTAAAGGCACGTGAGAGGCAATACTGACGTTGCGTTTGATAATGGAAGCAAGACTAAGGAAAAATCAAGACATATTCATGGGACTTGTCGACCTGGAAAAAGCTTAAAATGGTGCAAGATGTTCGAAATTCTGATAAAAGTAGGGGTAAGCTGTAGGAAGAGACAGGTCATATACAATATTTACTACAGCCAAGAGGGAATAATAAGAATGGACGACCAAGACCGAAGTGGTGGTATTGAAAAGGGTGTAAGACAAGGATATAGCCTTTCGCCCATATTGTTCAATCTGTACACTGAGGAAGCAATGAGGGACATAAAAGAAAGGTTCAGGAATGGAATTAAAATTCAAGGAGAAAGGATATCAGTGATACGATTCGCTGATGACATTGCTATCCTGAGTGAAAGTGAAGAAGAATTACATGATCTGTTGAACGTAATCGAGCGGTCTAATGAGTAATGAGTATGGATTGAGAGTAAATCGAAGAAAGACGTAGGTAACGAGAAGTAGTACAAATGAGATCAGCGAGAAACTTAACATCAGGATTGATGGTCACGAAGTAGATGACGTTAAGGAATTCTGCTATCTAGGCAGTAAAATAATCAATGATGGATGGAGCAAGGAGGACATCAAAAGCAGACTAACAATGGTGAAAAGGGAATTCATGTACAAGGGAAGTCTACTAATATCAAATATCGGTCTTAGTTTGAGAAAGAAATTTCTGAGAATGTACATCTGGAGTACAACATTGTATGGTAGTGAAATATGGAGTGTGGAAAAACCGGAACAGAAGAGAATCGAAGCATTCGTGATGTGGTGCTACAGACGAATGTTGAAAATTATGTGGACTGATAAGGTCTGCGTACAATCGGAGAGTAAAGAAATATGTGGAAAACACTGATAAGGAGAAGGGACAGGATGATAGGATATCTGTTAAGACATGAGGGAATGACTTCCATGGTACTAGAGGGAGAAACTGTAGAGGAAAACAGAGATTGGAATACATCCAGATAACAAATGAGGACGTAGGTTGCAAATGCTACTCTGACATGAAGAGGTTAGCACAGGAGAGGAATTCGTGGCGGGCCGCATCAAACCAGTCAGAAGACTGATGACCAAAAAATAAAAAATAAAATCCAAGACATATTAAATCAGTTACTGAGATTTAATATATGTCCGCAAAAAGTGGTAGTCTCACACACAAAATATGGGTATTGTTGTGACCTCTGCTGTTATCAGGATGATGGAGTGCGAGGTGCAAAGGAGCAGGCACGTCGGCGCTATGGGCGCTAAAGATACAACATAAGCGGAGCAGAAATTTATTCATCAAAATTTGCATACATCTATTCTCGTCTTTGTCAGCGCCCAGGCTGGCGGCAGTGTTGTGTTGCGGCCTCAAAAGTTGCTGATGCTGTCTCAGTGAGCGTTGCCAACAGTATGTAGCTCACATAAAGAAGGTGAAGAGCACAACCCTAGCACCAAGAGAGGCCAGGGATGTCAGTAACTGCTGTCAGGTACCAGTCAGGGGTAGCAGCAGTTAGTGGACATCCCGAATACTGTACAGTGCATCAAGCACCATCAGCTTGGCTCAGTTAGGCATAGGTAGAAAGATGTCTTCCCATCTGTGGTTGCAACATCGGCAGTTCATTGTCAGAGTCCGGTCGGCCAGATAGTCTTGGCGGCAGCAGTTATCTGGTGAATGGTAGCAGTGCATCAGAGACACAGCCTCGTAGCTAGTGCACTGCATTGTAAAGATTGAATTCAAAGGTTCAGAAGCCTGAGTACTAGCTTGAGGCAATGAAGTTACGTCGAGCCTGCGATGAGCGAATGTGGCCTATATTTATGGGATCACCAACGGTCTCCACCACACACTACTTCTCAAGAATGTTTCTTCTGCTCACTTGGGTTATGTTGCTGAGTAGATTAGATTAGATTAGTACTTGTTCCATAGGTCATGAATACGACACTTCGTAATTACATGACACCTAATATTTTTTGTGGGGGCTGGAGAAATTAACCACTTACTATATCCAAAAATTCATCTAATGAGTAAAAGGATTTGTCATTAGGAAATTCTTTTAATTTCTTTTTAAATGCTATATGGTTATCTGTCAGACTTTTGATGCTATTAGGTAAGTGACCAAAGACTTTTGTGACAGTATAATTTACCCCCTTCTGAGCCAAAGTTAGATTTAACCTTGAGTAGTGAAGATCATCCTTTCGCCTAGTGTTGTAGCCATGTACACTGCTATTACTTTTGAATTTGTTCGGGTTGTTAATAACAAATTTCATAAGTCAATATATATATGGTGAGGCTACAGTGAAGATCTCTAGCTCTTTAAATAAGTGTCTGCACGATGATCTTGGTTGAGCTCCAGCAATTATTCAGATTACACGCTTTTGTGCAATGAATACTCTTTTACTCAATGATAAGTTACCCCAGAATATGATGCCATACGAAAGCAGAGAATGAAAATAGGCGTGATAAGCTAATTTACTGAGATGTATATCGCCAGAATTTGCAATGACCCTAGTAGCATAAGTAGCTGAACTCAAACGTTTCAGCAAATCTTCAGTGTGGTTTCTCCAGTTCAACCCCTCATCAATGCATACACCTAGAAATTTTGAATATTCTACCTTAGCAACCGATTTCTGATCGAAGTCTATATTTATTAATTGGGTCATTCCATTTACTGTGTGGAACTATATGTACTGTGTTTTGTCAAAGTTTAATGAGAGCACATTTGCACAGAGCCACTTAATGATTTTCTGAAAAACATCGTTTACAATTTCACCAGTTAATTCTTGTCTGTTGGGTGTGATAGCTATACTTGTATCATTGTTTACATTTCAGGCTTCTCACTCGCTTAGATTTTGTTGCTGAGATTACAATTCAACCTCTCACATGTGCGAGGTGAGGCAGTCTGTTCTGGGTTTGCCCCATTTTCCGCAATGTCTGCTTTATACCTGTTCGTCGTTTTGATTGCGACATGGGGCATTAGCCCAGCTTGGTGCTGGCTAAAGAGGACTTCGACGAAATTCTACATTTGTCTATAATACGTTTCTGCTGTGTAACATTCCCCTCTTCTTTTTTAAAAAAAACTCTTCCCGAATTTTTCCTACTTAGTCTCTGAAACAATCGCATTAAATGAATGTTGCATACGTGATTTCTGTTATTTACACCTTTGAAAGTCTTGTTCACAAATGTTGTCCGTTGAGTCCTTATTTCCTAATACAAGTTTGTAATCTAAAACTATGTTACACATTTTTTATCTTTATTGCTACTGACAGGTGCGGCAGTGAAATGGGCGATTCTGTAAACTCCACCAGCGACACAAATTTGTTCACAGCGATAGAAAATAAATACAACATGAATTTACAATGCTTGCAATATAAAATGCCCATCACTAGAAAATGATATCACTTATATGGCCACCATTTTCCTACATACACGTTACAGATCTTTTGTAGACGTTAGTCATCACATCTTACAGGTCTGTCACTGAAATTCGTTTAGCTTCCTCCCAAACTCGATACTTCAGTTGCTGGATTGTCACTCCAGTGAAGATCTGAGGTTTCAACTGATTATCAACAGAAAAATTACAATCTAAAAGAAAGGGAATCTTCAAGGCCAGGAAATGACCACGTTTCTTGGAGATGAGATTGCCTGGAAAGATGTTCTGTGGCGTATTTATGGAATACCGCAAGGTATGACATGTGGCCCCATCTTGTTGGGTGAATGAGTTTCCAATTACAGGAAGATCAGCATTGCTGCAATCATCTTTTAAAAAAAAAGGCCTTGTGGTTCCAAACGATGAGAGCCGCACTGCACTACCATTTTCTTACTGTGAAGTGGCGTTTCAAGTAGTATTTCAGGATTTTCACGTCATCAGTATATCCTCGTCATTACTCACGATCAGATTGTTGTTCGGGTTTGGCTGTCGTTTGTGAGTTCCATGAATACCTTGCGAGAGCATAGTCGCTTTGGGAGGTCATTCGCGTTCAGATTTTTCACTACCTGCATCCTGTATTGGTGATATTGCAGATCCTTGTGCAGTATTCACCACACATTGCGATCCATTCTGTCAAGTTGCAGCACATGCCGACACGTGAACACCTGCCAGGGACTTTGGTTGAAGGCTTCTTCCACTGCTGCAATATTCCCTGATGTGTACACAAGGTTTTGCACTTCCACCCCTCTTTTAGACCCTATCACTGGTTTGCTTAAAGTTCTGTATCCACACTTTGATAGCATGTGCCGATGGGACTGGGGCACGACTTGAAAAATTGTAATGAGCACAAAATAACTGCTGTGGAGCCACACAGATGTCGTTTTTGTAAAATGCCTGCATGGCAGTAGCACGTTGTCTACTGGTCCACAACCCCATTGTAACTGATCTTGAATACAAAGGTAAATGGCAAAGATTTGTTGTCTAGATGGCACCACCCCCATTTTCTCATTCCTGAAGCAATGTGCTATGTTGGCGATTGAGGTGGATGAATGGTTTCATATATCAAGGAAAAGTAGAAAGCACACTGTTTGTACAACCCTGACAGCACAGGAAGTGGAAATGGTTATTGGCCACGAAGTTATGCCATTGTCTATCTTGATGGTCCTGATCGTGCTGGAACATTTGTTCTGATGTAATTCGTGCGTTTTGTATCAGCTCGTCTGGTGAGTGCAATAGGTCAGGATTTAAGGTGTTCTTGAGGAATGTTAGATTTTGTGTGAGTAATGCTTCTAACTGGTTTTCCAGTACATACAACATAGATTACGAAAACTGGATCGTGACCATACCTGTGTTAGTGAGAGATGACATGCCACTCTCTTACTTTAACTGCATTGTCGGTCAGATTAATATTCATATTTTAGGCCATGATCTCCGTATTCCCCAGTACCACATTTAGTATGTTTAGATTATGACTTTTTTACATGAGGAAATAGCGGGCAGAATGTTCATTTAATAGCATATGTAGCCTGTAAAGAACTTGTAACCGAGTTGCTGTATTGGAGGAAGTGGAGAACAGGGAGAAAGATGGATTGCAGGCCATAAATGTTGTGTCCAGTGACCTGGCTGTGCAAGTGATTAAGGGAAACAGTCCTCTGTGAATTGTACTGGCAGAGGGACTTTGGTCTATGGCACTCTTCCCATTTAGGATTGGAGCAGAAGGGTGCTGGTTCATACAACATTTTACCTGTCCCAGGCGACAGACAGTCGCGAAGGCAGCCAGTTTGCAGAAAATGGGAGGAGGAAGCCATTTAAGAGAGACTGCTGCAATCTGAGCTTTTGTGCAAACGGTGGGACGGTCATAAAACTACGAGCATTCTCATCTTAGAGGCTGGGATGATACATACAGAGGCGCTGGCGCACTGTTTATTTGAGGCAAGATTGTAGCTTTAAGTGGGCCACGACTGTAACTTTCCTGACGTCAGGAAGGTAAAAAAAAATGGTTCAAATGGCTCTGAGCACTATGCGACTTAACTTCTGAGGTCATCAGTCGCCTAGAACTTAGAACTAATTAAACCTAACTAACCTAAGGACATCACACACATCTATGCCCGAGGCAGGATTCGAATCTGCGACCGTAGCGGTCGCTTGGTTCCAGACTGTAGCGCCTAGAACCGCATGGCCATTCCGGCCGGCGACGTCAGAAAGTCGTCACGTTCTTTTAGTGAGCAGCAAAAACGTATGTTTCATGGCACGACTTGTCTGGGAAGCTCAACAGTCTTCTTTCAGAAATGAAAATGGTCGAGCTGGAAAGATTGGTTGTCTCAGTAAATGAGGGACTGAGGTCACGTCTAGGACGTTTTCTACCTAAACATGTCTGTGCTTGCCGTTAGAACGACGCCTTCCTAGTCTAAAATCTTCTTTTGTCATACTGGCTCGTCTGAGAGTACGCGAAGCAGAGGCTTGCCCCCCCCCCCCCCTCCCCCCTCCAACCTGGGAATTCTGGTGCTGTCTCTGGATTGGTTACCAGGAGAGCAGAACAGTCTAGAGGGGTCATTCAATGAGTAGAGGATTGTTTGATTGGTTTGTATAAGAAAGAGGAGAGTTTTTTCTGCCAATCTGGCTCCCCCACCAAGGCTTGGTGGAAAGTGATTGTGATTCTTCGCCTTCTCCATCTTCTTGTCCTCTACTGGTGGAGAACTTCAGGTCTTTCCCTAGTGGGTGAGGCTTGTGGTCTGCAACTTGTGGTGGATCAAGAGCCAGTGGCAGTTTCCAACTATACTAACAGTGGAACTGCATATCATCTTGGACATATTGTGTGTCATGAGGGCGAACTTATTCATCCTGAGTTGGCTGTCTGACATTTGACAATTCCAGTACCCACCATCGTGCCTGTGAGCCAAAATGGTACGACTAGACCAGTGACTAGGTGCACCTCACACTAAAATCCACTGGGATTTCAGGGCTCTGATAGGGAAATTTCCCACTTGTAATAATCCATACGCCAGTCTGCATAGTTTACAAATTTAGACCAGTGACTAGGTGCACCTCACACTAAAATCCACTGGGATTTCAGGGCTCTGATAGGGAAATTTCCCACTTGTAATAATCCATACGCCAGTCTGCATAGTTTGCAAATTTTCATGAACACATCAGAACATTATAGCTGCCGCAGCACGCCGCACCTCACCCACAGCGTGCCGTTTTCTGCTGCTGCCTAAATCAAGGTGAAAGGATAAAGTATTGTTGCACCGAATAGGGTTGGTAAATGATATTCAAAGCTCCCTGTTCTCTGTGAACCACAATTTTTAGTGCACTTAGTCATAGTTGATTCCATTTGAATAGAATTGCGCCTCACAATGGATACACGTAAACAAAGTCATATTGCGTTGTAAGAGGATTTAATTCAGGGGAGAATTTGTATGGTTCCCATCCCAATAAATAAATCACCATCTCTCTTCTGGTATATGTCTATCATCTTTTTTGTAAGATTTATCAACTCGATTGTAGACATAAAAGGATGAATGAAAACTTGTCATTATTTTTGTAAACTTAAATACTCCACTGTTGTCATTCATACTCTTTCAACTATTCACTGTTATTATTTTATTGTGGCGATACATGTATATACCAGCAATTCAAAATTCAGTCGTATTATATTAGTTAATCTGGTTATTAATTTGATTTCTGAAAGCGACTGCAGACATAGGTAACAAAAGTGCCATGAGCAAATTCACTAATTTCATATTTAAAAAAATTAAGGATTTGGCTGACGATTTGGAGGTTACTGAGAAGACAATACTTTTCTTTATGTACATTTACATTTACATAAAATTTACTACCTTTTGCACATATTTTTATGATTTAAGCAAGCGACCACCTGAAATAGTAGCTGGGAGACGAAATTCTGCTCCTCTTATATCGCAAGTTGTACCATTTATTAATATGTAATCATCTTATGGTTCTACTTCGGTCATTCCCTTAGATTTTCCATTTTGGTAAAAGCTGATGACAAAAACTTCTGGTGTGCAAACTGAGTAAATTTAGTGTGGTCCCATTCTCTGGAAACACGGTTGTGAGGCTAGCACTTCTCGTTTCCACTCTGTTACTTTCTTTTTCCCTAATCACAACTGTACCTCACACACCTGTAAATTTGTCCATTTAGTTCAGAGAAGGCAGATTGTGATGCTGTCCCTTATACAGACTTGCTATTCCGGTAATGACATAAGGACATGAGCTTTCCTTTGTTGTGCAATTAATAATACTTACTGTGTTAATTTAAATCCTCTTGTTTACAGTAAGCCAATTTAGCGAATAAGGGTGAACGATATAACACTGGTATTTTGCTTTAATGCCTACTGTCAGAAAGTGAATGGATACATGCAATTTTGCTCTGCCTGAACTAATTTTAAATGATGTTGTATGGTAGAATAAGGTTAAGTTTCGCTCAGTTAGAGTTACTATATGTTGTAGTCCTGTGGGGAATTCTTTCTTTGCCCAGTGTAAACCAGTTAGGAACTGTGGTGGAGGCAACAGTGTGGAACTCAGATATCTGTGCACGGCACGATACACTGCTTCTAGTCTTATGTCATTCAAGCGATCTAACTATGCTTATTATGAATACTGACATAGGAAGGATGTGGGAGAGGAAGAAGACAATGCAACAGATGCAATTGATAGTAAGGGTGTAAGTCTGGAGCTTGAAAAGGAGCCCAGAATGCCATACTCATTCATAGGCGTTCTGGACGTCGAAGGAAACAAAAAAAGCAGAGTGATAGGGGTTAAGCTGGAGGAAGAGAAGATGGGTAAGATTAAAGAGCTGGTCGTCAGCAGAGAAGGAGGGCCAGAAACCATATTGGGTAAGAGGGAGGAAGCAGTGTTCAGTTAGGTGGTGATGGATACGGCAGGAGAGGATGGACTTGAAGATCTTACTGAACATAGTGTTGAGGCATGTGGAGTGATAGGAGAAGATATCTGAAGGGGGTTTGTTAGGTTTAAGGAACACCGGGATGCAGGAGGTTTCCCAGTCGAGAGGACGGTGTTGTACAGGGTGGCAAGGGCGACTAGGAAGAAGAGAGAGTATTCCTTGAGGTGGTGGTAGGTGATGCACTTGTGACCAGGGGCAGACTTGCATTTGAAGTGGAGGATAAGTTTAATGTCTTGTTGTGCAATAGGAGTGTTCAATTCCAAGTGCAGTAACTAGTCCAAGTGCTGGTTGCTGGGAGCAAGCCATGGGACAGTGGTATTGGTGTGATAACGGACATTGGGGAAGAGTGATTAATCAAAGTGAGGGTCATTGTGTATGGAGAAGACTTGGGAGAGGTGGGGAGAAAAATGGTTAGCTTTACTGAGGTTGTCAGGGAAGGGAATGTAGTATGGACGAGTGGGTAATGTGGGGTGGGATGGCTACTACTAAGGTGAGGGAAGGAGGACCAGTACTTTAAGGAGTTGACATGGAGGGTGGCATTGAGTCGTGCTCATGTATGGTGCCAGTCCTGTCGTTTCTACATTGTCTCAGACGATGTTTGTAATTGCCGGAGGTGGAGGAGTGCGTCCCGGTCACTAGGAGGAAGAAGGAATGGCAGAGCTGGCGAGATTCTCAGAGAAGGAGCACAGCTGGTAGAGGAAGGGTAGGACGGTGGGGGTGGATAGGTTTTATGGGAACGTGGGCAGCTTCCAATTCTTCAGTGTGTCGCTGTTTAAATAGTTCCAGCTTTGTACTGGTGGTAAAGTCCGGTATTTTCTCGAATGATGACGCTAGATATGTAAGGTTCCTGCATCGCTGAAGCAGGATAAGCAAAATAAAACGCCATATATGAGACGACATTGTCAACATAAATTTGTTTGCATAAAGAAAACTAACTGGGGCTGCATTTACATGTTGCACTATCAGACGGCATTACTTCAGTACTTGAGCCAAGCTCTTAACAGTATTTTGCAAAGTTGGGACAAAATTGGGTCTTGTCAGGATATTGGGACAAGAAGGTCCACTTTGGTGACAGTCCCAGTACATTGTGATGGATGGCAACCCTACACACACAACACTTGCTAAACAATGGAAGTGGAATGACCATTTGTGGTGACAGTTTGGGTAAGAGCGAACAATTTGAGCCTGATATTGAGAGCTATGATTGGAGGAAGGCAGCTCCAAAGGGTGCAGTGTCAACTATCACTTAGTTTCTTTGCTAGTCAGAAGTAAATCATCTTCTAGATTTTCATGAGTGAATTCTCAAATTCCATGTTATGGGTTGATTCTGGAACGAGTTAGGTTTACAAGCATAGAGATACAATAAACATATGTGTAATAACAAAAAATGAAGTGTAATCTGTTGAATAAGCTTAAAGGTTGAAGTAAAATTAATGATAAATATTTCAAGTAAACATGACAAAAATTGGTGAAAATAGCTTTTATTCACTGGTGCGAAAAAAATGTTTGTGCACTGTCCTTTTTAAATAAGTAAGAACGAATTATGATTAACACATTGACAACAGAAACTATTGTATCAGAATATAAATGCAAATGGTAACTCATACTTGCAAAAATAGTAATTATATTATCTGCAGGTACTTATCAAGAAAGTAAAAGGACTTTTCTGTAAGGTCTTTTCTTAACTTAGAAATGTAGGCAGAAAATAATGTGGACTTCGACATCTGAAGGAAGAGAACAGAAAATTTTTGTAGCTGAATAATGGATATCTATTTGTTCAAGACTTAGATGTTCTGTATCACTGTGTAAATCATTTTTAGATCTTGTATTGTAATCATAGAATGCACTATTAAATGTATAAAGGGAATGGTTGTTAGAGACAAATGTCATCAAACAAAATAAGTATTGAGATGTGATGATAAACATTGGGAGCAGATTTTTCCAAGAATGTCTTGGATGAACGCCGCTCATCATTCTAACTTTCTCATTTGAGCAATAAGAATGTTTTGCTAAATGATTTTATCTGTATGGGAAGTACATGATCTGTCACCATTTGTTGACTTAACAGAGAGTGACGTGCCACTGGTAAGTCTAGAGATTCTGTGCAGTGGTCGTAGATGCACAGGGGAACTCAGGTTCTACATCCACCTCCATACCAACGAGTCTGAGGTGCTGCTTCTCACTGAACCTGAATTCAAGCCAATGCGACAAGCTCCACACTGTAGGCAAATCTTCTATATCCCATGTACATGGGAAGAAAGCATAAAAGATAGGAGTCTGATAATTACCAGTCATTCAAACAAATATCAATTAATGGTACCCATTATGAAAATGACAGCAAAGGATAAGAAGGATCACCTTGTGCGCTCAGTGGGCTCCCCTCAAAATGTTAATGATATTACCGTAGCAATCATTTGTAAGAAGGATTCAAACAGTGACAAAATGTGACATACATTGGAATAAATGATACCAACTGTCTAAGCTCCAAGTACATACTTGCTTCATTCCAACAGCTGGCATAGAGATTTAAGATGACCACCATTTTTAGGAGAATATCGGCCGAATTCACTAGAGTTTTAGATTAGATGACTTTCCATCTCATTCAAGTAAGTCTAACTGTAGAAGATCGCAAAATTAGCCATAAAGAACCGTTCACCTAATCAAGACTGCTGTGATTCTAAAAATCGTAATGAATGACTCCCAAAGCTTTGGCAATTAAGTCCCAGAGTTTATTGCACCCCTACAAAGGGGTTGGAGGTCATACAATACGAGATGCAGAAGGCTGCTTACAAACCAAATTTGAGAGCAGGGAAATTTTTTGTGTAAATCAAAAAGTTTATGTGTAAAGGGTAAAGTAAATGAAGGTTCTATATATACACAAGAAACGTAAATCCACCTAGATAGAAATTTAAACTGCATACTGGAAGGTGTGGGCAAGAGTCAGTTTTCAGAGTTGGCATTAACGTATTATTGGATCTTTCTACTGACCACCTGACTCCAGATGTAACCAAAAATGTTACAGAAAATTTCAGCTCACTACCAGATAATTATATCCCCCAATCACATTGTTATCATTGGAAGACAATTGGATAATTAAACTATCAGTTGGCATAAATATAATTGTGCGAGTGACGGGCATCACAGTACAGAATGAAGTCCCATTACCTCTTACTGCATTTCCACATATTCATAGATGGTCACACTGTTCTAATGTGGTATCATGGCATAGGAAATCTTTGAGGTAGAGTGATTATTCTTTATTATTTATTCCAGAGTGTTTGCATTTATACTATCGTTTTCATAACAGAATATGATCTTCCTCCATGTACAAGGTGAAATTCTCTTCAATGCCGTTGTGGCAGAAAATGCATGACGAACAACATCCTTAAATTCGTCAACTCTCTTATAGTGTGTGGCAGTAACTTTCAGTTTAATGAACCTCTGTAATGCATGGTCGCAAGATAACAGATCAGAACTACAGGGTGACCACTCCAAAGCTGCAAGCAAATTTACAGAACCACGTCCAACCCATTTATCAGAAAATAACTCATTGAGACAGTCTCTAACGGCTATAGCATAATAGGTTGGTGCTCCATCCTGCTGGAAACATACACGACACAGCGGTCCCTGCTCTAGCAGATGTAGGATAAACCAATCATGTAAGATGGTGAGATCTGCAATATGATTCATGGCACTGTTAGAGAAATATGGAACTACCGCATGGGTTTCGACATTGCAGCCCAGATCATGACATTTGGTGGGTTGTATTCAAGTTCATTAAACTGTGGGTTTCATTACTCCAGAAGTAGATGTTTCTCTCTTTTGCGCTGCAGTATATTTCACACTCGTACATGAAAAATACGTTCCTCCTTGACAGAAGAGCTATAAAGATATCGAGCATTCGCCGACAACAATGATGATGTTTTTGCACATAATTAGCAGACAATTAGTCTAAGGTTTAAATGTCTTTAACTTCGAATCAATCTTCACATGTTTTTGTAATATCGAATGTGGAACTTAGTATTTCCTGTGACCGCCTATTAGTGAACTTTTTTGGCGAACGGTCGACAGATGATCCACACACGTTTCCAGTTGTGATGGTGGTCGTCCTGGACGGGGCTTCTCTTTTATGTAACCATTTTTCTCCCACCATAAAGTTGTTAGTTTTGGCGGGGAAGGTTTCTGAAACTCTACAATGGAATTGTACTGATTATCTCATTGATTTTCCTGTATGTGGTCAGTCGCGAGCCTATGTGCTTATTACGATCGGTCCCTGCCTGGTTTAAATGGACTCATCAGCTGTGATTTAGCTGTATATCAACACCTACAAAACAATAAAAAACAGCAGTTCACTAACCTCTCTGTAACACGTATGTGGTAATGGGACTTTGTGATAACTTTGTGTATCATGTGAAACAATATGTAATGCTTTCTTTAAAAACTACTTATAACGATAGTTAGGAAGCTCACTATAGATAAAAATGTAGCATATCTCATGGCCACAAAAGAACCTGACCTCTCTGAGGAGGTCTGCATTGAAACTGGTATGAGTGACCCTGAGGCAGTTGTAGCAATAGAGATTACTTGAATATGAAGGAAGACTATGGCATGTAGAAAGATTTGTATGTTCAGGAATTTGAATAAAGAGGCAATAGTCTCCTATCTCAAGGAGGAACTAGAAACATTTAGCTTCATGTGGGAGTGTCTAGACGTTATGTAACTCAAATTTGGAGATATACTTGACCAAGCACTGTATTGCAACGTACCTCGTATAACAATTCGTGATAGGATAAATCCTCTACATTACAAAGTCCCTGTACAGAGACTAATAAAGAAATAGCGAAACATATGGCTTCAGAGAGAGAGAGAGAGAGAGAGAGAGAGAGAGAGAGAGAGAGAGAGAGAGAGAATGAATGAAAGGTGTTTGGTTGTCAAAGGGGTAATGGACCGCAGTCTAATGAGCATGGCAGCAGAATCTTATCAAATATCACTCAGTTAATCCAAAGAATTGTTCGTCATGTGTATTGGTTGTCAGGGGCGCCAAAGTTGGTGTCCAGACACTGGTGGATGGCACATGAACTGAAACTGAGGATAACATAGTTAAAGGCAGAAATGCTAAACTCCGCTTCCAAGTATTCTTTAAAACGGATGGTGTAGGAATACCACTGCAAAGATATGTCTTCTTCCTCTTAGCCCTCTCTGGAACAGGTTCCGCTTTTTGGCTGAATACATGTTTTTTCTTACGACCTAATGCTTCCTGTGCTGTTAGACTTCTTGTTCTGAGATGTCCATTTGTGTCCAGCCACCGTAATTTAGGTCTTCCACGCTGTCTCTGGCCTTCAACACTGTGATGATGGGCTGAGCTGATAACTGCCATGGGCACAGCCTGTACGTTGTGTCCATACGAACGAAGTATCCATTCTTGTGGCGTCTAACTGTCTGGAGCCACTTCAGACACATTGAGGGAAAAAATAATTAATGTAGAGTAAGGAAATTTAGGGAATACATTTGTCTAGTTAACATATTTAAGAGATTAAAATCTAAAGATCACAGGTTAATGTAAGCGCGAGTTAAGCCGTTGCAAATGTGAAATTCTGGTACGTTAATAACCGGTGTAACAGTGAGAATGTCGAATGCAAGCATGGAAACGTGCATGCATTGTGTTGAACAGGTGTCAGATGTCAGCTAGTGGGATGGAGTTCCATGACTGTTGCATGTGGTCAGTCATACAGAGACAGTTAATGTCGGTTGTGAATGATACTGAGTTGTCATCCGATGATGTCCCTTATGTGTTCTATTGAAGACAGATCTGATGATCTAGCATGCAAAGGAACATGTCGACATTCTATAGAGCATGTTGAGTTGCAACAGCAGTAGGTGAGCGAGTGTTACGCTGTTGGGAAACACCCCCTTAATGCTGCTCATAAATAGCAGTGCAAGAGGTCGATTCACCAGATAGATGTACAAATTTGCAGTCAGGGTACGTGGGATAACCACGAGAGTGCTCCTGTTGTAATATGAAATTGCACCGCAGACCATAACTCCCGGTGTAGGCCAGTGTGTCTAGCATGCAGACATGTTAGTTGCAGGCCATCTACTGACCTCTTTCTAACGAACACACGGTCATCACTAACACTGAGGCAGAACCAGGTTTAGTCAGAAAACAAAGCAGACCTCCACTCTGTCCTTTAATGAAATCGCGTATGACGCCACTGAAATCACAAATGGCGGTGGTTCGGGGTCAGTGGAATGTACACTGCAGGGCATTTGGCGTGGAGATGTCCTGGAAATAACTGATTTGAGTGATTTTTAGGTCACTGTGGCTACACACGCTTCTCAAATTGCTGCTGCAGATGCATTATGATGCGCCAAAACCATACATTGGTCACAATGTTCTTCTCTCTCGACAGTGCCACGTGACCATCCGCAGAGTAATAGGGCAACAGGGCTATCACCCTACATTGTGGCTTACCTACATCAGGTGTAAGTGTACATTCAGGGGTAAACCTATTGTTCTCATTTGACTGACATGTCCTTTGCTATTTTTTTCCTAAGAGGATTAAGACCCCCTTGGAATAATCCATCCTTTTGATTGAAAAGTTATGACCCCCTGGGGATAATCCTTTCTTTTGATTGACAGGTCCTTAACCTATTGCTCCCCCACACCTCCCTCTCCTCCACCTGACCTTCCACCTCCTCCATCATCCTCTGGAAACTCCCATCGCTCGATGCAAGCACAATTTTGATATAAATTTCATTGACTAATTAATTAAATCGATCAATAAATTAAATTCACCTTCTGGGAAATCCTCCAGCCCTCCCCTTCCCGGAAATTGGAGGGAAAAGACTCAGTTTATCGGCCATTTGTTTGTATGGGACGTTGATTAAACAATTTAGACAAAATAGTTAACTTAACCATATTTTATAGAATTTGGTGGGAAGTCGATTGCAGTGTATAGAATAGTGTTTATACAACTTAGCCAGTGTGTGGAATATTGTTTATTTATACGATTTATGAGATACGAGACGGCGTTTGTAGCATAGTTTATTTATTTAATTAAAGAATTTGTTGGGAAACTGACTGCACTGTATGGAATACTGTTTATTTAAACAGTTTACAGGATACAAGATGTTGTATGGAATATAGTTTATTTTAAGAATTTGTCAGGAAATCAGTCACAGTATGGAATATTTAAACAACTGCGACACTTTTTTATTCTGATGGAAATGCGGGGTAGGCTTAGTTTATATTTGCTGCCGGAATCAGGGATGTTAAGAATCTTATTATTTATTTTCCGCACTTTTCGAAGCACACTGGTGTCTAAACACAGACGGGAAAATCATAACAATTACATATCTAAAAGTTCATGACATATTTAGAAACCCACCTTGACTTTCTGTAGATGGACAAATTACTAGAATCTCTGTGGCAAACTGTTTTGTACAAATCGAGAAACATACAACAGTCGTATTGCACTGATAGTTAAATTCTGCAGAAGTGTGCTGCAGGTCATGAATGGAATGAAGTGCGGTATAGTAGCCTCCGTTTGGGGTGCCTCTTGCGTGTCTCTATCGTCAGGGCACCACAACGATGGTCAATGTACTAACTATAGATCACGTTACTAAATACCATGGACCTCGAAAGACACCAGGTCACTTCCTGATTGTCTGTGTGAACCAACGTCCCGAAACATGCAGTTGGATGTATGCATCTCTCCTCAGAATACAGTGTTCCTATTTGCTATTGCTGGAGACGAAGGGAGAGCTGATACAATTTCGATATTAAAAATAGAGTGAAATAAATCATTTGCACCACCCTTTTAAATTAAATGTTTAACAATTTCCAGGGGTCAAATAGATCGCTTAAAACACTCACGTCCACCTTAGATAACCCTTCTTTGTAACAAAACATATTTTCAACATTTGAGTATGACACACAAATTTAAGCAAATCAAGTAATTAAATTTCCGCCACAAATAGATTGCAGCATTAAATATATCCAAGGTCTTATACACAGCAACATTTGAGAGCACAAACATTTTCCTCCGCCAGAAAGTTCCACTAAACACATCGGATGAAAAAAACAAAAAATCCTAACGATTACACAAACTAACGATAGCGAGGCGTGAGGTGTTTGCCCCCATCCATACTGGCCAGGAGAAAGACCCACACCCAAACGCATGCACGCACACAATACAAGCATCGGAAACAGTAAATTGATCAATCGGGAATTTGATGTCGTGCTTGGGTTTTTAAAAGTACTGTAGAATTCCTAAATTGGTTCTCTCTGCTACATTCAGAAGGAGGGAGGAAGGTGCGTAATACAATAGAGAAAACAGCAAATACCACTGCAAGGCAGAGCCCACAGCAGTGTATTGAGAAGCACTAAACACGACAGACCTAAACCACAATCCAGTCCGTGGCAAAAAGTTGTCATCCCTAGATGTCAGAGATCGCTATCAATCCGGAATCTGACGTCGCAATCGCATTCTTTCAAGCACAATAGAATTACTGAATTGGTTCTCTCCCCCATATTCGAAGGAAGGAGGACGAGGAAGGTTCTAGTGCGTGATAAGATACAGACGACATCAAATACCATTGCAAGACAGAGTCCACTGCGATATATTGAGAACCACTAAACACGACGCACTTAAACCACGATCCAGTCTGTAGTTATGGTTATCATGACTAGATGTCGTAGACAGCTGAAAACACTTCCACATCCCACACGCTCCTGTTCTGAGGTCCACATGCAGTGCGCCCATGCCCCATGTATAGAGGTCTGCGCGGATAAGAAAAGTGCAATCCGCATCCGCACCGCATCCGCAAGTTCCTAATCCGCATCCGCATATATTTAAGTTTTGAGTGAGTGATTAATAGTAATGGACAGCAGTACTTAGAATTATCGTATGTAATGACATAGTTATTGTTAGGGTGCCATTTCTGCGACAACTTAACTAATTGTGACTTCTCAAATTACAGGAAATGCTCCATACCTACTCTAAAGCAGATCATTCCAAATAGGAAAGCATTGGCGCTCCGGAGCACACACTCGGATCTCGTGAGATTGGAAACGTTATTAAAAAAAATTCAATGTAATAGTATTAAATGATGAAAATACGTGTATAGAAACTATTACATTTCGCTGCTCTTGTGCCAAGGCAGCTGAAAATGACGATGGTTTTAAACTGTTACTAGCACATTACATCATTTACCGACAGTTTTTTGTACTCACTGCTTGTATGTGTCAAATTTTGCAGCCATTCATGTCAGCTGGTCATTATTTTATAGCATACACGTTCAGTCCTCGTCATTTCCAGGTGAAAATATTTACAATATTAGGCCTACACTGCAAAACGCTGGCGCACCTGTGAAAAACTTAAACTGCCAGCAATAACTGACATTGTCTGGAAGCGATAACTCGTCTTCCGAAGAGTGACTACAAAATCAGTGGTTATAGAAATTAGGAGTCCATTTAGCTTTAGCTAAAAATACGATTGAAATCTCGAACCTCACCTTTTGGTTGATTTATCGAATTAAGACCTAGCGATAAAGGAAATGTCTGTTTCATTCTCAACTAAACAAAGTTGTTCACACTTTAAAACATCCTCAACATTGGACTAAATTACTAAGACAAAATTTGCAGTAGATTTCGCAGTTAATACTTTCATTGTTGAAAAATATTTTTTTTCCGGAGTTTAATGGAATTGCAAACGATTTCAAGATGTCTATATAAAAACCACTGTCCCAAAACTCCAAACGTTAGGCACTGTTCCCTGTTAAGCAATATCGAGTTACAGTTAAAATGTTCAATTTTGTTACGAATTTCAACCCTCATCTTTACTAATTGGCTGGTAAATTAAAAGACACATTTTTATTTTGGATGATTTTAATATTTTGTAAGTTTTCAATGTGATCAGAATAATCTTTCACAGGCTATCGCAGTCACAGCTTGTTGGTGGTTGTGAGCCATAGTTTGAAGTCCCACTTGTAATTAATTACAAGGCCCGCCGTGCCACCGCTCCATCCGGGCTGTTTCACTGTTCACAAAGAGCGACAATGCTCAGGGGCTGCAAATGTTACTGTAGTTCACGCTAACATTTAGGTAGGCACTTATGAGATCATAATTCCCTACTTTAATAATATTGACGTGTTATCTGTTGGATGTTCTTGTTGCAAAGAGTAAAAACTTTAAATTGAGCTCTTTAATACGAAAATTACAACAAAACAAATTGCTTGTTAAATGTTTCCTTCTTTTACCTAATGCTATTTAAATGTTCTTGTAGGGAATAGTAAAAATTTTAACTTTACTATAAATATTACAACAAAAACTCATAGGCTTCAGATTAAGTACACTCCTGGAAATGGAAAAAAGAACACATTGACACCGGTGTGTCAGACCCACCATACTTGCTGCAGACACTGCAAGAGGGCTGTACAAGCAATGATCACACGCACGGAACAGCGGACACACCAGGAACCGCGGTGTTGGCCGTCGAATGGCGACGGCTGTGCAGCATTTGTGCACCGCCGCCGTCAGTGTCAGCCAGTTTGCCGTGGCATACGGAGCTCCATCGCAGTCTTTAACACTGGTTGCATGCCGCGACAGCGTGGACGTGAACCGTATGTGCAGTTGACGGACTTTGAGCGAGGGCGTATAGTGGGCATGCGGGAGGCCGGGTGGACGTACCGCCGAATTGCTCAACACGTGGGGCGTGAGGTCTCCACAGTACATCGATGTTGTCGCCAGTGGTCGGCGGAAGGTGCACGTGCCCGTCGACCTGGGACCGGACTGCAGCGACGCACGGATGCACGCCAAGACCGTAGGATCCTACACAGTGCCGTAGGGGATTGCACCGCCACTTCCCAGCAAATTAGGGACACTGTTGCTCCTGGGGTATCGGCGAGGACCATTCGCAACCGTCTCCATGAAGCTGGGCTACGGTCCCGCACACCGTTAGGCCGTCTTCCGCTCACACCCCAACATCGTGCAGCCCGCCTCCAGTGGTGTCGCGACAGGCGTGAATGGAGGGACGAATGGAGACGTGTCGTCTTCAGCGATGAGAGTCGCTTCTGCCTTGGTGCCAGTGATGGTCGTATGCGTGTTTGGCGCCGTGCAGGTGAACGCCACAATCAGGACTGCATACGACCGAGGCACACAGGGCCAACACCCGGCATCTTGGTGTGGGGAGCAATCTCCTACACTGGCCGTACACCTCTGGTGATCGTCGAGGGGACACTGAATAGTGCATGGTACATCCAAACCGTCATCGAACCCATCGTTCTACCATTCCTAGACCGGCAAGGGAACTTGCTGTTCCAACAGGACAATGCACGTCCGCATGTATCCCGTGCCACCCAACGTGCTCTAGAAGGTGTAAGTCAACTACCCTGGCCAGCAAGATCTCCGGATCTGTCCCCCATTGAGCATGTTTGGGACTGGATGAAGCGTCGTCTCACGCGGTCTGCACGTCCAGCACGAACGCTGGTCCAACTGAGGCGCCAGGTGGAAATGGCATGGCAAGCCGTTCCACAGGACTACATCCAGCATCTCTACGATCGTCTTCATGGGAGAATAGCAGCCTGCATTGCTGCGAAAGGTGGATATACACTGTACTAGTGCCGACATTGTGCATGCTCTGTTGCCTGTGTCTATGTGCCTGTGGTTCTGTCAGTGTGATCATGTGATGTATCTGACCCCAGGAATGTGTCAATAAAGTTTCCCCTTCCTGGGACAATGAATTCACAGTGTTCTTATTTCAATTTCCAGGAGTGTATTTTCATCTTCTGCTTGCTTCTGATTCAAATTCTGTAAAAGAAAGAATTAAATGAAAAAAATTGTAACTAACTCAGATAAGCCCAAAAAATACAGTGAAGTAAGAGAAGCTGTACAAGTACCTTTCACTTTGGAAGATTAATATGCAGGAACATGATGTCATCAGTCGTCTGTGGCTTCAAAGACTTGCGTAGGTCCAGCATTATTTGTCCCGCAGTAGAGAAGCTTCTCTCAGATGGCGCGCTGGGCGCTGGAATGCAGTGCACGAACTATGCGAGTATGGAAAGACGCGGATAGACGTTTTCGCGTCCATGCCACTAAGCTATCAGGTCGATGCCTTCCGAAAATTGGACTTTATCAGTCGTATATCTGAGAATTTCATCTGACGCAAATTCAAGATCTCTCGTCGATTCATCTTCTGAGGAATCTTCAAATTCATTAAAAAGTACGTCAGACTTTTTTTCAGGAATTCCAGATATTGTTTCCTCCTTATCTTTTAACGGTGGACAATTTCTCGCAACGTAATTTTTCGCTTCCTTTACAACTTCATCTATTTCGCCGCTGCTAAGAAATTTTAGGTTTTTATATTTTGGATTAAAAAACGATGCAAGTTTGTGGGTTACTGTTATGTCCCATTTGCTGATTAAAATAGATTTGGCTGTACTCTTTAAATCTGTCAGCAATGGGCTGTCGCCATCATTTTTTTCAAGGAAGGGGAAAAGTTTTAACTCCCACAGCACACATAAATAAAGCGTAGGTGTTTTGGAGGCTTCGAGGTCACAAGATGCTATTTTTAATGGTTATTATATCTTCCAACATCCTCTTGCCTGTAGAATCAATCAAATTATCTTGATTTTTCTCTGACAAAATTGACATAACTTCAAACCATTGTGAATTAATAGACTCAAACATATCCAATTTACTGTTCCATCGCGTGTCTGTATCTCCTTTCAATGACTTCTGAAGACCAGATCTTTTACAGGAAGTTGTGATAGCTCGACAGGAATTTATTAGTCGTTACACGTCACTCTTCTCGTCATTCGCGTCTCCTCGAGTCGTATGCTCCAGCACAGTATTATAAATGTGTGCTGATCACGAGATATTCTTGCATTGGCGGAGTGCTGCCACAATATTTGGACCTCTATCCGCAACGAACACGATGTTATTCACAGCAGTGAATAAATCGAACGACCGTAGTATCTTAATTAATTCAAGTTTAATGTTTTCTCCTGTTTTTTTTTTTTTTTTTTAATCTCCCTCTCAAAATTTCTGGTGCACAACACACGATCCTCAAGTTTCACTTCTTCATAATTAACATAATGTGCAGTCACTCCCATATACTTTATTTTACGGTACGAATCAGTCCATAAATCGACAGTTAGTGCTCCACCTATATCTCTGAATATATTCTTCACTTCTGCAGAGACAGTTTCACGCAGACGATCGGCCGTTTCCTTCAAATTTCTAGATATGGTGGTTGGATGAGGTAGCAGTTCCTTAGCACTCACTGCAGCGTACTTGGCCCCCACATCAATAAGAAACTGTGCCGTCTCGAGAGACCCAGATCCAAACGCAACTTCGAAGGGTAAAATGTCTTTACTGACAAGATTGATAAGTTTTTCTGTAGCGGCTGTCTTCAAATTTGGCGGAACTTCAGGAACTTTCTCGTCTCTCTTGGTATTTAAATAAGTAATTATGCTACTTTGTCCGGTCTCACACGAATATTTTAGCAAATTTAAAGTTCCACTTTTGTGTCCAGTGTAGGAATATACTTTTACATGAAAAACAAGCCACTATATTTTTTATCTTTTCGTTGCCATCAAATACGTATCCGAATTTTTTCCAAAGTGGCGATTTCAATTTGTTTTCCTTCAATAATGTAAAATCAACTTTTTTCACCTTACACTAAATTGTATCCATCGATATTGTGTTCATCTGAAGAAAGAACTCTCACTGATATTTGGTACGATGCACGTTGTCACTCGGTCACTACAAAGCGCTAACTGAAGGCAGCGGAAAATTGCAACAGGCACCTGTCTGGTAGACAGTGGGCAGGTTTGCCACCCAGAGAGCACTTCACAGGCCACACAAAAGACACTGTCGCGGAAACGGATTAGTCGCAGGTCTCTTGGATACAGACAGCTACGTCGGTCGTAGCCAGGGGCTGAGGACAACAGGCATCCGCTCTACCCGGGCCCTGCAAGATTCCTAGAACGTCAACAGACTTGAAGTTTTCAACTAACATTGCAACATACTTACTGGGCAGATGCCTTGCTCATTATGCGCAGATGACCCGCGGATATCCGCGCCGGTCGCGATTTTATCCGCCAAGTAACAAATACCGCGGATATCCTCGGCCATGTACACCGCCAGCGCCACGTAAAGAGGTGGGTGACAATTACTGCCATGGCTGCAGCCGCAGTCGTGGACGCACATGTGTGAGTGCAGCACCGCCGACCATGAAGGGCATCCGGGGATGATTAGAGTGGTAGGAATTCGGATTTTATCAATACCTCCAGCGCAAATTTGCGTTATTTTTAATCTTCTCTCACGTAACACATACACGTCTGCTTCTGTCGCACTCACACAGCATACTGGTCACTTCGCCAGCCCTCGCTGCCTTGGGCAAGATTAGACAGGTAGACGCTTTCTTTGTACCCATCACAGGCTGAGCTAATCCGGTACTTCCGGTTGCCAACTCCTCATGACCGCCCCTGCAGCCCGTCTCGGTGCACTGCAAAACAAGCAGCTGCAGCTTGGACATACACAGTAGTTCTAAACAATTTTACTCCGACACAGACCACCCAGTTTAAAAAACCTATTTTAGCCAATCCAAGGTAGCGCCTCGAATTTCTCACACGAAATGTAGATTCTTCCCGTTAACACCAGTTATTTTCGAAGATGAAAGAAATCGAACAATACATACGTTTTCAGATCGTTACAGTATCGTTACTTGTGAAAATCCTGTGTAGGATGATGGCATATGATATATTTCCTCTAAGTATTCTTTCATCAAGTAGAAAAATATCTTGTCTAGTCTGTCACGTCATGCATCACAGAACTAAAATATTAAACACATTTTTGGCTCATGAGGGAGTGCTGCGATCTACCACTGTTACAGGATGCCTCCTCACTTTCGGACTCTCTCTTAAGGCAAGAACACAGAGAAGTTATAAATATAAGGTTTGTAGTACATATCACTGTATAAATTCGGTAATACATCTGATTTTATTACGATGGTTGTCTCTCCCTGTGTAGGTGAGAGATTCAAATATCATTAAAAGATATTGCCACAACGAAAAAACGCCAAGTCAAAAATCATATCCTTGGTGCCCTAGTCATCACCTCCACCCACCAAGTGGTATGTCACTGTTATCAAATTGATAGGCTAACTGATTAAACTAGTCACGAGAGTCGTTTTGCATGGCGAGTAATTTTTCTTTTCCAGTAGTCAGATTACACTCACCATGTAGTTAAAATGGGAATTCCAGGAGGGGAGACAATCTTCTTTTCGTGCAACATTACTGAGAACCGACGTTTCAAGCTGAACATAGGAGGACTCTACTGCCAGCAACATATATTATGCGTAAGGACCGCCCTATTAAAATCACAATCACAGCCACTATGTTACCATCACCCTGCATAAAAAGCGGTCTTGTGACTGTACATTCCCGAGACCGCCGCTGCGAGCAATCGTGCACACTGACTACATTCCTGCCAAGTCTTTCTGCAGTATCCCAGAAGGAACATCCAGCTTCTTGTAGCCCTATTACACGACCTCGTTGAAACTAAGAGAGGTGTTGATGATGGCGTCTTTGTCGCCTACAGGAGTCTTGAATAATATCAACTCTCTGCATCCAATCTCAAAGGCACCTAGCGCTCACAACCGTTACAGCGTGTATTTAAAGCAAGTCTGATTTACAACACCATAGCGGCGCTACTAGCGCCACTCTTAAACGACTGCCACGAAATCTGAACAGACTCCATTGTTCAGGTGTAGAAATATGCCTACCAACTTTTGTTAATGTTGCACGACTCGTTCTTTGTGTTGCGATATTTTCTTCTCGTCATTGTAATTGTCAAATCATTGTATAGTTGATGTGTTCGAGCTGAGGAATGCCTGAAGATCTCAGTATCCACTTTTTGACGACATGTAGCGAGTGATCGACACTTCTAGGTGTGGGCTAGCACATAGTACCATATAATGCAAGTGGTCCCACCATCGTTCGGTATTTCTTTGATTTTAGGTGGATACACATCTTATCACAAGGAACATCAGTGACATCATTGAATTGGATACAGGTCGCTTTGACTTTTGCTCGCACATTCTCATTCACATAGTCATCACTCTGTAGTCGAGAACCTAGATATCGGAGTTTATCCACTTTGGTGAGGGGATCTCTACTAATTTGTTTACTACCAGTAGGTGAAATGGTTTTGAGTTTTTCAGACTTGTGCATGTTCAAACGGAGACCAAATGTTTGGAGACGATCAAATCATGTTTGGGCTTGACTTTCAAGATCCTTTCTAGAGCCCACCACAAGCATCGTATCACCAGTGTATAGCACTGACCATATTACACACTTCTGCAGATCGCATGCTGCGGATATCCACTACAAAAGAAAAGAGAAGCAGAGACAGAGCTGAGCCTTGACGAACGCTAGTTGCAACACAGAAGCTGTCATTCAGTCCTGTAGAGCATTGTACCTGGTTGCTGGTGTTGTTGTACATAATTTTTATCCAGTTTTGGCCCGCATCTCGTGGTCGTGCGGTAGCGTTCTCACTTCCCACGCCCGGGTTCGATTCCCAGCGGGGTCAGGGATTTTCTCTGCCTCATGATGGCTGGGTGTTGTGTGATGTCCTTAGGTTAGTTAGGTTTAAGTAGTTCTAAGTTCTAGGGGACTGATGACCATAGCTATTAAGTCCCATAGTGCTCAGAGCCATTTGAACCATTTTTTATCCAGTATGTGTGCGTTACAAATCACCTGACGTGGCACTCGACCAAATGCCTCAAGGTCAAGGAAGGAATGATATAAAAACCTCATTTTCTCATGGAAATTCTACATCATGTCATGTGCGGCAACAATTGCATCTATTATCCCACATCGCTTCACAAACCCACATTGATTTGTTGAGAGCTGGACTATGTTGTGCAGCCTGTTGTCAGGCATACATTTGAATATATTTGTGTTGTGGAAGAGGAGTCAGATTGAACAGTAGTTGATTCATTCAGCGGGGTCACCCTTGCCTTACTACTGTGGTGCTAGATGACCAATCTGTGGGTGAATGACTGCAATGAATGTTCACTTTTTCATTAAATCCCTCAATTTTCAATACGTCTACACTAAGGTCATTTAGTCCTGTAGGCAGGTCTGACTTCATATACATTGACATGAATACTCTGCAAACCACTGTGTAGTGCATGATAGAGTAAACATGCCCTTGTTTTTCCCCCATTTCATTCATGTTTGCAATGTTTGGAGAATGATTGTTTAAATGATGTGCTGCAGTTAATCTTTTGAGGGTCAGTTAATAAATAATGCCTCCTATTTTTTATTTTCAAGAACTTTAAATGCAAATACCTAGGTTGGAAACTACAAAATTGATGATTAATTTTTGACTTTTCAGTATAATCCCCATCATTCCACAGTTTTGGTCCATCTTTTAACAAGGGTATGGATTCCAGTATGGTAAAATGCAGAGTGCTGCTTCTGAAGCCATTGATGCACAGAGGTTTCCATGGCCTCCTCATCTTCAGAGTGACTCCACAATGAGCTTCTTTTAGCCCCTGAAGAAATGGAATTCTGATGGTGCTCAGCCAGAGCTATATGGGGGATGAGGCATGACTTCCCACTCAGTTCTCAGAAAATCTGCAGTGGAGTGATGACTGGAGTATGGTCTCACATTGTCATGCTAAAGAAAAAGATCTGCCTTAGCTTTTGTTGGACGAACTCGCTGAAGATGAGCTTTAAGCTGCTTGAAGGTTCTGACGTATTGGACAGAATTTATTGTTCATCCTTGCTCCAAAAAATCAAACCCTCTGCATCCAAGAATACTGTAGCCAGAACTTTCCCTGCCAACAATGTAGTTTTGCACACTTTCTTCTTCAGGGAGTTTCTGTGATGCCATTCCATTCACTGTCTCTTCGATTCTGCTTCAACATATGAGATATATACAACAGAATGATCTTTTACACCCAATCAGCGTGATTTTTGAAAACACTGATCATGAGAAAACCAATTGGCACTTTTCTCTCATAACATTCTGAGAGCCATAGACCAAAGCAGTCAGGTGAATGCAAAAATTCTTCTGACAGGCATTTAACTTAGAACCGCACTAGCACTTGTTAATGTAAGTCTGAACATGTGAAGTAGCAAGGATATTAGTGATTGTATTGAGGATTTCTTGGTAGGAAAGACCAGCATGTTATTTTAGATGTGGATGCTTCAAGTAAATGTCAAGAAAAGTGTGTTGAATCTTCTGATATTTGTGGTATATATTGATGACTTGGAAAACAATATCAATGATAGCCTCAGCTTTAGCAGCTGATGTAATTATCTTAATGAAGTATTTTTTGCAAAAAGCTGTATACATAGAAAAATATTAAAGTAGTACCCTGTGAGTACAATATAAGTGAGTAATGACTGACGTTTGACAACTCAAACAAATAGTTAGATGTTAAATTTCTGAGGCATGAAATGGAATGTTCACATTAGTGTGCAGAACCCATACCAAATGCAACTAACAGGCATAATGCGTGTGTTTGAAAGTGGGGAGCATGAATTGTGACTTAACTATTTGGTCCACAAGAGAGTAACCTAAAAATGTAGACACTTGTAGTTATATGGAATAATGATGTAAAAGCCTACTTGCGAATTTCAATGGGCAGTATTAAAGGGAAATTGTGTGTCCTATGCTGCAAGTGTTAAATTACAAAATTCTGTGACCCACTATCCAGGCAAGGTTGGAACACTTCAACTCATAATTTTCCAAAATTAACGAATGTACTTCTGTAATTTTGTAAATATATGAAAATAAAAACCAAACATTGACAACATACGTTATTTTTATTATTCTCCATATGTGTCGAATTTTATTCTTAGCTTACTTTGAAAATTTCATGTTTCTAGCTTCATTATTTCGTTTTGAGAAAAAGGATAATTTGCAGCAAAAAAACTAGTTCTGAGATACTGAGGTTCAAAGCTTTTTAATTGTGAACTTCTATACAGACCTACAGTTATGACTCTTCCATGCACTTGATCCATCTTTCTTAGCTCTCCAATCTTGCCGACCAGCAAATTCTGCATGGTGTACACATAGCACATCTAGCTCTCACAGTCGTCTAGCTGTGTTCTGCCTTAACCTCACCCCCTAACTTCTCCAGAATATTCAGTCTTTTATATTTCCCACCGTTAAAAGTTATTACAGGTTCAGACACTTCTAACTTCAGAGTCATGAGACCAGCAAATGCATTGTTAGACACATGATACCACACACATTACTGAAGAGTTTATTCAGATTCTACGCCTTTTGATACAATCATTTCTTTAGTAACACTTGGTTTCCCAAATCTTTGATAGTGAGCTCCACATAAAATGACAAAAAAACCTGTGTAGAAGTGTTCTTTGTTCCAAAAATACAATGCAGTGTATGCTAATATATACGTGATGTCTCAAATTCTAATAAAGTAAAAAAAAAAAAAACAGAATGGAAGTGATTAGCTAACAAAACACAGCTCTTTCCAGCAAAATAAAAGCGAAATACTTTGTGGAATATCTACAAAAGGAAAAAATATCAACATCCTATGTAACGATGTAATTAAACTACAAAATGATTTTAAATATCTTCAGTCATATAACTGCAAATATACGGCGAATTACGATAAATAAAAATTGTGGCAACTAAATTAGGCCTAAAAAGTTCGCTCGCTGAAAACACAAGGAAAAAGTGTCACAAGTGCCATCGAAAAACCGTTTTAGTGTGCTAAAGACGACGAAAGTGCAGAAGAAACGTGTGAAGACGAAATCATAAACAAAAGTGCACCAGCAAAAACTGAAAAAAAAACATTTCAGTGTAAACATACACACTGAGAGCCATTGGCGTGGAGTCGAGTATTTATGGGAAGAATACTGTGTAAATGCTTTTGATTATTTGAAAACCATAACACCTATGTTCGAAATCGCAAATAAACATAAAATCAGGGACTTCATCAAAAGCAAGCAAATATACAGCAATAGAGAGGGTGCCAACAATGCTTACAAGATTGATTTATTTAGTGTTGTCCAAAACTCGAAGATAGTATTGAACTCTAAAAACAGCAGAACAGTCGTGCAATACCACATAGACACGACATATAAGCGACTTGTATGTTAATAAAGAAACTATTAGGCCTAACAAACAGTTCGAGAAGGTATGTAAAATTTATCAAAGCACTTAGTTTTTACCTATTGAGTGTCTGCAAAGAGACAGTTGCACAAGGCATGGAAATGTTCACAGCAGCTGTCAGATTAAGAAATAATGTGCTTAAAACAGCAGAACCAACTACAACATCCCAACCAAAAACAACAGCACAGCAACCACCACCAACTTCAGCGGCACAAGTACCAAAACTTACAGCAAAAGCTAAACAATGAAAAGCCAATCATCACCTTCAGCTATTTCAAGAGAGCGATCACCAGTGGCACCGAAACCAGCGTCAACTGAAGCACAACATTACCATCAGAAGCAGCAGCAACAACAAAAGAAACATCGTCATTCCAACCAACAGCAGAACCACAACCACCATCAGTGGCAGCAGCATAACCACTGCTAACATTGGCAACAACATTTGCATCACCAGAATCATTATCATTAGAAACACACACAACAAGAGAAGAAGCAACAGCAACACTAACAACAGAAAATACAACATAAATAATGACAGAAGGAATTGGAGCTGTCATATCCCCTTTAGTAGAGAAGTATTTCACCACCAAGCCATTAGAAGGAATTGTTATTCCAAACTGGTGTAAAGAAAACAATGAGGTAAGAAATGTATGAAAACTTATTCTCAGACAGATTAACAAAAGTTAAACAAAGTATGCAATGCAATGGAATATAAATGGTTTGAAGGCAAATAATACCAAAATTGAAAAACTACAAATCACCTTAATGAAAGCAAAAATACCACAGCTGTCTACTTAAATGAACATTAGTTAATTAGTGACTTCACAAAAATTTTCAATAAACTGGTAGATTTCAATGTAGCAAGCAGCTCTTTCAGAAGAGAGAGATCCCATGGAGGCTCATGCACACTTCGTGATAACTGCTTAACGAGTGAAATAAAGACGGATTTTGGTTCCTTAAATGAGGACCACCACCTCTGAAGTTGTCGCTGTATGGCGGTACGACGTGCAATGTGTGGCTTTCATGAGCGATAAAAAGGGCGGAAATGATGTTTATGTTGATCTCTATTCCAGTTTTCTGTACAGGATCCGAAACTCTCGGAACCGAGGTGATGCAAAACTTTTTTTTATGTGTGTATGTCAAGTTACTGATTTGTCTCTTCCTGAGATTTGTAATGGTTCTAAGTGCAAATGTGGCTGAACTAATTTATTTTAGAAGTTCCAAAATGTGTTTCTACTAGTTTAAGTTCTCAACAGTATGGATCTCAAAATTTTTAGACCATTCCGCTGCAGTTATTATTTACTCACTTGTGTTACACTTATCGTTGATATAATACTTCTAGTTGTAGTGAATTGAACATGTTGTGTCTTTTTGAAATTGAGGGTGAGACTGTTTGTAGAAAACATCCCAATAATACTTTTAATGACGTTATTTACCATTTCCTCTGTTGCTGTATGTATGTTTGGATTGATTACAATACTATTGCCATACAAAAGAAGAACTAATTTTGCTTGTTATATATTACATGGAATATACAAACGATAGTGGACCTAAGATATAGCTTTGTTGAGCCCCATAAGGGGTTATCCACTGGTCTGCTGTACCATCAATTCCATAAAACCTCAGTTTATCCAAGAGGATATTGTGATTCACATAGCCACAGAAAACACAAATTGGTGCTATTTTGTTATTTTTGTGT